>NC_139625.1:60329811-60489811 GCF_964638095.1 Poromitra crassiceps
CCGCTGTGCATCAGCGCGAAAGTGAAAGCGTTTTCGCCATCAATTTTACAGTATGAGAACGGCTTCCTCGCTTTTCCCTCCAGTTTTGGGTCGCCTCTTTCTACTGTGGAGAGACATGTCGCCACTCAGTGGGTCCGTAAAATAGATTATACACATTCAATACCTCCAATTCTGGTGTAGGAGACGTAAAAGGGTTAGATCAACGTCCCACCGTCAAAAAAAAAAAATCGATTATTTTTGACGTATTAATACGTCATTGGCAGTGAACGTGTTAAAGGTTACAATTATCCACCAATATTAGTTGTCCTCATTGAGTCCATATGGCTCAATGCAGTTTAGTGTATCCAGTAAGCCTCTCTGCAAAGTAGCCTGTTGACAATATCTCCTCCTCTTGAGGAAGGCTTATTTTTGTCAATTCCCTATAACCAAAATATTTCAAGTCCTCTCATCTCATCTATTTTTCTTTTCTGTGTGCCTGTGTGTCTTTCTCCATATTTATTTTTCATTCTTTTTTCCCTATATCCTTTCTCTTGTTTTTCTCTTGTGGGGTGTGGCTGCCTCATTTTTATTTTTTCTCTGTATTTATAGCATTTAGTGGTACATTTTTGCAGATTTTGCACTTGTCATCTGTGGTTTTTGTTTTCATGAGTGTACTTTCTCACTGTTTTATACTCTTTGGTTCTCGCATTCTGTTTCTTCCTGTCTCTTTCAGTCTCTTTTTATTACTGTATCTCTCCCTCGGTTTTTTGTCTCTGTCCTCTTTCTTTCTCTCTCAGTTCAATTCAAATCATTGTACATGGCTGTTTCTAAGAAGAAGAAGAATATTGCCAAATCAGTGTGCGAAATGTACATTTTCAAAGCTCACAGAGTTCTCTCTCTCTCTCTCTCTCTCTCTCTCTCTCTCTCTCTCTCTCTCTCTCTCTCTCTCTCTCTCTCTCTCTCTCTCTCTGTGTCCCTCCTCAGTCTCCAGATGCTGATGGTGCTGGAGGCTTTGGTTCCCTGCTTCCTCCAGAAGCTGAAGAGCAACACGATCACCATGGAGTCGGCCTCAGTGGCCAGGGACGAGATCGCAGCCATCGCCGCCCTGGCCACTTCGCTGCAGGCACTGCTCTACAGCTCCGAGACCCTCACCAGGTCTGCACACGCACGCGCTGTCACGCACACGCACACACACACGCACACACACGCACACGCACATGCGCACACACACACACACACACGCACACACACACACACACATTCCTATGTTGCAACATGGTAGATGAGTCATATACAATGTAGGCATAGAGCCTCATTTCTATATTCACCTTATGCAGCCCCGCCCACTTGACCCATTGTATCACGACTTCCTGTTCAAAACGCCGGCTGTTTTACTTGCTCAAACTGACTCACCTGGTTTTTATATTTTATTTTAATTTTTTAGAGAACAATATACAAACAAGACAAACAGGCTCAGACACAGGAAAGGAAAGGAAAAAAAACAAAAACAAAACATACATCAACATTGCAACATGGCGCTATCAGCCGCAAAGGGTCCATGAGATACCAGCTGGGCGAGCCATCCGTCACCCCTAACCTCAGTTACTGGTCATTCTTAACCTCGTTGAAGTAGGCCAAAAACGGGTCCCAGACAGTTGAGAACCTCCCAAGCGTGTTGGTTCTCAGGGACCTGAGTTTCTCCATCTGTACAACAGAGATCATGTCCATCAGCCACACCTGAAAAGAAGGTGAAGAGGAGGACTTCCATTCCTTCAGAATGAGTCTTTTGGCAACTGTTGTACCCAATGTCAGAGATTGTTGCACGGCTGTAGGGAAGTTCATTGAGGACTCCGAGCAGCCGAAGATGGTGAGTTCTGCCTCCGGTTGTAGGGTTATTTTGTAAGCTTTAGAATACCAGTCAAATATTTTGGCCCAGAATCCTGTTAGTGAATGGCAGAACCAGAAGGCATAAGATAATGTCGGTCAAACCTAGTTTGGCTCACATTATGAGTCAGACTAGGTTTATGAGTGTAAATACAATCGGAACTTCCGATTGTATTTACACTTCCTGTTAGTCTCTCAAGCCAGACGGTCTCTTCTGCATAAGGTGAATAGAGGTTTGTTCTGCTGGAGTATGATAATATCCTTACTAATACTTACCTATTTTTATTTTTCTGTCTTTATTTTATAATGTCATTTTACTGAAAATAATGATGTAATTGTTATGTTTTTATGTGAAGCACATTTAAATTGTCTTGTGCATTACACTACAGTATATAAATAAAGCTCCCTTTCTGCGCGTGCGCACGCACACACACACACACACACACACACACACACACACACACACACACACACACACACACACACACACACACACACACACACACACACACACACACACACACACACACACACACACACACACACACACACACACACACACACACACACACACACACACACACACACACACACACACACACACACACACACACACACACACACACACACACACACACACACACACACACACACACACACACACACACACACACACACACACACACACACACACACACACACACACACACACACACACACACACACACACACACACACACACACACACACACACACACACACACGCAGAGGTTGCCACAATGTGCACCGGATGCAATATGTCCATTTTAGGTGGAGTTTTAGGGCAGGTTATCACTGACAGGTTAAATGTCATTCCAGAATTCATATTAAGAAGTTTCTGTAAAACAAGTAAAATGTCACAAATTAAGCAAAACAAAAACTCCAAAGAGGAAAGACTTACGAGTACAAAAGTTTCAACATTTAAATAATTACCACTTCCACACCTCAGGCCCATGACAGCACCTCAGATGTCCCGCTGTGACCAGGGCCACAAGGGCGCCACGACAGCCAACCACGCCCTGTCAGGAGGGCTCAACACCAGGTCAGCACCACAACATCACATCAGATACAGCAATGCCTCTCAGTCCTGCTCCTCCTGACCATTGACTGTAACAAGACAAAAAAAATAATGTCATGACTACTCCCCAAAAGTGAAGCCAAAACATCTCGATCACCCCCTTGTATTGTGGCTGGCTGCAGTATAGGTCATAAGTCCGGCCTTCTCCATGTTATTGGACCTGAGGCAAACTAATAATCAAAGTACACGTCAAATAAATTTTTCCCAAAGATGGTTTCTATCATTTTAGGTAGTTCTTATCACGCTAATGTGCGCTCAAGTGCACATTTTTCTGATTAGTTTGTTCTTAATTAGTTATTTGACAATACAAAAAGGGGTGATTGACAGCTGTCACAGCAACTCTCAAGCTGTCACTGGCAGCTGCTCTGATGACAGCCCTGCTGACGTGTGTTCTGGAATTGCAAGTTACGTAGGAACAGGAGATGTACTGTTAAAACTACTGTAATTTTCCATAACTGTGATATGACCATTACCGTTATGTGGTTAGTTGTGTAGTTACCTTAACAAGCCTTCAGTCGTACTACAGTACCGTAGTCTTACTGTAAAGTCGGAAAGACTGTAAGTTTGAATCCAGGCAATGGGAGCTAAAATGGGAGCTGAACATCAGAGCTCTCACCAAGAAGGCACAGTAGAGGATGTACTTTGTGCGGCAGCTGAAGAAATTCAAAGTGCCAAAGGCCACGATGGTGCACTTCTACTCCTCCATCGTTGAGTCCATCCTCACCTCCTCCATCACCGTCTGGTATGCTGCTGCCACTCAAAAAGACATCAACAGACTTCAGTGCATCATCCGCTGTGCTGAGAGGATAATCGGATGCAACCTGCCATCCCTCCAGGACCTGCATGCAGCCAGGACACTGAAGCGGTCTCGCAAAATCATGGCTGACCCCTCCCACCCTGGCCACAAACTCTTTAAGACACTCCCCCACGGCAAGAGACTGAGGTCTGCCAAGACCAGAACCACCCGCCACAAGACCAGCTTCTTCCCAACCGCCATCAGCCTCACCAACAAGGCCCGGAAACCCCTTCCGCCAAGGGCCTCACCAACAACCCCCCCCCCCCCACACACACACACACAAACTCACTACCTCCTCCTAAGCTCAACTGAACTCCCCCCCCATAAAACTGGAACTCATACTGTATCTAATTTAATGCCTGTCTAACTGGGACTAGTAAATGTATGTAAATTCCCTGCACCTTAATGCCTATTTAAAGGTCCCATTCCATGCAAAAGCTGTTTTTACTTCTAAATGCATATATGCTGCTGTCATCCCTCTCTGTAATGAGTGCTCACAACCTCAGAACTGTCAGAGTTGGATTTCTCCCTATCCAGCTCCCCCCTGCAGTCTCCTTCAAGCCACGCCCCTTACACTCTGTTCTCCGAGACGGTTTCGTGTTACATCATGCGGCTCCTTAAGCATACTGCGCGCGGTCTCTCTCACACAAGCTACCTGCACCATTTTGTCTATTGTTTGCCATAGTAAGCTGTTTCAGCGCGAGATTCATCATGACCTGTTGGGTGCCGCGTCTATGTCTCTCCCAGCCCCCACGCCAAACCTAACCTCCCCCCATGCCATGCCTAAACCTAACCTCCCCCAGACCCTAACCCAAAACCTAACCTCTCCCACCCCCACGCCTAAACCTAAGGTCGGCATTGCGGGTGGTCGGCATAGCGGGTGGTCGGCATAGCGGGTGGACCCCGACCTGTTGGTCTGTGCTAACCATTTCAGCCCAGAATGTTTCAACAATCTGGGGCAGTACAATCAAGGTTTAGCCACAAAATTAACACTTCTAGCTGGAGCGACGCCAACTGTACGTGATCCAGCAACTGCGGAGGTGCATTCGGTAAGTCTAGGCATTTTGAGATGTCCTCTTTAGCGTAGCAACCGTTAAGTTAGCGATAGCTCGTTGCTAACGTTAGTTGTGGACACAACCTAGCGTGCTGGTCCACGGACGCTAATCTGATTGGCCGCTGGGAGCCTGGGGCGGGCTCTCCCTCAGCGGCCAATGGGAACTGTTAGTTCTGAATATATTATAGAAACAGACCATTCTTGGGAAGCGACGAGATGAGGAAGTGAGAACTCCGTCAGAACGAACAGGGTTGCTATATTTTCGACAAATTAATCCAGAATCATGTTTTATGGACCAGAGACACACGTTTTTAACACGTTCACTGCCAATGGCGAGTTGACTCGTCAAAAAAAATCCAACGGTTCACTGCCAATGACGAGTTGAGACGTCAAAAAAAATATTTTTTTTTTTTTGACGGTGCTACGTGGATCAATGCCCCCCACGTCTCCTATAAAAAATATTGGAGCTACCGAACGTGTACAACCCATTCCACCGACCCACTAAGTGGCGACAGTGCTCTCCATTCTAGAGGAAGGCAAGCAAAAAGCAGGGTGAGGAAGCCATTCTCATGAAAATGGATTGGCGAAAACGCTTTCGCGCTTGGGAGCTGGCGGTGGGGTTTTGCAAATTTGCATAATAGATTACGGGTGGAACACACTTTGAAACACGCAGCATAAATAAGACCAGAATCGCAAAAGCTTCATCAAAGCTCTCAGAACCCCAAGAAACGAGCGAGCCCATCCACACTTGTCCAGCGGCCGCCAGCAGACAGGCAGAGCAGCAGCAAAGCAGTGAGTCTGGTGACGCGAGGTTACAGCAGCAGCAGCAACGAGCTTGTGACACGCCCGCTGCAGCCAAGAAGAACACACACGGAGGGAGGAGTTTGAAGGAGAGGGGTGTTTCCTGCTGTTATGGAGGAAATTACTGTTCAAAACTATTGTTTAGATGTCTGACGTCTTACTGATGCCAAAAATGAATGGTTAAAGTGACTGTTCTATCAAATTTCACAAAAAGCCGTTTATCTCAGAATAAATTTTCTGACGCTGAAACCATGCTGTATTCAACTGCTAATGCTTACATAACTACTAACTCTACAAACTAACTCTTTTAGACAGAGAAAGCACACATTCTATTAGTTCTTTTGAGATATTGTGTGTTCACAAAATCCTAACAGAAACGAATCCTTGGCTCTTGAAAGATGAGCCAGAATCCTCAAAAAAACTACAGTATTGAAAAACGGCTGGCAGTGAATGTGTTAAGAGGTTACAGCTGCACGAATTGGGACCTTTAACTTAGCCTGTAAATTTCATGTACATTCAATGTAAACTAACTATGACTGTAAATTCATGTAAATCCACTGCCTATTTAACGCATATTTAACTCAGTCTGTAAATCTCATGTAAATCCAACGTAAATTCATATTTATCATCCACAGAACACTTCACCACTCATGTACATATTGTATATATTGACTCGATTTGATTTGATTTGATTGCACTTGCAACCTTGCGATTGCCGTTAGTTATCTTCCTACTTCTTATCCCTGTATATTGATGTAACCGCTACGCTGCATACAGACACTAAGACAAATTCCTCATATGTAACTTGCATACTGTGGCAATAAAAGTGATTCTGATTCTGATTCTGATTCTGATGCAAAAAGTTCAGTTAGGGGGCACTCGATACTGCGGTTCCATCCCCTACTGCGTAGACTCTGGTTGCAAATGACGTTGCCAGCGCAAGATGGCAGCGCTGGTATCTGTGGTATTTTGCCTTCACTTTTGCATAACGGTGGAAGTGGAGACGCATCATCCATATTTATATACAGTCAATGCTCCTGACCGAGAGATCTGCTTGTTTTTCCTCCTACCAGCTAGTTAATTGCATTCACCTGCCATCCCAGGTGTAACTCAGTCACCGAATGAATTAAATTGGTCGAGTTTTGTGTTTTTAGACTTATAGGATGTTTGACTTATTAAAAATGTCATGATATGGTGTTTGTTTCTATAGTTGTGTCTATTCTGTATTCGTATGTATGTGTATACTGTATATTTTGATATATGCATCTCAATCCATGTGTGTGAATATCTGTGTTTGTGGGTCGATGTGTGCGGATGCATTTGTGTCTGTGTGTGTGTGTGTGTGTGTGTGTGTGTGTGTGTGTGCGCGCACGCTCCCAGGGACAACCTCCACCTGCTGGAGGAGGGACAGGGCATGCCCAGGGAGGAGCTGGACGAGCGCATCGCCAGGGAGGAGTTTCGTCGGCCGCGGGAGTCTCTCCTCAACATCTGCACCGAGTTTTACAAGCACTGCGGCCCGCGACTCAAAATCCTGCAGAACGTGGCCGGCGAGCCGCGAGTCACGGCCCTGGAGCTTCTGGATATCAAATCCCACATGAGGTGAGAAGATTCAGTATCCCCCCCCCCCCCCCCCAAACCCACTCCTCTACCTGTTAGGCTACTGTACCCCCACCTCACAAATAGCTGGAAGATGGACATCTCTGGTGCTCAGAGCTCACAACCTCTAACAATCATTGTCTACCTGGGACCCTCCCTTTTGCAAGTGCACATGTACATGTGCAGAACAGTGACATCAAGGATTATTATTATTTTCCCTTTTTAGGCTATTTCTCTTAATTAATTATTGAGGGAAAGTCTAGAGAAAAGCCTGGAAATAATCCGTATTTCTCATGTAAAAACGCATTAATCACAGATAAAGATGTAGATATACATTTGTACATTTGAAATAGATTATTTCATATTCCATACATCATCTTGCGACCGATTTAGGTATCCAGATTGTGAGCCCCGTGTTTATATGACACCTGGTGAACTGATACAGGGAAATGCATGACAGTGGGCATACACTTAACTAAACTATGGGGGGCCACTACAGGATTTGCCAAAATGGCAGATTTAATTAGTATAGCAAGAACAATACAGATTCAAGGCTTCACTAGCCTAACCCTTTCCTTTCATGATCTCATGTGGTTATGTGCTTTGCGATACAGCTGGATTCGTGCGAGATCATGAGATCACGATCACATGACGAATCCATTTTGCCACGCTCAAATCTGTTGGTTTGAATCTGAACCACCAGTGGTTCACACCAATTAGGCTTAGGTGAGACGACAACAAGACAGAGTCCCTGATAGACGGGATAGACAGATGGTTCATCCACTCACCTGCCAGGTATTTTTTTAAAGTGTCTGCCCTTTGAAACGGCTTCCTGAGTGACTAGTTCCCCGATGGTTATGTGAAAACAAAGCATCTGGCAATGTCAGGTTATGTAGCTGGAATAGCACTGATTTAGTGTATCTGGCAGTGTCAGGTTATGTAGCTGGAATAGCACTGATTTAGTGTTGGCACTGAATGTATGTGCGTGTGTGTGTGTGTGTCTTCCCCAGACTGGCGGAGATCGCACACGCCCTGCTGAAGCTGGCGCCGTACGACACGCTGACCATGGAGAGCCGAGGACTGCGCCGCTACATCATGGAGATGCTGCCCATCACTGACTGGTCGGCCGAGGCCCTCCGGCCAGCCCTCATCCTCATACTCAAGAGGCTCGACCGCATGTTCAACAAGATCCACAAGATGCCTACGCTCAGGTGCGCTCGCCCACAGGCACTGTGCACCAGGTCTGTTGAACGCCCACTCTTTTCTCTCTATCACCGTGAGTGTGTCGTGCCGTGCCAGTGCCAGTGCCCGTCCCAGTGCCGTGGTGTGTACAGTAGATAGACGGCTTCTTGGCACTGTCCTCTGTAGCGCTGCCTTTGTGCGTCTGTAACGTAAGTGCTGCTGCTGTGTGTTTGTGTGTGTGTGTGCGTGTGTGTGTGCCTGCGTCCATGTGTGGGTGTGTGTGTGTGTGTGTGTGTGTGTGTGTGTGTGTGTGTGTGCGCGCGCGTGGGTGTGTGATGTGAGAATTGGAGAGAGATCCCAACAATGTTCCCTCTAAGCCTCTTGTGCCTGGGATGCAGGTTTTCACCAACCATTACCAAACACTACTGGCCAATTCCATTGTCTGTGTTTACATCCACATCTGTTACTGTCATACACACGGTAAAGAAGAGGAAGGAAAAAAAAGGATTAGGATGGTTGATTCCATTCCTCAGTAACCTCGTTAATATGGGAGTAAGCCTGGTGTGTTTGCGTGGAAGGAAACCTGTCTACTCATCCATGAGGAAGAAGTGGACTCCACTCGCTCAGAGGGAACATTGGTGTGTGAACTCCACATCAGGAACTGTTGTTGTAGTGTGCTGGCTGTGTTTGTGAGCTTTGCAATATTTGCTGTCAATATATGCTTTGTTACTGTAGGCTCAGGATGAAGCAATTTTACTGGTGATGATTTTACGGGGGAAGTTATGAAAAGTCAGAGGGAGGTGTTTAGTCTAACTTTCAACTTACTTAGGTTTGATTCTATACTATTACTTTATGTTGTGCTGTGTTCATGTCATATCAGAAGAAGCAGAAGAATGGGATGACATCTGGTTACTACAACTTGGAAGCTGTTTAACTCATTGGAATGCCCACATCCAAGATGGCAATTAGCCTTCGTCAGTTTTTGTTGCGCTTAAAAATAAACCACAAATAAACTGCACCAGATATTGCTAATTTTTTGCAATAGATTTAGTGTATAGTTAGGGAATATTGCATATATATATATATATATATATATATATATATATATATATATATGTATATATATATATATACTGTATATATATATCTGGGAACAACCAATTCCTTACCAAGAAATGTCTTCACCAATGTCTTTGTAAAGGTGTCTCCTAAGTATTTTTTCAATTTATTGCAGGTTGGCCAGATATCTGATATATTCCCTAACTAGTACGGTAGTATTAGTGTGATGAATATAACCTGTTTTTTTCCCTTACCTTGGACTGCCAACATTGTTCGATTTTCTGCTTGCATCCTTGTTGATGTACTTCATGACACCAAGTGGGAGATATCAGCGCCTAGAAAAAATCTCCACAAGTCCTACATACAATTTCCATTAGATGGCTGACATGAGCCAAGCCCCCTAAACCCCCCCCCCCCCCCCCCCCCATCTGCAACTTGTATGTAGGGTAACTCTGGTATGATGTGAGCGCAGTACGGTGTTGTAAGGTTTTTGGAATGTATGATAATGTTTTGTATATGTGCGCATATTGTGACTGGGTCTGGGTGTGTATGGGACGTGTTCCCCAGGAGACAGGTGGAGTGGGAGGCGGCCAGCAGTCTGATTGAGGGGATCTGTCTGACGCTGCAGCGACAGCCAATCATCTCTTTCCTCCCACACCTGCGCTCGCTCATCAACGTCTGTGTGAACCTGGTATGGAACCAGTGCAAACCTTCAAGCCCACGGCACCACTCCCCCTTTTCCCTCGCCCCCCCCCCCCCCCCCCCCTAACACCACCCATATCCCCCTAGCCACTAACCCTGCCCATCCCTCGAATCCCCATTCTCCACGACCGTCCTATCCCTATGGCCCCCTTTCCCCCAGGCCCAGCGCCGTAGGAAAAACACGCATCTTCTTTTTGTCTAATAGCTGTTTTGTGTGTGTGTGTGTGTGTGTGTGTGTGTGTGTGTGTGATGAGAGATGAGAGATGAGATGAGATAAACTTTATTGTCACTTCATGGTACAAGTATCACGAGTGAAATTCTGCTTGGTTCGCTCTCAGAGTCGGAGAGCAAAACCGGGTCGCCATTGAACAGCGCCAGCAATTTGGATTGGACAAAGCATTTAAATTAAATACACTCAGAATTCACATTATTACTAATTTGAAAAGTAATAAAGGCACACTTCAATATTATACAATACAAATAGTAAGTAAGTAAGTAAGTAAGTAAAATTTTATTTATATAGCACCCTTCCCAGCACGAATGCACAGAGTGCTTTACACATTAAAATAGCAACACAGAAATATAAGTGCAGGAATAATACCAGAAAAAGGCAAAAACATAAGAACATACACAGAGCATGAACAGGTAGAAACAATGGCTATGAATGACTAAAAGGCCTTTTGCCATTTACAACAAATACATTTGTTGTAAATGTACAGGATTACCAGCAAAGACAACCCACACCACGACACCAAGGAGGCTGCCATTTCAGCGCCAGTTTGGTTCGTGGGAGGGAAGGGGGAGGGGGGGTTGCGAAAGCGGGGGGAAGTTGCTGAAGGCGGGGGGTGGGGTTTAGGGAAGGGGGGCGGGAGGGGGGGGGGTTTGGGGGAGTGCGTGCGTGACCATGTGTGTTGGCCTATGAGTCCTTAGGGTTCATGTGAGTATATGTGTGTGTAAGTCTGAGCCCCCTCCAGTCCAAATGTCAGGCATCAGATGTCGGGGGGGGGGGGGGGTGAATGTTGGAAACGCAGGTTGCAGTCGAAGCTTCTGGAGAGTTTTGCTGCTAGTGTCCTTGACGGCTGATAGCAGGTGGGGGGGGGGGGGGGCAGATTCAATCAGATGTTTGGGTTTCCCCGGTGCGGTGCAGCGATCAACAACATTCCTCACATGACTCAGTCCTGGTCCTCAATTTTAAACACTTCGGCGCAGCGGCAGTGATATCTCCAAGAAGTAATCCATTTTTATGATTCAGATCAGAAATCGCAACAGTCCAAGTACTCACTGCCCCGCTCATCTCGTTTATCGTGACGTGCAGCCTAGGGTCAATGACTGCTGTCTTCCCGTATCCCGCGGCGAAGGTCCCGTCTGGTCAGAGGGGGGGGGGGGTTCCCTGGACCCCACAATAATTTTGTCGATTGCGTTGAGAGACCAGCCATATAATCCATATTTGTAGTTTCGAGGAGACAAATGCAAGATTGGCTCCGGGTAGCAAAAGCAGAGGGATAGGGAGAGGGAAAGGGAGTAGGAGAGGGAGACGAGGAGAAATGCGACCGCCTCCGTTGAAAGCTTGTCCGTAACAGAGTGTGTGTGTGTGTGTGTGTGTGTGTGTGTGTGTGTGTGTGTCAGGTGATGGGCGTGGTCGGGCCCTCCAGTGTGGCGGATGGACTCCCACTGCTCCACCTCAGCCCCTACCTCTCCCCTCCGCTCCCCTTCAGCACAGCAGTGGTTCGACTGGTCGCCCTACAGATCCAGGTACAGTAGAGTAGACCACCACTATCTTCATCTAACTATGTTCCAACTAAACTCCATTGGTGCTTACAGGCTTCCTAAATATCTATTCATCTCTCTATCTATGAATAAATATTGCATGCTCATTTCTAGCATACCGGCTCACACGCTTCGCCTGCTCAACTGCACATGCACAGTGTCTAGAAATCATCAATCATTTAGATTAACAGTTTACATTTTTTGTGTATATTGTAATGTGTGAGTAATAATAATAATAATACTAGTCACCCTTATTTTGCTACACACTGTAATCACGGTCATGAATTATGATTACTAGCCTTGATTTAAGATTTAAGATGTACTGTATGTGTTGTTTCCTCCACCTCACCCAACCATTTGGCATTCCCAGGCATTGAAGGATGACTTCCCTCTCAGCCATGTGATCTCACCATTCACCAATCAGGAGAGGCGAGAGGGGATGCTGCTCAACCTGCTCATTCCCTTTGTGCTGACTGTGGGCTCAGGAAGCAAAGGTAAAGAAGGCATACAGACATCTACTTACAGTGGAACAGGCACTGTATAAATATCTACTGTCCACTCTCCATATCCGTTATGTATTTACAGTGGAACACTGTATAAATACCTACTGTTCACTCTCCATATCTGTTGTGTATTTACAGTGGAACAGACACTGTATAAATATCTACTGTCCACTCTCCATATCCGTTATGTATTTACAGTGGAACAGACACTGTATAAATATCTACTGTCCACTCTCCATATCCGTTATGTATTTACAGTGGAACACTCTATAAATACCTACTGTCCACTCTCCCAGTGGTGTAATGTAACTAAGTATAAATACTTAAGTACTGTACTTAAGTATTTTTTCTGAGTATCTTTACTTTACTTGAGTATTTATATTTCTGTCAACTTTCACTTTTACTCCACTACATTTCCCAAATAAAATTGATACTTTTACTCCACTACATTTCCCCAAAGCATCTTAGTTACAAAGTAAAATCAGAAGAAATTGCGTAGCCTGCAAGCAATCAGGTTTGGCAAATCAGTGCTCCTAGTTTGCAAGTTACGTTAATCACGATCCACACGCCATTCCATTTGGTGGCTGTAATGCAACATAACGTTTGTCAGCGGCTATAAAAGTCAAGAAGAAGAAATAGACTTCCACTCAGCATTTACTTGTACTTTTTACTTTCAATACTTAAGTACATTGAATATCAGAAAATTACTTTTGATACTTAAGTACAGAAAATATCAAGTACTTTAAGACTTTTACTCAAGTAATATTCTAATGAGTGACTTTGACTTTTACCAAAGTCTTTTTCTGGGAATATATCTTTACTTTGACTTAAGTATGGTTTGCGAGGACTTTATACACCACTGCACTCTCCATATCAGTTGTGTATTTACAGTGGAACAGACACTGTATAAATATCTACTGTCGACTCTCCATATCCGTTATGTATTTACAGTGGAACAGACACTGTATAAATATCTACTGTCCACTCTCCATATCCGTTATGTATTTACAGTGGAACAGGCACTGTATAAATATCTACTGTCCACTCTCCATATCCGTTATGTATTTTCAGTAGAACAGACACTGTATAAATATCTACTGTCCACTCTCCATATCCGTTATGTATTTACAGTGGAACAGGCACTGTATAAATATCTACTGTCCACTCTCCATATCCGTTATGTATTTTCAGTAGAACAGACACTGTATAAATATCTACTGTCCACTCTCCATATCCGTTATGTATTTTCAGTAGAACAGACACTGTATAAATATCTACTGTCCACTCTCCATATCCGTTATGTATTTTCAGTAGAACAGACACTGTATAAATATCTACTGTCCACTCTCCATATCCGTTATGTATTTACAGTGGAACAGGCACTGTATAAATATCTACTGTCCACTCTCCATATCCGTTATGTATTTTCAGTAGAACAGACACTGTATAAATATCTACTGTCCACTCTCCATATCCGTTATGTATTTTCAGTAGAACAGACACTGTATAAATATCTACTGTCCACTCTCCATATCCGTTATGTATTTTCAGTAGAACAGACACTGTATAAATATCTACTGTCCACTCTCCATATCCGTTATGTATTTACAGTGGAACAGGCACTGTATAAATATCTAATGTCCACTCTCCATATCCGTGATGTATTTTGTAGCTAAATATAACCTCAATTTAACCTCATTAAACTAAATATTTTGCAGGCAAAACTTTTGTGAACTCCATCATTTTCAATTTCCAAAATGCTATATGGCCATTATTGAAACATTTTCTTGTTACCTGTAATTTGAAAAAGTGGATTCTAGAGATGATTCTGTCCTCAAAAATATTACTATTGTGTAAGCAAATGTCTTACAATGACTGAACTTCACCACAAAGTGATTTACTTTCATGCTATCATTTTGAGAAGTTTGAAATATCTCATTTTGGAATAATAATAATAATAATTTTTAAATAGTAGCCATTTAACTCAGGTCCTAAAGCTTTGAACGTGGCTGACCAATTTGGGGCCCGCAGGCCAAACTTGGTCCACGCTTGGTTTGTTTTGGCCCTCCATGGTTTTGAAAGAAAGAAAATATCTGCCAATACAGTATTACTGTCTTTCAGAGGTGTGGCTGGCTAATTTTTAAAGCTAACTTAATGACACTTTTATCATATGAAACTAAGCCTTAGAGAGACCTACCTGTATAAAATAAGTCACACGTTTGATCCCCACAACAGCTAAAATATGTCTTTAATGTGTGTAATGTGTGTTCCCCTCGGCAGACAGCCCCCACCTGGAGCAGCCTGAGATCTTCCTGCTGCTGCAGACGGTCATCAACATCCTGCTGCCTCCTCGAATCATCTCCACCTCCCGCACCAAGAACTTCATGCTGGATGCCTCCCCGGCCCACTGCTCCACCCCAGGCGACACGGGCAAGGACCTGCGCAGGGAGGGCTTGGCCGAATCCACCAGCCAAGTAGCATATCTGGGTATGGGAGAGATCATTCATACCATGGTGTAAACAGGATCAATATGCTGACATGCCATGATAAAGGTCAGATGATTACTTTGTAGTGATTAGGGTAGTAATTATTCTTGCGCCCTAAATAATTTGAGCGTTCTCTGCTCTAATTTGAAATTCTAGGAATGGGGCATCTGGGTAATGTAGCGGTAAAAGGACTCGCTTACCACATCCACCACAGAGATCCGGGTTCAATTCCCGGTAGCAGTATTTCCGGCTTGATCAAATGTTCCTAGAGACACAATTGGCCATGTCTGCAGGTGGGAAGCCGGTGGGGTATGAGACCTGGTCGCTTCACTAGCGCCTCCTCTGGTTGGTCGGGGCGCCTGTTAGGGAGGGAGGGGAACTTGTGGGAATGGTGTGGTCCTCCCACGTGCTACATTCTGCTGGTGAAACTCCTCGCTGTCAGGTGAAAAGAAGCGGCTGGCGACTTCACATGTATCGGAGGAAGCATGTGCTAGTCTACAACTCTCCCCAGACCGGCAGAGGAGGTGGAGCAATGACCAGGACAGCAGGGGGAATTGGCAAAGTACAATTGGGGAGAAACTGGGAGAAAAACCAGACAAAATTTGATAAAAAAGGGGAAAAAATAGATTCTAGGAATAAAACATCACACCACATTGGTCCAATAACTTTTTTGCACATTTGCACATTTTAACCCTCTCCAGCTCTGAAGGTGGTGTTGGTTTGCTTTGAACGCTCGTTGGGGAACCAGTGGTACCGTCTGAGCCTGCAGGTGAAGGAGATGGCCCTGAGGAAAGTGGGCGGCCTGGCTTTCTGGGACTTCATCGACTTCATCGTGCGGACCCGCATCCCCATCTTTGTCCTGCTGAGACCCTTCATACAGTGCAAGGTAAAGGTCCAGCCCCACCTGTACTGTCCTTCATATAGAAAGATTTCATCACATTATTCAGACAATCAATAGTTGAATGTACTCACATATATTTTCATTTCAGTTACAGTTAGACATAGTTACTAAATCAGGTCTTCTGCCGAAAGCAACATGTTTGAGAGTGAGAGAGATTCACAGACAGTTTGATCAAGATTGGCACTCAGCAGTCAGTCCGCTCAATCATTAAAAACTTATGTCAAGACGGTGTATTTGACCATTTGGCTGTTAATTTCTCTCTTGCATCAGTCCTACAGCTTTCATTTTCAACTTCTGTTCTTGGACTTGTCCAATTTCCAATGGTGCCTTTTAACTCATTGAGTGCCAGCCACTTTTGGAGAACGGACGCTCCCAGTGCCAGAGTTTCAGAGCGTTTTCATTGATTTCTCGAGGCCCACAGAATATTGTGTGATATTACTATGTAAACACCGAACACGCAAAAAGAACGATGAGACTCTATTCTATCATCAGCAAAAACAGGTTTATTGATATCATTTTCCGTTCTTTAGTTATCAGCCGGAGAAGATAGCTTGATTTAACCAAAAACAGCCGTTTTTTTCTAGAAGCTGAGATAAAGAGCCTTTTGTGAAATTAAACATTTCATGCACATCACTGACTGAAGCTAATATTTTCTGATGTAGTCACACCTCAAAAATAATTTCCTTCAATAGAACAGCGAAAACCAAGGAATTTTGTTTGGCAAAACAATATTTTTTAGCTGCAATCAGCAGCGCTGGCCCCTGCGTGCGCTGCTGGTTGCAGCTTCTTGCTGGTCTTGATTTGCTGCTGGTGGGCATCAGATATTCTGGTTTGCGTTTGCCAATCCTGTCCTGCTGTCTGGGTCTGTCTGGGTCAGTGTTGTGTGCTGCTCTGCGTGCCCCACACCCCCCCCCCCCCTCAACTGCACACTCCTCCTCCGTATGGGAGTGTCTCTGGGGCTTTCTGCTGCGTTTGCTCTGCACTGAAAAGTCCGCTACATCCAGCTTTTTTACAGCGTTCCGTGTGTATTTGTCACCGGCTCCCATGCTTCCAGTTGAGAATAATAACAACTAATAACAAAATCATGCGGATGGGCTATCGCAGCGGACACGGAGGTGCTCAATTGTGGCAGCAGATTGGCTGCTGCAGGCACAGCTAACGTTATGCTTCATGCATATCGATGCATACGGATGCGATGCGATTTCCGTTTCCCCAACGACTTCTTCTGTTTTTTCCTCGCCTTTCTGTAATCTGGAGAGCACTGTCGCCACTTAATGGGTCCCTAAAATAGCTTTTACACATTCAACAGCTACCATACTTTCACAGGAGATGGATCTGGCTTTGATGCACGTCCCACCGTCAAAAAACGCAATTGACGAACATACTCGTCCTTGGCACTCTACGTTACTAAACCAATTGACGAACATACTCGTCCATGGCACTCAATGAGTTAAGAAGCTTTTTCAACTTTCTGCAACTTTCTCTAAAGTAATAATCGCAAAAGATTTTCATTTTCAGTATTGCAACATTTATGAGCTGGGTGTCTGTGGTGACACCCCAGAGAGGGTAGGCAGAGCTAATGCACGTTACTGTAGGTTCCCAACAACTCTTGTGTGAAGGAGGATAACGAGCTACAAAAAGCTTTTTCCGGTTTCTGCTAGCATTGCACCTTGTTACTATGGCCGAACAGACTAACTAATGTCACATAATATGCAACATTGTTTGGATCCCACCTGCAATTACCTCTCATCACCATAGGACACCTATGGCGAAATGCCAAAGAGAATGAAACTGAAATCTTTGGGATTATCACTTTAACCTTCCCTTCTTCGATTTGCTTACATTATGTTCTTCCATTTCATCGTCTTTCTTTTCATTAATGTGGGTGGCTTTAGCTCAGGAGGTAGAGCGGGTCGGCCAATGACGCAAGGGTTGGCGGTTCGATCCCCGCTCCCTCCCAGCTGCTGTCGTTGTGTCCTTGGGCAAGACACTTAACCCTCCTTGCTCCCGATGGTGTGTAGGCACCCTGCGTGGCAGCCTGCCGCCATCGGTGTATGAATGGGTGAATGTAGACTACCTACTGATTGTAAAGCGCTTTGGATAAAAGCGCTATATAAATGCAGGCCATTTACCATTTACCATTTAATGTTCTTCTGCACATCTCAATCCACTGAAACCACACAATACACACATGTGTGTGTTTATGTGTGTCTAGTTGCTGCACATCTCAATCCACTGAAACCACACAATACACACGTGTGTTTATGTGTGTCTAGCTGCTGCACATCTCAATCCACTGAAACCACACAATACACACGTGTGTTTATGTGTGTCTAGCTGCTGCACATCTCAATCTACTGAAACCACACAATACACAGGTGTGTTTATGTGTGTCTAGTTGCTGCACATCTCAATCCACTGAAACCACACAATACACACGTGTGTTTATGTGTGTCTAGTTGCTGCACATCTCAATCCACTGAAACCACACAATACACACGTGTGTTTATGTGTGTCTAGTTGCTGCACATCTCAATCTACTGAAACCACACAATACACACGTGTTTATGTGTGTCTAGTTGCTGACTCAGCCGGCGGACTCCCAGGAGGAGATCACGGCGCGTCACCACATCGCCGACCAGCTGGAGCGCCGCTTCATCCCGCGGCCTCTGTGCAAAAGCTCGCTGTTCGCCGAGTTCAACCACGAGCTGAAGATCCTGAAGGAGGCCGTACACAGCGGCTCTGGTCGGTACACTGACACACAACTTCAAACTCGTGTCATTTTATTGATTCATTTGGCTCAATCAGTAGAGTTGCTGCCTAAGCCCAGGACTTGCTGTTTAAATTAAGAAGTGGATTTATTTTGATTTTTGTCCATATTTGTGCATTTGTTTGTTTAGATTCTCGCTCTTTTTTTGTTGTTGTCTTATGAATCGAGTATTTTTGCCAGGCAGCTAGCTGGCTGCCGGCCTACATCTGGCTCTGTCTGAACCATGGGTCTGAAGGGAGGCTGACTGACTGACTGACTGACAACCCTCAAAATGCTCAAGTGACATCACTGGTGATGACATCACTCACTGATTTTGGGTGATGAAACCACCTTGGTTCATTGTTGCGGGCGTCTCAAAACCTTTTGAGGCTGTCAAGTGCAAGACAAAACTTTATTGACTCCTATTACCTCCTAGTTTCAACTGTTCTGACGGGCTGGGTTGCAACATTTTCACACACTTTGTCAATCCATGTAATCTGTTAACGCATAAGTTTCATTTAAAAACATGGGGTAATTTCATTTTTTTTGATGCACTGTTTTATGGATACATCTAAAACATCTCCTTTCTTAATGTAATCTCCTGCTGTACTTATGTCGCCCTACCCCCTCACCCCACCCAACAGCCTACCAGGGCAAGACGTCTATCAGCACAGTGGGTACGTCCACCTCAGCCTACCGCCTCAGCCTGGCCACCATGTCGCGCTCCAACACGGGCACGGGCACAGTGTGGGAGCAGGACAGCCAGCCGTCACGCCAGCCCTCCCAGGACACGCTCAGCCGCACCGACGAGGACGACGAAGAGAGTCAGCAAAACTTACTTGTCACTTTCATTTTCTCACTTCCTATCTTCCTCTCTAACTCTGTCTGAATGCAATTTTGACTGTTATAACTAAACACACTGCATTTGTGGGCGTCCGGCCCATCCGGGTAGTGTTACCTCTGGCTTGGTCGGGCGTTCATAAAGGCACAATTGACCATGACCAACCGGAAGCCGGTTTAGCCTGGTCGCTGCACTAGTGCCTCCTCTGGTCGGTCGGGGGCCCTGTTTGGGGGGGAGGGCAACTGGGGCGACTTAATAAGACACACACACACACACACACACGCACGCACGCACGCACGCACGCACACACACACACGCACGCACACACACACACACACACACACACACACACACACACACACAGCATTTGTCCATCTCTATCATACTGAATGATGACATTTGAATCATATTTCTTTTGCATGTTGAAACCCCCCCCCCCCCCCCTGAATCCCTCCATCTCTGTCTGCCCCTCCCTCCATAACCCTTCCCCCCCTCCAGATGACTCGATGAGTATTCCCAGTGTGGTGAGCGAGCACGAGGCCTTCCTGCCCCGGGTGATATCGCAGCGCCGCTTCTCCAGCCATGCTACGGGGTCGGCAGCCTCGCAGCCTGAGCCCCCCCGCGCTACCATGCTGCCTAGTCACAGGTGACACTCCCCAATGCAACACACACACCTGCACACACACACACCTGCACACACACACACACACACACACACACACACACACACACACACACACACACACACACACACACACACACACCTACACACACACCTACACACACACACACACACACACACACACACACACACAGTGAAACACAATAGGGAAATGCACACATGAGAATACAATGCCACATTTCTTCAAGCGTGTGGTTTCATGTAAAGAGAGAAACACATGAGGGAACCAACACACCAAATAATTGTAAATGTCAAATTGACTTGCAAAATGTGCATACACACAAATGCATACACACACATACACACATGTGTACATACTAGGGGTGTCACAATATATCGTCCCACGAAATTTCGCGATAGTAAAACGTCACGATATGTATCGTTGAGATGAAATCTCATATCGCAATTTTTTTTTTTTTTTAATAGACAAAGAAACGTCTTTATTTGTTGAAGTTCAATGTGTGGAAAGTAGTTCAGTTGAACAAGTCTCTGAAGAGACACATGAGAAGTTATACAGGAGAGAAACCATTCAATTGAGTTTCTGGCAAAACTGTTTACTTGATAGGAAAAACTGAAGATGCATAAAAAATAGACTAAGAAAAGTCTTGTTGTTTGAGTTTGAAGAAAAACTGAAGATGCATAATGAGAATTTATACTGCTGAGAAACCTTTTAGTTCAAAGTAAATCTAAGTGACGGTCTAACTCATTCTATTTCAAGATAAGCCTTATCTCCAATCTCATGTTTTTTCTAGTTGTTATTGTAATAACAATTTCCCACAACAGCATGTTTTGTATTTGTGCATTTCAAATAAAATACTACTTTTCCAGTCATATATTGTCATTATTCAAGTTGAAAAAAATATTGTTAAAATCGTATCGTATCGTTATCGTGAACCCAGTATCGTGATACGTATCGTATCGTGAACTGAGTGTATCGTGACACCCCTAGTACATACCAGTAGAGCTGCTCTGGAGGCAGAAATAATCTGTTAAACATCAATTGGTGAAGCCAAAGATCGTTTTTATTTTATTTTGAGTTTTAACTCAACCAATGAGATTATTTCTGCCTCTAGACCAGTGGTTCTCAAACTTTTTCACATCAAGGACCCCTAAACTGACACCTATTAGACCATGGACCTCCATTTGATAAGATTTTGGCCCAGGGTCCCCATCTGATAAGCTTTTATTACAGAAAGTGTATGAAATCTATGGCCAAAATAGTCATACATTCTGTCATTGTGTTAGTTATTATAGATGGCATTATAGTGAAAATAAATTATTCCCCTTTTTGCTGGGGACCCCTTCCTTCCTCCTCAAGGACTCCTGGGTCCCCGCACCCAACATTGAGATCCACTGCTCTAGAGCAGCTCTGTCTCGAACACAACTTCAACAGAATCCTAGCACAGTTTTCCTCTTTTCACAGAAAATATAATGTATTTTTTTTTAAAGGACCACCCGGTCATCCTCACAACCACCATGTCATTCTTTCTCTGTATATCTCTGTTGATTTGTAATGTTTCTACTCGGCAGCCAGAGGACAGCGTTGTGAAGTAGTTAAGACACAGTATTTGGGTAAGAATGTAAACCGTCTGCTGTGACTAGCAGTCGAGCGTGTCTGGAGCGAAAGGCTTCCTGCCCTCCTCTCCTCAGAGGAGGGGCGTGGGACTTGACTTTAGGGATGGCGGTGGGTCTCGACTCTCCCTAAACCCCCCTTCTCCCCCTTCGCCCCCCTTTGCAGTGAACCCAATGTGCTAGATGAGTCCCAGGGCCTTCTGCAGATGGGTAACCTCTCTAGGTACAGTGTGTGTGTCCCGTTGGTGCGTTCTTACATCTGTCCGCCAGGGGGAGGGGCATCGCCATGGGATGGCCTCCTCTATTGGCTGTCTCGCCGTTGATCACTCATTCACATCCAATCAAGTCGCCTCGACCCCCCCCGCCCCCCTTCCCTACCTACCTGTCTCTATCTCTCTGTGTGGGTCCAGTGTGCCGTGTCTCTGTCCCCTCCCACCACCTCCCCCTCTTTGAGCTCCACACTGACCACCATCCTCTCAGCTCATCCGCTGTGCTGTCCTAACCAGCCCCCCCCCCCCCCACCACCACCGCCCTCCTAAAGAGGGCCCCAGTTCCCCTCCCCCAACCCCACCCCACCCCCAGCCAGGGCCAGGCAAGCTCCGCCTCTGTCCTTCTCTGTTAGCTGTGGGTCTTTACAGTCGATGTGCCATCACCAAAGTCAGCCTGTCTCTCGCCCATCGGTGCCATGGTGTTTCATACTGTTTACTTGTCTATCAGGCTTCTCGCTGATCAAATTGGCCGTCCTTTTCTGGATACCAATCTGTGGGGGACGGGGGCACTGGGGTAGCAACCTTCATACAGGAACACCTAAGGCCATTGCTGTCCAGATGCTGCATCACACAGCAACAAATGGTACACTATGTAAAAAAAATGTATGGACAAATGTTAACTCATCACTATCCAGAAACCTAATTCCATTTTTGAAATTCAGTGATAAAGAAAATTAGCCTGGTAAACCAGCCGGTCACGTGAATTCACATTTCATTTCGTTCTTCGTTCCCGTCTGGCCTCAACTCTGGGAGGGCTGTCTGCAGAAACTGCAAAGCGGACGAGCCAATCAGCGACCCGCCTCGTAGTTGACATCGTAACCAGCCAATCAGGAACGTTACTAGCAAAACAGTAATGGCCACCTCCTTGCCTGTCCGCCCCGAGGAGTAATGTTAGCGTTCGTCTAGTTTAAACAGCCATAAAGTGCAGTTATTGCAGAAATCGACTCAATAACAACAATTAAACATGTACAGAAGTATGCAACAGTGGAGTCTCTGGGCTGAAAATATGTGTTTGCCGTTCTCCCGAGTGGATTTGGGTTTGACTGGATCCAACACTGATTGGCTGAAGGAGTTGTCTGTCAAGGCAAGTACACCCGCCCAACTTCCGCCCACTGCAAAAGACTGGGTGAAAGCTTCAGGCCAGATGGGAATGAAGAACGAAATGAAATGTGAGTTCACGTGACCGGCTGGCTTACCAGGCTAAAAGATAATTAATATAAAATATATATTTTGGTCTGAATGGAAACTGACTTAAAAAAGAATGAATATTGTACAGACCTCCACTTCATCGCTCTAGTGTTGCTACTCCAGCCTCCACTATCCCCCTGTTGTGTTTTCAGTGTATGAATCATGGCAGCACTGTTTTTCTGCACTGTGATTGGGTGTCCTGTAATGTCTGTGTTGTGCAGTGAGCGAGTGGGTAGAATAGAAGCGACTCACTCTTTCTACTCGCCAGTTAAAGAGCACAACTGGGGAGTCAGTTGGCTCCTGCTCTCTTCATCGCTGTGTATTTCCGTGCCGTGTGTGTGTGCGCATGCGTGCGTGTCCATGCATGCGTGTGTGTGTGTGTGTGTGTGTGTGTAATTGGTTGTACCAGGGTTGCCAGTGTGCAGAGTGAACCAGGCCAGCAGAACCTTCTGATCCAGCCTCCGTTGGGAAGAAAGAGAGGCCTCAGACAGGTGCCCTTTTCTGTCCTTTTAACACATTTAAAGCTGCAAATTAAAACAACAGTGATATTGGTACTTTGTGCATTTTCTCTGTTTGAACCATGGGACAAGACAAACACTAAAAACAAAAACAGTGTTCTCACAGAGTTGCATAGCCTACCATTTATACAAGTCATAAATAAGTTATTATATAAGTTATAAGTGGAGCTCGGACATAGAAAAGGAAGTGACATGCCCCACTGTTTACAGTCTGAATAGCAATTTGCGCCGTGATTTTGCCGATTACTAGTCACAACAACTACACCTCCAGTAATTTTCCACTGTTGTTGTGAGACGAGTTAACGTCTTCTATGCAGAGTGTTTTTGCGTTAACGTTATTAGAAACGGAAAAGGAAAAGGAAGTGACGGTGGCAGGAGATGCGCTCTGTACAGGAAGCTGGGAAAAAAGGTAGGGCTGTCCCAGATTCTATTTTTCAAATAAAAATAGACTCTGGGTTCCCATAGGAAAAGAGAGTACAAAAAAGTGATCCAAAACCACTACTGAATTGTTGAAATGTTGTGCACTGAGATTGAACTAAGCATAATAATATGTATGTAAATACCCTATTTATTAGATGCTTTCTTTGACAAAAAGAAATTTCCAGCCTCAAAAATGTCCCACCTAAAACAATATTTATTATATTTGTAATGTTTGGTAAATTTGAGCAAACTTTCCATTTAGGTCTGTTTCCATCGAGATTTTCATATTCAATATAGCATAATTAGCATAAGAATACTTGGTGAGGCAGTTACTAACATTAAACTACTTTTCTGCAGCTGCGGCGCCCCCTGCTGTCCATTCCAAAGACCGAGCCACGCGGTCGATCGGGAGCACGGCTCTCCACCACCCGCAGGAGCATCCAGCCCAAGAACAAACCACTGGGTAACAGCACACACCCGTGTGTGTGTGTGTGTGTGTGTGTGTGTGTGTGTGTGTGTGTGTGTGTGTGTGTGTGTGTGTGTGTGTGTGTGTGTGTGTGTGTGTGTGTGTGTGTGTGTGTGTGTGTGGTGGGTGGGTGGGTGGGTGGGTGGGTGGGTGTGTGGGTGCGTGCGGGCATGTGTGTGTGTGTGTGTGTAACTGAGAGAAAGTGAGTGATAGTTGTCAGTCTGCGTGTCACACAAAAAATAAAAAAGAATGAGTTGACTAACTGCCACACTTACTGTACCCTGCACTTCAGATCAAGCACACGCTAAATCAAATTTAGATTGCTGAATACATTAAAAACAACATTACTCTCCCAATACATTACTGTATTTTTCACAGTAAAACCTGTGTGCTGACTTGAACTGACCCTTCCTCCCCGATCACAACCTCTGTCTCTGTTCCAATACTGTTTGTTGTTCCACCGGTCACCAAACTGACTCTTCTCACTCTGTTCTGTCTCATGCCTTATGTTTCGAAATAAAGAAACTTTATTGGACTGTGAAGGTGAGACACAACCCTTAACCCTTCCTCTCCTCCCTGCAACGGCCCGCCCCCCTTTATCTGAAACCTCACCCAATAGAGTCCCAAAGTCATGCCCTCTTCTGGGTTGGGCATACGATTCAAGGGATTTTCCGCCATTCATTTTCCCATAGACATTTTGTCAAATATTTAGAATCAGGAGAGACCAAACTAACAAAAAACGGGGGGGAAATGTTGAAAGAAAAATTATTTTTTTGTCCGAGTGAAATGTTATATGGTCTCTCCTGATTCTAAATATAGCTGAATCGCTTGGTTTGAGCATTTTACGAAATGTCTATGGAAAAATGAATGGCGGAAAATCCCTACGATCGTATGCCTAAGCCGTAAGAGGGCATGAATTTGGTACTCTATCGGACGCTCTGCATGTCTGTCTGTCTTGCATCCCCTCCCAAGCCCCCCTACCCTCCTGTATCCCTCCCCTGCCTCCATTCCCCCCTTGGTGGTGCTGATGTGTTAGCGAGTCGCTAGGAGGCGTACTCCCTCCGTTTTGACCACGTGCCTTCATGTGTGTCCGCAGCACACGGAGACCAAAAGAGGTCGGTCACGTTTACGGAGAATCAGGGGCAGCAGGGGTCCACAGGCGCCACCAAGCCCGGCGTGATGGACCCACAACACGAGGGCAGGAAGGCAAGCCCCGCCCCTTCAAAGTCCCCCACCCTGGAAGTGCCCCCCTCCTCAAGCCCTGCCCCTTCCAAGTCCCCCACCCTGGAAGTGCCCCCCTCCTCCTCCTCGGCCACAGTCACGGCAGATCTGCACAGCCCTGCTAACTCACAGGTAGGACTGAGGGAGGAGCACGAATGGTAGGTAATTTTTAAAGTCGAGTTGAAATGGCATTTCCAGAGTATTAACTTCCTTATTATGATGTATTTCCGAGTGAAACGTGTAGGCGGGATCAGAGACTGGGAGGAACTTGATTGGACAACAGGCCACTAGAGAGGTGGGACCTTTGGGGAGTCTGATTGGACTGTTGAAAAGTGTGTCAGAACAAACCAAAATCTGACAGCGATGAGTTGGATGCTAGCCTCGCTAACGTTAGCCTCCATTCAGTTGTGGAGGACTAACGTTACTCCCCCCCTTCATCTCCCAAGTTATCAGAGCAGGCAGGCGTAATATTACCCTCAAGCTGGAAGGAGGGTGGGAGAGGAAAACGTCCTGGGAGTGAGAATGTACATGTTTGAGCCTTTTTCCCCCCGCAGAAAAACCTTAGCTAGTTACCGTTAGCTCTGTGTCAGCACCGCACCGCACAGTTGCCGGTGAATGACATGTATGGAGATTGATTGACGGCTGCCGTTTGTCATATTATTGATTGAAATTGGGTAGTACATGGTGACTGTAGATTTTGTTTTGAATTAAGAAAACATGGTTGAATTTTGATGTAAAAATCCAAAGAAATTAGACTTTTTTTTGCATACATTGTTAAATAGGTGCACTCTATGAGATGTGATCTAAAATAATTAAAAAGTAATTTTTCATTTCAGCTCGACTTTAAAACGCAAAGGGTTTATGTAAGGGATAATGTATAGTGAGGCGGTGATTACGGGGGAAATAATGACCGACAGGTGAATGATTGAGCCCGACACGCAGCGGAGGGCTTAATGATTCACCTGAAGGTCATTATTTCCCAGTAATCACCGGCTCACTATACATTATCCCGCTTAGAACACGGCCTACAACTAAATCATTCAATAATCTGACAAAAATAATTATTCAAATAGATTTTTTAATAGCGTTTTCAACGACAAAGCGGTTTCATTCGTAATTGGCACACAAGAGACCACAGCTGCAACTGGTTGGCCTAATTAGTAGTGTCTGCTGACAAAAGGCTCTTATCAACTGATTAATCCAGGTGTGGCAGAGCAGCAGTCGGTTGTCGAGAAATAATGACCGGTGAATCTTGTTGATTGACCAATCAGAATCGAGTATTCAAGAGAGCCGTGTTCTAATTCTGCTTAAAGGTTGGCATTTTAACATGGGGGTTATCTATGGGGACTCGCTTTTGGAGCCAGCCTCAAGTGGCCATTCAAGGAACTGCACCTTTTCCACTTACGTGTTGGGTTCATATTTCAGCCCCAGAGGTTGCCGCTTAGATCCAACGCTATGCTTGCACACCTGTTACATTGAAGTTTTCGTGACAACATGTGGACCTTAATTGAATTAAGAGTAGAGTTGGAACTAAAAGTTGCAGCCAGGACATCCGAGGAAGAAACTACAGGATAGAGCAGCAGTTCCCAACCTTTTGACTCACGGGCCACTTGAACATCACGACCGTAAACAGTACAGAGGCCAAATAATGCGTTCTCAATGCACTTTTCATTTTAGCAATAGAAGGAGCTGTCCATCAGCACCACACAGAAATCAGAAACTCAAAGTGAGGGGCTGTCTGCAATAGTCAAGTCAAGTCAAGTCAAATTTTATTTATATAGCACCTTTCATACACAAAGGCAATTCAAGGTGCTTTACAAAAAAATAATCGAAAAAACAAGCAGCAAAGGCTAATTAATGAATAATTCAATACAAAAAAAAGAAAAGAAAAAAAAGGGCAATACATATATATATATATATATATGTTGTTGTTGTTTTTTCACGAAAATCGTAATGATTTGGTGGCCCACTTGCAACTTGCAATTGCTGGGATAGAGGATTGTTTAATGTGAGCAGTAGAGAGATCTGAGGTGTTTTAAAAGTTTGTTTGTTTGCCCCTGTTTCCCCCTCCAGGTCCCTCCAGCCATAAGCAGCAAGGAGAAGAGAGAGCAGTGGGGCCTCCGCAGCAGCCTCTCCCCTCCCCCCTCCATCTCCCGCCCCTCCACCCCGACCCCGCCATCCCGCACACCCTCCCCGCTTCCCCTCTCTCGCGCCTGCTCCCCTCTGGTTCTGTCCCACGCCTGCTCCCCTCTGGTTCTGTCCCACGCCTGCTCCCCTCTGGTTCTGTCCCGCACCTCCTCCCCTCTCCCCCCACCGCTCCCCGTGCTGGGAACGGCGCCAGCCCCGGGCCCCCCACCACCGCCCCCCCCACCTCCACCTCCCCTGCCCCTCCCCCTGCCGGGCCTCCCCCGGGTCAGGGAGAGCCCTGGGGACGAGGACACGACCGCCCGGGTCAGGGAGAGCCCCGGGGACGAGGACACGACGGCCCTGCTGCCGCGCGGGGGCGACACCCTGCTGCGGCTCAGCGAGGATGAGCGAGGCACCGAGAACCCACTCCTCGTCCCGCTGCTGTCGCCGCCCTCGCCCCGCCGGCCGGCCCGACGCCCACCCCTGCCCCTCTCCCCCGTCGACCTGGACCTGGATGAGTCCCATGTCTAAGTAACAAGCCAGCTAGCGTAACTGTTTCCTAAGTCGGTCAATCTTGCTGCTATTATCTTAAGTCGGTCAGCTGCAGTTAGCTACTGTTATGACCATGTCATGTTTACAACCAGTTTAATGATGGAAATGTCAAGTATAACTTCTTATCTTTCTAGCGACATATGGTTTTAATCATTTACTTTAGATTTGTCTTCACCAGTCGGGATAGGCTGTCATTTAGCATTGGGCACTAGGCTGACCCTGAGCGGTCATCAAAGCAGTTAAGGCATTAGCAATCGATTGTTGAACGTCACCCAAGCTCATCCCATAGCTTTCTCTCATCAAATCGCTTTCACTAAACTATTTGGTCATTTTAATGGCAATATGAAATTTAACATCTAGATTGTTAGACATGTCTAAAGTAATTCCACAACACTAGCTGGCATTGGCTGAAATGAATATCAACACAAAAGCCCGGAAAGTGCGCCAGACTGGATATGACCGACTCAGGATCCTAGCTGACTGACTCAGGAAACACTTACTAGACACGCACGCCACCCAGGTACTTGCAGGGTAACTTACAGTGATGATGTCCGACTCACACCCCCCCAGGGGTTGAATGTACATTTTAGTTGCAATCTACATTCTTGCTTATCTCCATGCAGAAACATGTAGTAGTGGTAAAATGCTATACATTTTGAGTCGTTTGCCTGGTCTGTTTTACCCACCAAGATCAGAGATTTAAGATTATTTATTTATTTATTAGCTTTATGTTGATCATTCTATAATAATAATACTTTTATTATTATTATTATTTTATTATTGTGGATATTGTTACACATACCAACTGAATTGTCAAAGAACAGAAATTTTTAAAGGGTTGAGATATACATGATGTATTATAGCTTTTGTTGTCTATATTGAAGAAGGTAAAGATCTTTATGAAATACAAAAGCAGATGCTATACAGTAACTTGTACAAAGTGTTACACAGTCATGTTATAAGGGAGGGGAAATGGATTATTTCTCTGTGTAAAATATATTAACAGTATATCAAGAGCCACTCTATTGTTGCCATTTATGTGGTTGAAGTGACGAGTTCTTCACTCAACCCAGCACATTTCTATTGAATAAAGTAGATGGAATATACACAAGATGCATTTTAAACATATGTGATCGTATAGGAACAGGACTGGCTGAGTCTGGTGAAATTTTATATTTTGGAAAATTAGTATAAACTGGTGTCCAAGGTTTAATTCTTGGGGTTCTGTCTGGTGTGTGAGGCATTTTTACACTGGCGGGGGGGTCCATTATAAGTTACAATTTAATCTTGTATTCAGTCTTTAAATGTAATTATCCCCCCCAAACAGGTGAAAATAATCTAATAGGGGGGGGAAGTGCAAAAAATAAAACCAATAGTATGGGGGGATTTCACTTGATTCCAATGCAATTTGACTTATATAACAGGAACTATTTTAAGTTAAACTTTTGTTCAAGAAAATTTGTGCCACTAGTTAAGCTGCATTTGAAACGTGACATTGTCTCACTACTGGCAATTTTTTCCCTGTTGTAAGAAAACTATAGGATTTAAAGATTGAATCCAACATTAAAAGACTTGATAAGATGGGCTTGTTCTGCAGCGTACAGTTCAATGCAGTTCTAGATTGTGGCTTCATAGTAGAGGGACCAGTACTGGTTGCCCATATATTCCACTAAATATGATTATATTTATCGTGCTGCTCAGTGTGCATCATATCTCAGCAGAGTATTTTATTTGTGACCAAAGACACTTACTGTATTTTGTGTTTCAATACAAAGTTATATCAACTGAAGAACACTGACATTGACTGACTTTGTCATTCATGTTGATTTATATGTCTGTGATGTTATGTTCAGAACAGCCACAAGATTCATTCCATGCCTTAACAGAGAATTTTAGAGTGTACCCCTGTGTGTCTGCAGTGTATTCTGACCTCCCTCCAACAGAGAATTTTAGAGTGTACCCCTGTGTGTCTGTCTGCAGTGTATTCTGACCTCCCTCCATGGCTGGCATGGGACTTGATAGAGTACAGACTAGCCCTGACTTAAACTGAGCAAGCAGCAGTCTAACCTGTGGATGTCTGGTATGAGCTCTTTCAGTAGGGGAGGACAGGGTAAGTTGAGTCTGTGGGTAAGATGCGTCACATCTTGTATCCAAGGTGTCATGCACAAAATGGATCATGTGGTCACAGATTTTGCAGGAATAATTTAGCTGAATCAGTGATGGAGAAGAGCTTATGGTGAATGTTTTAAGTGAGCTGTAGGTCCAAAATGTGATCCCCCCCATGCTTCTTGTACAGTATATCTAAATGGAGGTATGCATGTTTGAGTCTTTATTATAAAGGTAATTTAAGGCTTAAGCTACAATACGAAGTGAATTTAGCATAACTCTAGGCCTGATTAGCTGTGTGAACCAATAGCTCACTAGCCCAGGGGCAAGTTGAGCCAAAAGACTGGCTTTTTTTAAGTACTTGTAATTCTAAAACTGTACTTTTCTTCTTCTTTTTGTACTTGCTACACAAAACGTTTTATCATCCATGGATGCCTAACAACCTTAACTATATATAGGTTTTTTTCCCTTGGTAAATAGATATTTATTTAGCCATCGTAGCATGAAATGTAAAAAGTGCTCATTATACCCTGTTCTCCCCTATTCATGAAAGGTTGAATAATAAATAGCTAGGCTCATATTTAAAGCAGCTAAATGCTGATGATATGATATGCTGATGATGATTTGTTAGCATAATAATAATTATGATGCTGTTGATCCCAATATGGAGGATTGCTATGTGCCATCATACACACCAATGCACTGTGAGTGTCTTTCTGCCTGTCTACAGCACTGTATGTCAGCTCTCTGTATGTAACATGTATTCAGATTTCTGTGGAATGTTAAACAGTGTCACAGTGTGTGATCATCATATGGATACAGTTGGCACAAGATGACTTTACTGTAACTGAAGAATATGTTGCATTTACCTCAAAGTTCTTGTCACATACTGGGGAAACTTGCACACACAACACTGTATAGACGGTTTTCACGGAATTGTGTTGCTAGGGAGCAGTTTGAAACCTAGCTTATGTCCTGTCAGCTATTGTATTAGCAAACACTGCAACAGGAAGTAAGCTAGGGGCCATTTAGAATGTTTATGTTGTCAAGTTAAAACCATCTATCAGGGGTTTCCAAAGTCTGAGACAGTGGGCCTCTCCTCAGATAAGAAAAGCCCCCCAGTTTACTTGGTTACCGTAGTTTCACAAAATTCCTGGTAGTCTATGGGATCATGATTATGTTATTTGACACTCAACAAAAGCCAAGACAGCCTGATTGACGTACATCAAAGCAAAATACATAAAGGTCTGTCTGAAGGCATTTACTTGTTTGTGACTGGGAAAGTGGAAAAACAGTATATTTCCCGACTCTGTGAACTATCTCTTTAACCAAATCACACACATTTAGGCTATTCTATTTGATCTCATTTTGATAACTAAGGTAATAACTAATGTAAACAAAAAAAAATCACTTCCATTCACTGAGCCTCCCCTGAAACTGTTTCGAGCCCCCCTAGGGAGGCCCGCCTCCCACTTTGAAAACCTCTGGTCTATACAGTATATAGATGCTACACTTTTAAGTGTGAGTACCATGGGTGCTGCCTACATTTTTATATTCAAACACTTAAATTGTGCAAACTTGCTTCGTGTTTCATTACCGTTGGAGTCTAATGTTCTTGGTCTCAATGAAATCACAAATTGCGTTCCCTTTAAATATATGTGTCTGTGTCATAATTATGTTGTGTCTAAATTTGTGCAATGTCAGAATAGAGATAATATATCAAACTATTTCTGGAATATCATAAAATAAATTGATATTCTTTACAATGTATTTCCTGTCATCAAATCTTTCCATTTCCAGAAAATGGTCATGATCTTACACATCAGCACACTTTTCATTAATGGTGTGTGTGTATGTGTGTGAGAGAGAGAGAGAGAAAGAGGTTTTTGCAGTTGATTGATTGTGACGTACACAGATGTTTCACATTATGATTTTTCTTTTGATTCTGTGGGTAACGCTTTAGAATACAGCCCGCAAATTAAGTACAGGGTACTGTAAGTACAGGGTATCAAATCTGTACTTACAGCAGGCAATGTAGTAAAATCAAAAATGTTAAGATGATAATAATAGCTGAGGGAAATGTCTGGCCCCTGGGCCCTTAGCTTTCTGACAATGTGGCCCCCTGAACAATATAGTTGAATAGCCCTGACTTACAGGGTAAGTACGGGGTACCACACCTGTACTCACAGGGTAAGTACCCCGTAGGTACCCTGTAAGTACAGGGTACAACGCCTTGTACCCGGTAAGTACCCTGTAAGTACATATTTGTCCACTACAGGGAACAACACCTTGTACCACGTAAGTACCCTGTAAGTACAGGGTGCAACACCTTGTACCCCGTAAGTACCCTGTAAGTACATATTTGGTCCACTACAGGGAAAAACACCTTGTACCCTGTAAGTAAATATTTGGTCCATTACAGGGAACAACACCATGTACCCTGTAAGTACCCAGTAAGTACAGGGTACAACACCTTGTACCGCTTAGCTACCCTGTAAGTACATGTTTGGTCCACTACAGGAAAAAAAACCTTGTACCCCATAAGTACCCTGTAAGTACAGGGTACAACACCTTGTGCCCGGTAAGTACATATTTGGTCCACTACAGGGAACAACACCTTGTACCCCATAAGTACCCTGTAAGTACAGGGTAAAACACCTTGTACCCCGTAGTTATATAGTAACTACATAGTAACTACAGGGGTGCGGGCTGTATTCTAAAGCAGTGTAATTTCCCCCGTACTTACATAGTAACTACTGTGTAACTACAGGGGCGTGGGCTGTATTCTAAAGCAGTACCTTGTACCCCGTAAGTACCCTGTAAGTACGGGGTACAACACCCTGATAAATTGGATTTCATTATGTGTCTGAAAAATCTAATCTTAATTCATTTGATTTGATTTTTCCTGTCGTTAAATCTTTCCAGTCTTTGATTGTGATTGATTGACTGGAAATACAGTTAGTGGGGAGACACTTTTTTTTAATTAAAATCATAAACAGAACAAATATGAGCTGTATCTATAAATTGAGCATCAAAATATTAGTTATGAAAGGACATGGACAAAAAAGTATTTAAATAAACTCATAAAGCTTATTGCTGGAAAGCCTTCAAACAGGAATGAATTGTTACTAAAAGAATTACAAGTAGACATAACACAAATATTTTCAGTCTTATCAATGCAGATTAAAATAATAGATCATGTGCATTGTGTGCTAAATGAATGAGCATTACTGTACATCAATGCATTGAATGTAATAAACGTTCACTCTCATCATGGAATTATTAAGTACACCATATAAAATATATCTGCCAATTACAACTTCATTATTGCCAGGTATTGGTAGTTCTACAGTAGTTCAGTTCCCTTGTGCTGCTTCTCTCAGCTGACATTAGTCCCTCATGCTGTCAGAAATGACTACATTCACAAGCAGCCAAAACAGTAAAAGTTCGTCCTCCACAACAAACAAACCAAAAAAGAGATTGATCCCAATACCAGGCAGTGTGTCCTCTCTTTAAATGTCTTTGAATTTCAGCTAAATGGTTAAGTAAGTAAGTGATTAAACATAATAATTTGGGCAAATTAAATTTTGCCTGAGTGGACCCGGCTGTTATTGGCACTAACTCCAGGCTGCGTGTAAATCTAGTCAGTACTCTTCCTCACTCCCTAGACCACGTTGTGCTGATGTCACTGTAGTTTCCCATCTTGGTGGTCCAGCTTGACCCCTAGTGTAATTCTTAAAGGTGTTTTGTACCACCGTGATTACTGGGGCTTTTTGGGTTGGTAGCTTTTACAAATGCAATTGCATTTCCACATGTGATACAATAAATAAATAAATACATAAAAATCAATGTTGCACCCTACTGCAAACCAAAAGCAGTGGCAGTTCTTTCTCTGAGTGAGAAGAGAGAGAGAGGAGAAAGTCTCCTGAAAATGTCTCAAACTTTACATCTTGATGAAACATTCTTTGGCATTGCTCCACACCTGTATTCCCTGCAGGAAAACAGAGAGGAAGAAAAAATACTATAATAATAGTTTCATTCCAAAATTAGATATCCATCATTTGAAAACAGTGACACTTTCTCTTACCAAACAATTGAGAGCACAAAATGAAAGCATGATATAGTACTTTACAGTGGATCCTAGGCATCAATTATTTATCTCAGTGATCCTAGGTAGGTTTTAACAGACGGGATCCTTTAGATTTTTTACAAAATATTCAATTTCAAAATTCACAATCTATAGTGTTTTGACATGGGAGTAGCCGAGTAGGTTAAAAAACACCATTTATTGAACTTGGATATAATTGGCTGAGCTATTTTTGAGCTATTCATTTTTGTAATCAGCTTAAGTCTGCGGCCACATTGATCCGTCAGAAAACGGACAGGATTATTGGCGGATAGATTTCTGTTCGTTGGGGCTGTTTTGGAACGTCAACGTTTGCCAACTAAAAAAATAAGTAGTAGGAACATTTACTAATTTATTTGCTAAATGGACGATGACGAATCTGCATCAGCGCTGCCCGGACAACTGTCATTGAAAATGAATTGAAATGAACGGAGACAGACAGACAGGACGGATGAGTGTGGCTCTTGATTGGTGACTTGCCTTCTTGCACATGCTGATTTGCATGACAGCATAGTTGATGAGGGCCTCCCGCAGATCTTTGTCTTTCTGCTCCTTAAAGCGCTGCATGTCCACACACGCCCCTTCAACATGCTCTCTGCAACAACACAGCAGACAGGCTGAAATACATATGGTCAAGTATAGGCCAACATTTGGTATTTACTTTGAATAAGCAAGCACAGGCTAAAAACTTGCGGAATACAACTTTAAAGCTGGAGTGTATAACTTTTCAAGAAAGACATGTATGTTAGGGTTCATGCTCCTGTCAGTGCCCCTGACCAAGGTACTGGCAAAAGAACTGGAGTTGGTCCCCGGGCGCTGCACAGTGGCTGCCCACTGCTCCTAGTTCTAGGAAGGTTCCTAGTAGAGGATGGGTCAAATGCAGAGGATGAATTTCCCCAAGGGGATAAATAAAGGATAACTTTTGTAGTGCAGAACCTTTCTCTCCCCCTTCCGGCTCTTCTAGCAGTGAAGGAACGTGCGCTGCATTCATGTGGTGTCAGGAAGATCAGTTCCCGATCGTTTCCTTTGCTCTTTGTTGTCACGCTAAAACTGGAAACAGCTATCAATGTGTTGTTTGAATGCTCTGAGCAATAAAATGCAAGACATCTTTGTTGTTTCTACATTACCATTTAAAAAGCTCATGAAAACTCAGAGGGAGTTCACTTCAGAATTTGATCCATTCGGTCCAATAATATGTGGAAGGTCTAGAGAGAAGATTCATGACTGAATTATTTGCCTCATTCAAGTTAGCAGAAGGCTAACTATAAATCAGCAGGATAGGCCGAGCAGCACGGGAATGTCCCCGGACGACAGCAGGATGAAAGCTCTGGTCTGCTGTGGAATACGGAGAGTTATCTGGCAGCGCTAGGCTCAATCAGCATTGAAACTGATTTGGCAATGGCTTGAATGTAACAGACTTTCATTTATATGTAAAAGTTACACACTCAGCTTTAAGTGAAAAACATAGTGTTCTCCTGTGTCCTCTACAAAGCACAGTTAGGGTTTCCACGGTCATGGAAAACCTGGAAAAGTCATGGAATTTCAAAATCTAATTTTTCAGGCCTGGAAAAGTCATGGAATTAGTAAAATCCTTGAAAGTTTTCGAAAAGTCATGGAATTTCAAAATCAAATTTTTCAGGCCTGGAAAAGTCATGGAATTAGTAAAATCCTTGAAAGTTTTCGAAAAGTCATGGAATTTTGTTGCGTGTAATTTGGTTTGTTTTTCAAGTTGAGACATTTTCTCCCACTATCTGCACTTACTCTATACAAAACCTTATTGGATCATCATGTAAATTACTGTAATGTCATCTGTTGCAACACATTTCCAAGCCACTTAAAAAAGCTACAGATTCTCCCAAAGAAAGTCATACGCGCCTTGTCGTGGTCCGAATTCAATTCTCCTACCAGACCGCTTTTCCGTCGTTATAACCTTTTGAGGCAGGGCCCTATTCTCCCACAGGCCTTCGGCGCAAAAACTGGCCTTAAACGCAAAAAAACGTGCCTTGCGCCTGCTTCGGGAAGATAGCAACATGGCTTTAGGCCCAGAAATGCGCTTTACGCAAAATAGGCGTGGTGCAGTCCCAGAATGGGCGAGAATGGGCGTTTCGGCCTTAAATACCGGCCTAATGATATCTTCCGTCCTGGCGTTAATTTAGCGCTTTGCGCTTTTGAAAACCAGGCCTATTCAGTGCGCCGGTTGCGCGGAGCGCTCCTCTGCCTCTCCTCTGTGCCCCTTCTCTTTGTGTCACTCCCTCTCTCTTGCTCATCAGTCTGACAGGCACAATACGACTGCTTGAAAAAAAGTTCGCCGGTTCTCTCTCTCTCTCAGAAAAAATAAGTTGTTATAGACAAGTTTCCTGGGCACTTCCGGTTTGCGTCCGGACTCGGCCGCCGTCGTGTCTTTCTTTTCCGGTGTTTTGTGAATACAGTCAGAGGAGCGTAACGTGCTGTACTAGCGTAGTAGCCATAGCGACCGCCGAAAAAATGCAAACTTGGGATCATTCTCAGAGTCTCCTATCTAACGAAAGAGTGTCTATCCCACACCCGTTGACAGTGGACACATGGGAAGATAATATGTATAAATGGCCGAACGTAACTACAGGCAGGATTATAGCGTATTTTGAGGAATCAATGGCGGTGGACGGCAACGCGATGAACAATCTCAAAGGCTCCGAGGCGTACCAATATCTCCACAGCAACAAAGTAGGTCGTGTGCTCATGTACAAACACGACGGCTTTGTTTACTTGAAGGCAAGTGTTGAACCAAGCCAGTGTCTCAACAATTTATGGCACAACGCGTGGGTGGTGGTGACCGAGGCAGGAGATGTGGAGACCGCGGGGTGCAGTTGTGTAGCTGGGCCAGGTCGATCGTGCAGCCACGCTGCTGCAATCCTTTGGAAGGTATGTTGTAACGCATATGTATTTCATCAAATTACCCACAGTCAGGCTATCTCCCGTTGTGAATGAATATTACGAGAAAACCATAGAAAACAAAATTCTCACAATCCCACAACACCAAACCAGATAGGCCACTCTGGGGTCTAGTGGTAAATACGGAGTTTACCTCTGTTGTTGTTTACTGATCACCGAGGGAAAATAGCCATGCTTCTGCTTACACTTAGACTGTGAAAAAACATATAAACATCTCTGTGTTTATATCATGTTATACATTATATGAATTAGGGTTAGGCTATATAGGAATGGATAATAACATGAAATAAACACTAAATAGAATGAAATAGAATATAGTTACATAGCCTATTTAAGTGTCACAGATGTGTACTGTACACTTGTACTTCTTGTTCCAAAATATTAGTTGGATGAAAGTAATCAAAGTCAACCAAACTAAGTTAGCCTACCATTTGTAGTTTTATTTTATAGAGCAAGACATCACAATAAACTATTGGTTTTGTGTTACTAGGGCAAATATTGACAATAGCCAATTTAAGCCCCTGCTGATGTGTTTGTGTTTTCTTGTACTCCTGTAGGTGGAAAATGCTGTGCGACAGGGAAAAACAGGGCTTGCCTGCACAGATGGACAGAACCTGTGGAACAGTGGAGCAAAAAGAAATGCTGGACAGCACAGAATGAAGGACATGTCATTCAAACGCCACACCCGCCATAAATTGCACAAGTCACCGTCTACATCAAGCTCATCTTCAGGTGCTCCAAACCCAGCTCCAGCCAAGGTCTTCATGACGCATGAGGAGTGGAGGAAGAGTGTGCTTGCCTCACCTATGGCTGCAGTTTTTACTTCCCCACACCATGGGCTCCTGCAGCAATGCTTCAATGCTGTTCCATCCGCTCCTACTGTGGAGAAAACACCATCTCCGTTGCTTCTCCCCCATGATGAGCAGCATAACACACCGCTCGCCTGCGTCAAGTGCAGAGCCTTCTACACAGAATTCATAGACATGTCACCAGCCCAGTTGGTGGAGATTGAGCGGCACACGAAAGCTCAGAGCCAAGAACAGCTGTGGCACGATATGCGGAGGGTGCGCATTACAGCAAGCACAGCAAAAAGGGTGCCTATGCGCTCCACCACGGCACCTGATAAGTTCATGGCAGAGCATCTACACCCAACCTTCCGTGGCAATGCTGCAACCCGCCAAGGGGTGGAGGGTGAGGAACAAGCCAGGCAGGTGCTGCAGGACAAGGGCTACAGCATCGAAACCAAAGGTTTGGTGGTCTGCCCGGGGGAGCCATGGCTTGCAGCAAGTCCTGATGGAGTCCTCAACACGGACGTGCTGTTGGAGATCAAAACTCCTGTGCTAGGCAAGAACAAGTCGCTCACTGAAGCACTGACTGCAAAGAACAGTGACGTGAAACCCATGGGCAATGGAGTGTACAGCGCAAACGAAAACGGACCCAAAGGGTACTACCTGCAGGTCCAACTTGGCATGCATTGCACAGGACTTAAAAATGGCATGCTGGTCATCTGGAACAGAGCAGAATACATAGAAGTAGACGTGCCCTTCAACCAAGCCTTTGCTGAACAGCATATCACAAGGCTGCGCAGGTTCTACTTTGCTCACATGCTGCCGAAAATAGTAGATGAGTTTGTCGAGGGACGGTTGGAGTTGTGCGCAAAATACCACAGTGTTTCTGCTCTATAGTATAGATACATTATATATATTTATTATTATTGATATTGTTATTATTACATCTATTTCCTTATAACTGTGTAGATATATTATAGATATATAAATCGACATAAGCATGATTGTTATTATATAATTTATTAGTGTATAGATATAGATATATATTATGTATACACATAAACTATACATTGTTACTTCTATTGGATGCTAGATATATTAGATATATAAATCAACTTAAGCATGATTATTATTATATCATATATTAGTGTATAGATATAGATATATTATAATATATTATGTATACACATAAACTATACATTGTTACTTGTATTGGATGCTAGATATATTATATATAAATCAACATATGCATGATTATTATATAATTTATTAGTGTATAGATATATTATGTATACACAAACTATACATTGTTACTTCTATCGGATGCTATTTTTTTCTATTCATTGTATGAACACTCACAATTTTGTGAAGAGACTCAATTATCATTAAAGATTTTCTGATTTCTGATTCTGATTAATTACTCATAACTGTTTGCACTCAAGTACCAAAAACAATGAATGCATTGAACTCTGTATGACATGGAAAAGTGAACTCCTGGAAGTACTACAATGACACAAAATCTCTTACAGAGTTTTATTGGTGAAAAATGTTACGCTTTAAGTAAAAAAACAGTCTATTCAGCAACAAAGTAAAACAGAATATCAGCAGCAGCAGAATAAAAAAACTAAATAACATGATTACATAGCAAAAATACATGTTTACATAATCCAAAAACAAAAGAACATGAGAACATAGCAAAAACATGTCTGTTCATAAGAAAGGTTGAAATGAGAAGTCATCATTGAGTCCCTTCACATTGAGTCACACAATCTAGTTGCTGCAACTTGAGATGGATGCATCATGTGTGCATTATCTAAGGCTCTTTTGGCGGCCGTATGAGGTCCCCCCTAAGGTTAACTAGGGCGGCACAGATTGTTAGAATTTTGTCCAACCTTGGTGTCATGGAGATGGGGACAGTTTGGGACAAAATCTTGAACACTTTGAGCCTTCTTATTGCTCGCTCTACATGGATGCGCACATTGGCCACTCGTCTGGTGCGTGTCACCTCCTCATTTGTCAATTGTCCACGTTTGTTGGTGAATGCAGGGATATTCAACCTGACCTTTCTTTCATGCAGCAGGTCTTGAATTGTGAATCCGCGGTCAGCCATTACCTCATCACCTGGCCTCAAGTGCTCCAGGAACCCACTGTCCATTGTGATGTACTTATCGCTGCTTCTGCCTACATATGCATTAGATATAAACATGAACAGCCCATTGGGAGCAACAGCAACTAGATATTTAGCCGTGTTGGTTCCTTTGTAGTGGCTGAAAGTGGAACTCCTGGTGTCAAGGTTTGTTGCCCTCTGAATAGCAGTTTCTGCACAATCAATGACACAGGTGGTTCGAGGGTAGTTTTGTTTAAATGAAACTGGCATGGTGGCCTGGATGATTTCTCTTGGAAGCCAGGGGATAAAGTATTTAAACTGTTCACCCATCACATCAATCCAGTGAGAAATAACTTTGCTCGCCATGCTGGTAGACACATTGAAGCGATGAGAAATATCTCCTAGGACAAGATTTAGTTTTAGCTTCATTAAGGTCATCAAGATTTGGTCAACAACAGGAAGGGCAAATGAGGGCTGACTGAACGGCATTAATGCAGACACCAATTCGAAAAACCACAACAGGTGCACTCCCGTGAATAGCAGTGAGTTGTCATCAGTAAGGAGCATGGTGCTAGCCACAGTAGGTTGGATTTCTGCCCCACACTGCGTAGCTTTATTGACCATGACTGCCTTTGTTGACGCATAGGCATAGCTATGGTCAACCTGTGTTGGGTCTTCCCACTGGGTCTGAGCATCGCGGTGTGTTGGAGGTGCAGGTTCAGGTTCTGCTTCAGGTTCACTGGGTGTTGATTCTGCATTACCTGAAAGAGAGAGGAGAGAGAATAAGGCTCTAAATGTAAATGTGATCAGGGATGGAACTTTGTTGTGTTTCTAGCAACAGCCTGGCAAGCTAACATTAGCCTGTAATTTGTACTAACAACGTGGGCTCTGGAGAACACCAGGGGTTTCCCTGCAAATTGATGATTTGTTAATCTGAATGGATGGAACTTGGCTGTATATACACTAAGCATATTTATTCATTAAGCATTACTTTTCAGACAGGTAAATACTGGAACGTCGGGGAGGCTGATCCAAGCCCACAACATTAGCTCAACACTGCAGTGCTAGCCTCTGCAGTGCTAGCTAGCTAACTAGCGTTACACCAGGCAATGCAACAAAGTAAACACACAAAACCAACACAACGTAGCCAAATAATAATAACATGGATGATCAGCTATATCGTTGCTAACATGATAACTACCCAGCGAGCTAGCTTACCCGGCAGTTCAGCAGCAGTGCCTCGCTCCAGTCTGCGTCTCTTTTTCTGAGGAGGCCGCACGTATCCTAGCCACAGTTCAGGGAAAGGATTCTCTTTGGTTGGCTTTTTGTCCACAAAGTGGTGAGAACAAACATTGACGTATTTCGGCGGCTTCTTCAGATTTAAAGCCTTCAGCCACATCCGTGAATCCGAATCGTCAGCTGGTTTTCGGTAGGAGGAATACTGTCGAGTGCAGGGACAAAGCCGTTTGGTAGCGGGCTGATGCTCAAAACATTGTCGATCCAACCACTCGTTCAAGCGTTTCTGTGTATTGTGACAGCCACGCACTGCACAATGTGTTCCAGTATTAACCATTGTTAATAACGTCTGCTAACGTTGGTGTAGCTGATGTTATCGATCGTTGTAAAAAAAAAGTTTGGATATTTCGGCTGCTGCCTTCTGTGGAGCTCGCTGCTGTAGACTTAACCGGAAGCCGGTGCTGTGGACTTAACCGGAAGCCGGTGACACGAAAGGCTGCTATGGCACCGCCCTAGGAACGGCCAGGAAACTTGTCTATACCGTACATAGTATAACAACATGACAGTTTTTTCTAACATGACAGTTTTGAGCCCGTGACATTCAGAGGCTGTTGCATCATCCTACCTGTGCAGTGAAGGTGAGAGAAAACGAGATCATTCTGGCCAAACATTCACTGCCTGGCTTCCCTGCAACAGCCACACGTGAAATCTCCCAGCATGCATTGGGCTAATACATTTCGATAATAAATCGCATCCAAATTAGCCTAAATAGATAGAAAGGTACATCGAAATAGATCGAAATAATGTGTAATGTTAGCACAACATGCAATTGTAGAGCATTTCAATATTGGACAAAATAAAATTGCGAAATCCAAACACAACCCTATGTGAAACATATATGTCATTCTGGGCCTATATATATCCCTCGTATATTTAACGTGATTTAGATAAGTGACAGTGTAACGCGGTTCTACTGTCATGTGCTATACTGTGATGTTTGCTCCAATAAATTGGCCCTACTTCACATTTAGTTTTACAATAAAAACACATTTCTGCAATGACTTTACATAATGTAGGCTATATTTATGTGCATCATCCTACCTGTGCAGCAGGGGAGAGAAAACGATATAATTCTGGACAAACTTTCACCAATCTAATCTCATCATAGGGATACACTATTTTTTTCTAGCCGATGAGTTTAGAACATTCTTTTCACTTTTTTTATTTTGTATTTTTGTATTTACATGCTTGCAGTATTTAAACTGCAGTTAGATTGGTTTGAGAAGCATAATAATATGGAATAATAGCCTATATATAGAGACAGACAGAGGGGGATGAAAGGGAGGGGGGGAGCAGAGTGCTTGGGGATGAAAGGGAGGGGGGGAGCAGAGCGCTTGGCTTTGACCGGACTGGATCGCTCCGTGGAATTGGAGCTTAAAAGGCAAGCTGGGGACTGGTTTACTGCACTTCTCCAATGAGCAGACTGTGCATAATTTTACGCTTAAAAGGCGTGGTTGTAATGCTTAAAGCTGCGTGTAGCGCCGATACCAAAATATCGAGTGCGCTGGTCCACGCCCACTACTCTGGGCTGCGTCTGGCGTTGGGCGCAGTTCATAGGCCGATGCAACGATAGAGCCCGTAGAGTACAATTACCTCCAGAATGCTTGTATGATGTACCAGGTCGTCCATAAACTAAATCATAAATTATGTAACCTTGTTCCAATCTCCCTTCCCCTGCACACCTATAACACTAGAGAAAAACACCTAATCACTGGGAAAAAACGAAGGTTAAAATGCACCAGACTCAGTGGTGTGTGCAGAGGACCGCAGATCTGGAATGAGCTTGATGCGAACCTAAAAATGTCACATTCTGTCTCCACCTTTAAGATAAATTTAAAGAAGCAACTTCTATTTACATATGATTAACTACTGTTCACACATGAAAGTCTTGTTTATGAATTTCTTGTCTTGTTCTTGATTTATTCCTGTACCTTAGTGCCTGAACGTTATTAACTATTGACGTATTACTGATGTACTATTGCCATGAATACTGTAATGTACTAAATGATGACGATGTGTGTGAATAAAATCAATCAATCAATCAATCAATCAAAAAATTTATTGTTACAGTAATCTTCCGTGGATAACCTTCCATGTAATGTAACATAAGGGAACATTTATTTTCTCTAGGTGCGTGTCGATTTTCGTGCTTCTTGTATTTTATATTAATATTTTTATGGAAAATGTGTGTTTTTTTTCAATAGCTTCAATGTAATGCAGTGTTTCTCAAACTTTTTCAGACCAAGGACCACTTAACCAATAAAAAAAAACTCGGGGACAAACCTAACTCCCAAAACATCCCCAAAAACAATAGGACTACTACTTCAACTGTAAATTATAAATTACAGGCTAATTAAATTACAAATAGCATTAGCCTAAGGCTGTACAATTAATCAAATGTTTGGCTTCCCACAATTATGAAAACAAGATACCGGTAACTGCTATAAAAAAATATATATATATAATTTATTTTAGTCCATTTACTTTTTTTTTTACATTTATTTCTCCTTTTCAGTTCAAATATATTCAAAGTTCAAAGAAAGTTTTTTCAAGTTCAATAAATGCACAATGTTGCCAAAGTCAAATAGGCTATCTGTTGCCATCTTAAAGTTGCATTCAGTGATGTTTTTGTGTTCAAATAAGTGTTAAATGGCTCTATATTCTGACAGCAATCACTGAAATAGAGTGTTTTGTCAGTGACTTGGAACTCCCAACCCCCGCTGTATGCCTACTCTGTCTCTCTCCTGTAGCCCTGCATGCAGAGTGGATGTATCTCCACAACCGCAACTCGTAGAGACTCACGGGTGGTGGCGTTGGATTCGGGGGGTGAAAAAATACATATAGTCAATAATAGGCATGGCAATCTGACCTTCCGTTTCCCAGAAAATGTAAGCATTTCTCTGATTGGATAGTGGGAGGTGTAAAAAAAGGAAAAAAATATAAATCTACTCAGAGACCACTAGGGGACCACTATTTGAGAAACACTGATGTAATGTGACACAGTGACTCTCAAGCACTAAAATCCAACTAAGAGGTGTGTCCCATTTGTCCAGTGTAGTTTCTGGTATTGATTCAGAGTCACTGCCTCACATAACATGGAAATTATATTATTGATCCTTGAAAAGTAATGGAAAAGTTTTGAATGTCATCCATGAAAATGTGTGGGAACCCTGACAAGTGTGTCTGTGTTGTTTCTATGTGAAGCGCTCAGAATATCGGTCAGAGTAGGACTCACTCGCACTCAACGCTTTTCTCCTTGACCATCTCCTCCCCCTCTGCTATCATCTCCTCCAGCAGCTTCAGTCGGGCCTCCCTCTGCTCCGGAGCCTCCTGGCCAAAAAGCTTGTTGGTCATGCCTTTGAAGGAGAACGTCCGCACAATCTGAGGACCAACACCAGACAAGAAGGAAAATGATTTAGGCTGGAACCCATTTTCACAGCTGTGGTTTCTTTCACTTGTTCTTTTCAAAGGACAGGATGCACCCTAACACATTCATGACAGCGTTGACAACTTATTGTGCTTTTAGCGCTCAGAGTGCCAGGTGCTCGACGTTTAAAATATTTTCATTTGAACATAAGAGTCCCATGCTTCAAACAGGAGCTTACCAGGCATCTGCTCAACAATGGTCATCAATGGTGACAAGGTCTGAGGCATTTTCTCAAGGGAAAATCTTTACTCATTTCAGACAAGCTGTCAGTGTTTCAGCTGTTAAAATGGATTATGTTCCCTCCTTTCTCTGACTCGGGTCAAATGACAAGATTCAACTCTTGTAGGTCATTTCTGATGGTGAATGTTCACCAGGTCTAGAGTCTTCCTCAAAGACCTTAGAGGTGAAATAAAAGTGATATATACAGCGTGAGTCCCTGAGAAAACACTGTTACACGCTGCCATCTTTTCTTCAAAGTGCAGTAAATGGTATAAGTACGGTGTATGACCGGATGCACCATGTATATCACACTGTACTCCTGATGCACCATGTACAGTATATCACACTGTACTCCTGATGCACCATGTACAGTATATCACACTGTACTCCTGATGCACCATGTATATCACACTGTACTCCTGATGCACCATATCACACTGTACTCCTGATACACCATGTATATCACACTGTACTCCTGATGCACCATATCACACTGTACTCCTGATGCACCATGTACTGTATATCACACTGTACCCCTGTAGCCAGCTCCTCGCGTTGCTGCTTCTTGGAGATGAGGTCCTGCGAGGCCATCTCCAGCTCAAACTGCGTCAGCTCATGTTTCCTGCACACAGCCCTGCCGGGCCACAGCAGAGTGTACAACACAACATGCACATGTTGACAGCTGGGACTCAAACCAGCAACCTTTCCTTAGACAAGCCCGTACAGTACAGTATTTATTATCTCACTGAGCTATAGCCAAGGAGCATCGATTGCATCTTTGAGCATTTATCAGTTTATAATGAACATATCTGAACATGAAAAGACTTAAGATTGGAACCAGCATGCCGGTGTATCATATACTTTCTATTTCTCCGTGGAAAAAGTGTTGCTTGGAGCACTTTTTGAGGAGAAAAGGCATATCAGATAATGTCACCTCACCTGATATTAGCGTAACAGCTGCTATAGTTCAGTAATCAGCTGGTATAGCTGATCTTCTAGCAGATAGACAGACAATAAAGCTGACATTTCTTGCCCTGGAAGAGAGTTCCCAATTCATTTCTCCATAGACATTTCTAAAAAATCTGTATATAACGAGTTTTAAGGCTGGAACCAAGCTAGCCTGTGAACTACTGAATTGTGAGTGACCATAAGACATTTCAGTTAGAGCAAAAAATATATAATAATAAAGAGGGGGGGGGGGGAATCACATTTTCGATCCCCCCCCTCCATATGTCTTGTTGCTATTGGAAACAGCCAGCATCTCTGTCATCACAAGTTGTTGCCTGGAAAAAGCGGTTCACGTCACCCAACACTTTTCTGAAAGGTAAAAAAAAAACTGAGAGTAAAAACACAAACACAGGCTCCAGCATTTCTCAGGAGCGACCAGCTTTTGTGTGCCTTCTGGCCACTTCCCATTGCTTTTAATGCTATATGCAAACAGCCCCTAATGCACTCATTTCCATTAAATACTTAGAAGCTGTGTTGGTTAAAAAGCTTACCTAAGGGCCTCAGCATAGAAAAGATATTCTTTCAGCTGGTCTGCATAATGTTCCTCTTCTTCCAAGATATCATCTATGGAAGCAGCATACCTGCATGTATGTGAGGAACAGGAAAGATCACTAACTAGCTCCTTGGTCACCATGACATTTGACATAGCAACCCATAAAGCACTGCAACTTGTACATTAGGGTATTTATAAACATGCCTGAAATACTTTTTTGACCAATCAGACTGCTTGGCTCAAACTACCCATTGTACAAGACCAATAGACCCATTTCACGGGGGCCATTTTGTGCCGAAAAGGCAGGGTAAACACAGGTGCAAGCAACACACTAATGAGGGTTTCAAAATTCCAATCATGGAAGTTGGAAACCCTCATTAGTGTTTTGCTTGCACCAGTGTTTACCCTGCCTTTTTGACACAAAATGGCCCCTGTGAAAAGGGTCTATTGGACAATGGCCAAAACTGATCAAAATAAAGAGATACAATGGATTTGGAAAGTCAGCAAGCAAAATACTCACGCATCCATATGATGGCCAGCACTCTGCAGTCCATCTCCCATCTCTCTCTCTATGGCACTCCACTCACTGCAATGACCATATATAGAGGCACACACACAGGGTAGGGGTAGGGTTAGATAGAGGCACACACAGGGTAGGGTTAGGGTTAGATAGAGGCACACAGGGTAGGGGTAGGGTTAGATAGAGGCACACACAGGGTAGGGTTAGGGTTAGATAGAGGCAGACACAGGGTAGGGGTAGGGTTAGATAGAGGCACACACAGGGTAGGGTTAGGTTAGATAGAGACACACAGGGTAGGGTTAGGGTTAGATAGAGGCACACACAGGTTAGGGTTAGATAGAGGCACACACAGGGTAGGGGTAAGGTTAGATAGAGGCACACACAGGGTAGGGTAAGGTATTGTTGTCATGCACATTGTTTATTTGGTGTCATACCTGAAGACTCTTCCATAGTTCCCATGGACCTTGTAAACACCATAGAGTCTGTCTGCAACCCTCTAGGCAAAGTCACATGAATAGAACAACAATTAAAAATCCTCTGTTTACACAGGTAGAAACCAAGGGTTGACCCCTGACCCCGGTGTGTTTGTTTGTGTATACAGCAACCGTTTGACTGCAGGCATGTATTGTTTAAATAATTTATTGAGAAGTGTGTACAATGGTGACCTGCATCAAGCCAGCTTGAGACAGACAGAATACATAGCAGTATGATGGGCAATTTGGCCTTAAAATAAATAAAAAGCGTACAATGTGTCACTCTTGAATACTGGAATCATGAGCTTAAACAATCAATCTACAACTAGAAAGTAGATATTATAAAGATGAATTATATTGTATTATGGTGTGCAAAGGGCCTCAGTGACAGACAAAAGAAAAAGATGAATGATTTGCTATAAGACAGAGAGTTAAACACATAAGAATGCAGGCGTGTGGTTTTTTGTTTGTGTAGATTAGATTAGATAGTTGACCTGGTCACTGAATATAAATATCTGGGTTCCAGAGGAGGTTTTTCCAGTGAGGCATAGGAGGATGGTCCTCCTCTATTAGATTGGGGATTTTATATAAAAAAAAATATTATAATTTTTTATTTTTTATTTTTCATTTTTCATATTTTTTTTTATAATAAAATATCAATCAAATGTGTTTTTTCTTATGTGCAGACACTCATTTTTTCATTCATTATATTCTTAAAATGCTTCAACAACAGTGACCTGTAGGGCACTGATGGAAAGGAGAGCTCCATGCAGACGAGTCACTCTGGCCCTGGTCCCAGCCTGGAGTAGGTAGTTAAAAAAACATTCGCCCTGTGGGCGTTTATTTATTTGGTAATTTATCTAATGAAAAAATATGATTGGTTGAAAAAAACACTTGCAATTCACAGAGAACACGTGAGAGTGATGTGTTTTCCAACCAACCAGATTGAGCTGGAGCGGAACACGCCCTTAGCCTGGTGAAACCAGGTGAAACCTAATTGGTTGTTGGTTGGATAGATTGCTAAGATTGACATTGTATCGTCCACTGGTCTCTCACGCTGAATCAAGTAGGAAGTGAAATCCACTTTGCTGTGATGACCCATGTGATGACCTGACAGGAATGATTTACGACATTTACTGACGACAGTAGCAGCATATTATATTTCCCCCTTATTTTTATTTACTTTTTATCAATCAGTAAGTGTTCACAAGCCAGACAGTCGTTGCATTGGATTACGAGTCCCAAAACGAGTTTCGAGTTGCGGGAGCCTTGCGGTGCGCGATACTGGGATATTTGCAATGTCAGAAAACTGGAATATTTGCAACGTCTCGGCTGCAGCGGTTCCACTACAGACGGCATGGATATACAAGTAAGTCAATTGATTTCAAGTTATCCGGGCCTTCTATTAAATTCGGCGTGGAAATGGTTCACCGAGCAGCGCTATTTTTGTCGTATTGAAGTTTAATGCTGTAATTTTTTATAATAAAACCCGCAACCTTAAATTCACACATTTTTTTACTGAATTTGGCCTGTAAATCGATGGCTGACAGCGAGCTCATTTTTAAAGCGTGAGTGGTGATCTTTATACCATATTGTTAGAGAATGCATTCTCTAACACATATGAAATTAGAAGAAATAAGGAATCGATTGGGACGAAGCATGTCAACCTAGCATGTCGGGAAGGGGGGGTAAATAATGCTCCAAAGTTGATGAATTGGAATGTAACTAAACGAGTATGTTGATATAGTGCAGGGGAAGGCACACTCTTGTTCCAGATGCAATAAAGTGTAATTTAACGCTATTTGGCCATAGACTTTGTCAAGTATCATACAAACAGTGCAAGACAGCCATTATAAAGACAGGTGGGCTGATTGAATGGACAACACCTGTCTTGTGAAAGCACACCTGAGTGTGATTACAATGACATCATAGGATCAGTGCATACAGCTACATTTTCGGTACTGGTGCAGATTAATCAAAACATTGATGTCACAATAATACATAATATATCATGAATCTATGTGAATAAATAGATTTATATAAATAGTAATCCAAGGGCGTCGTTTTGGTCTCAAAGTTGGTAGGGTCGAGGATGGCATGAGGGGAGGCAGGTTCGGTGGCGCCCGCAAGGGCGCCGGCGAAAGAAATTTGAAATGTTTTACCTTTTTTAGCCATATTTAGACGAATATCTCATTTTAAATCAACATTAGGATTATACTGTTGTGATGTCATTATTCAGTATCTTCTCCTTTTCTCAATAACTTTCATGTCACCACCTGCTCAGCTCTCCTGTCAGCATAATTGTAACTAACAAACACAAACTGTAGGTTTAGCCATCTAATCATGTTCTTTCACAAACAGCCGGTTTGGAAAGAAAAAATTGCCACTGAATCCCACACATCATACATCCTACATTTCTTCCTCCTAAGAGTTGCACAGTCTTCAGTCTGATGTCAATTGCCACCATTTGACATGCCAATACACTGTTGTCATCGCGCAAGCACATGACTACTTAATATGGACGTTAACATCCATATTATAGCCATGTGCTTCAGCTGCGCGCTGTACTTTGCTAAATTAGCATCGATGCTAGCGGGACTTGCCTGCTTGCTGCTGCTTGCACTACTGCACTGCTGCGTCACTGCTGCTTGCTGGTATGTTAATCCCATGTCAGAAAAAGTCTCCAGATTTGTCGCTAGTTAGTCTCTTCTGAGAAAGATTGTCTCCAGAGAAAACTGTGTGTGTGTGTGTGTGTGTGTGGGTGGGCGTTTGTTTGGTCATCAGCCAAATGAGCCAATCAAACGTGAGTTTGGGGGAAAAAAATTGGACTGGCCCATTCAGTTGTGAAAAACAGGGGTAAATGTAACTTTGAACATATTGCAAACTAATTTCACTCAATAATGGTCGGGTCAATTCTATCCTTGCAAAATATGGGAAGACAATCTAAATGACCTATATAACTGCACTCCAAAGATAATGCAAATAAGGTTGCTTAAAAGTTGGTAGGGACAATTGGACACCCTGAAATGTTGGTTGTGACTTGTCCCAACCAACCCTACCCAAATCGACGCGCTTGTAGTAATCACAGCCTAATGCATAGAGATAAATCCTGAAACCTTCTCACAACAGTTCTAGCCTAAGCCAGTGGTTTTCAAAGTGGGGTCCCCAGCAAAAAGGGGGGATAATCTATTTTCACTATAATTCCATGCCATCCATAAGTAACACAATCTAAGATAGTGTAGAAGTGAGTAACTAGGCTAATTATAACCATAACAGCACAAATAATTGACAAAAATCTCTAAATAAATATACAGTATTTACTCTGAGAAATGAAATAATGAGAAAAGGAACAATTATTGATGGTTAAAACTGAATAATGACATCACAACAGTCTAATCCTAATGCTAATTTAAAATGAGATTTGGGCATTTTGGGCAAAAGAGAAAGAAAAAACGCCCAAATTCTTTTCGGTGGCGACCTCCCCTGTTTCCAATCTCACCAGCCGCCACTGCTGGGTACTATAATTGATAGCAGGTTGAAGTTCGATCTAAACACAGAGTCGCTGTGCAAAAAGGGTCAGCAGCGCCTTTTTTCTCTCCGGAAACCTGCCAAATTCCAGGTAGACCAGACCTTGATGAAATTGTTCTACAGCGCTTTCATTGAATTTGTTATCACCTTCTCTATTGCCTGCTGGTATGGCAGCCTCGACATCAAGAATAGGAACTCCCTAGGGAGAATTGTGAAAACGGCTTCAAAAATAGCCGGAATCCATTTTGGGAGCCTAGACCACATTTTCAACTTGCAGATGCTGAAAAAAGCAAGGGCTATCTGCTCAGACAACGCCCATCCGCTGAGCTCTGAATATGAGCTGCTTCCATCTGGCCTTCGTCTTCGTGCTCCCTTGGCTAAGAAAAATAGATATAGGAATTCCTTTGTGCCTGCTTCGATTCAAGCTTTAAATGCTACTTAAGAGAATATAATGTAACATCTATTTGATGTTTTTATTTATTTTATGTTCTCCTAGACAATAGTTATATTGTAGCATTTATTTTCTGTAATATGTAGCGCTGTGTGGCTAAGTGTCCTTCTTAGACTGCCTTGCATTTGCACTTATCGGCCATGGCCTCTAATACACTTTAAACTACACTGGCACTTTTGAACTGAACTGCTACTTTGTACTACGTTGTGGTCTATTGTGTCTCCATTTTTGTTTTGGTCTTTTTATGGTTTTTATGGTTTTACGTCTATTTGTGTCTGCACTTTGTTTTCATGTTTTTATCTCGAGTCTTGTGTGATTTTATGACTGGTTTATGATTATGCTCTGCTGCAACCCAAAGTGCCCTTCTGGGACATATGAATAAACTTGAACTTGAACTTGAACTAGATGAGATACTTTAATGGCCACACAGCCAGGCTGGAGGAATTTGTTTTCAGTATATTACATAAGCCAGGTTCCAACATAGAACATCACATGCAATAAATACAATACACAATCCAACCCATATGACATCATCACTGATGACATCATCCACTCACAGATGACATCACAATTGCCTGGCCACAAAGGCCAGGAGCAGTGGTCGGTCAGAGGTTGGACCTTTTCTGCAGTGATATGTTTTACAGCAGGGGTGGACAATCTTTTTCAGTTGTGGGCCACATACAGAAAAATCGAGTCGCGGGCCAAACAATATTAAGCGTGGCATTTCTCAACCAGTTACACTGAAAGAAAGAAAAAACAGTTTTTAGATCAGAAAACCCCTGTGCCATCAAAATTTCATTTTGAATCTCTGTTGTCCAGCTGTGTATGGGAGAGCAGCCTGCGCAAGAGGAGATCATCACAACCAAAAATGTCCCTCTGCTGAGCAGCTGGTTTGACAGCTGAGGTTCAGATGGCAGCTCGCCACACTGTGGACAAGTACAACAGCCACTCCAAGACCAAGAAGCTGTTCATCACCTACGCTCAGACTCAGGTGACCAACGTGATCAACCATAAGATTGAGGCGGTCCTGGGAGAAACCAAGTGCCTCAAGGCTGAAAACCACGACTTGGACAAACAGTCTGGGGTCCGACGTGCCACTTCACGCTGACTTTAGACCCCCGCAACAACAAACATCAGGTGGTGGAGTCTTCCTGCACCAAGATCTCCACCGTGGGCCCGCCTAGCCCCCCCTCATTGATGGCCAACAACAACACAATCCAGATCCTGCAAACCAGCACTCAACTTTAGAATTCAGCTCTATGGCTTTTGCTATCTCCCTACACTTACGTTAACAACAGTGTTTTGTGAATAAAATGTTTTGCAACTGAAAAAAAAGCAGTGGGTAGCTTTCTAGCGTACAGCACCCGGAGACCATCTTCAAACGTTGTCGTCACTGGTCAGATGTCGATCTCCTGCATGTTTTTAGTGGGGGTCCATACCAATGTTGTATGGAGGAACCCCAGGGGAGCAGGGGGAGGACATTCAAACTCCACACAGAAAAGCCTGTTTGGCGACAGTGCTACCACTGCGCCAACGTGCCCCAGAGCTGCTTAGGAACCTACAAGCAGGTCCTGATTGTACTCTCAAGAATGGCCCCCGGATGGTGGTGGTGCAGATGATGGACAAGGTGGATCAATGTGAGATTTATGTAGGGACAAAGAAGGTGAAAGGATCTTCCTGCCAAGATTTCCTCACCATGACAGAAATTATGAGGTTCCCCTTTGTCAGACGGCAGTTCCCAATAAGATTGACTTTCTCAGTTACCATCATCAAAGGTCAAGGGGCAAGAGAATGACCGAGTTGGCATCTACCTACCTCAGCCAGTGTTTACTCATGGCCAGCTGCTCTACACAGCCTTCTCCAGGAGAAAGCAAGTCAGCAGTATGAAAGTGCTTATCAAAAGTGATGAGGAGGGAATAACAGACAACATTGTATATAAGGAATATATAAGTAAGTATATAAGCCAATCACCATCAACGGCACAGTGGTTGAAAGGGTGGACAGCTTCAAGTACCTGGGAGTCAACATCCACCAGGACCTGACTTGGGCCGACCACACCGCCACTGTTGTCAAAAAGGCCCAACAGCGAATACATGGACTCAGGCGCCTGAAGAAATTTGGGCTAAGGCCAGAAATCCTTACGGACTTCTACAGAGGCACCATTGAAAGCCTGCTGACTGGCTGCTTCACCACCTGGTATGGGAACTGTACCACCATGGACCGCAGGGCGCTACGGAGAGTGAGACGTGCGGCCCAGCACGTAACAGGATGTGAGTTGCCAGATCTGCATGAACTGTATAAACAGCGGTGCCTCAGGAGGTCCCTGAAGATCATCAAAGACACAAACCATCCCCACAACAGCCTGTTCTCACTGTTACCCTCAGGGAGAAGATACAGGGTTCCAAAAGCACACACAAATCGCTTGAGGAAAAGTTTCTTCCCGCAGGCCACGAGACTCCTTAACATACACAAATAGTGTAGTAGCCGTACTGTACCGTACTGTAGCTGCTACCATTACGTATGTCTAATGTTTAACTGTATGTTTAATAAGGAATATGCTATTTGCACCCGTATGTCAAATACGCCGAATTTAAAACGCAGAGTTTAATTGTATGTTTAATAAGGAATATGCTATTTGCACCTATATGTCAAATACGCCGAATTTAAAATGTTTAAGCACAGCTAAAGTATGCACAGGACATGTGCACCTATGTGCAGTGAATATGCCACTGTCTCTGACTTGTCTTATCACTATACTGCCTTATTGCTTGTTGTGTCTCTTGTTGTTTTTGCACTCATATGCCCTACATTTGTACTATGTTGTAAACGGAGTCCACAGCACAAGAATTTCACACGTGATACTTGTACCATGGAGTGACAATAAAAATCTTGAATCTTGAAGTAATCATGTACTCATACAAGCATTTCCATAACTGCGCCCATGGCGCGTCATCTCCAGTCTCCACCCCAGAAACCGAGCGTCCACAGTGCCTGAGATTTCTAGAATATCTAATACAGCAGAGATAGGGGGATTGTCAGAGGGAGTTCAGTGTTCCTATGGCAGTGGGGAAGAAACTGTTTTTAAAACGGGTTGTTTTGGTGGGCAGTGACCTGTAGCGCCTCCTGGAGGGCAACAACTGAAAAACATGGTGTGCTGGGTGAGTGGGATCAGAAATGATTGTCCTTGCTCTTTTTACCGTTCTTTTGTGGTGGGGTGATTTGAGTGATGGGAGGGGGGTGCGGATTTATTTTGATTTGTTGATGTTTGTATGTATGCATGCATGTGTGTGTGTGTGTGTGTGTGTGTGTGTGTGTGTGTGTGTGTGTGTGTGTGTGTGTGTGTGTGTGTGTGTGTGTGTGTGTGTGTGTGTGTGTGTGTGTGTGTGTGTGAGACTTACTGCTCGTGCTCGGAGCAGCTGAGAGGTATGAGACTGCAGTTCATCGCTGTGGTGTTTCATCTCAATGAAGCGTCTGAGTGAGAAAAAAATACAGGCAGATAGATAGACAGATAGATAGATAGATAAAGAGATAGATATATAGAAGTCTTATTATATCGTAGTTAGATAATCCAGGCACTGCATTCAGGTAAACAAACAATAGTAGGATTTCCACTCCAATTTCATGTGTCACAGCCTATTAGTTCAGCCTCTCTAACAGTATTTATAGGGGGGAAATGACTTACTTGTCTGGATTCCTCACCCTGAAGGTGGCACTCAAAGCTCTCAGCCTGGAATCTGCCTGCGATTAAAAGGGGTATTCAGTAGGGCTGGCCAATATATCAATATTATATCGATGTTGTGATTTCAGACTAGATATCGTCTCATATTGTTGGACATTGTAATATCGTGATGTGGCATAAATGCTGTATTTTCCCGGTTTTAAAGGCTGTAAAGTGATGTCATTTTCTGAACTTACCAGATGGTTTTAGCTGTTCTATTTGCCTTTAACCACTAGTCATATCCACATAATTACTGATGATTATTGATCAAACAGCTCATTGTGTCAATATTTTGAGAAAGCACCAACAGTCATCCCTACAACATTGTCACAATATCAATATCAATGTATTTGTTCAAAAATATTGTGACATTTGATTTTGTCCATATCACACCCAGCCCTACCCTGTCTTTGCATTTTATATTGATCCGAGTCTTGTTTTAATAAAAGTGCTTGTGACATCTCACATGTGGCTTTGACTTACAACTGAACATTTAGCCCACTTGGTACTGGTAGAAAATACAGCGATGTATATTGTGTATCATTTGAAAATTAATGAAAACAATGCATAAATGTACCTTGGCCTGAAATCCTGTCTCAAACACCAATTCTTTCCAGCCATGTTCCTGCCAAACACAGTCAGGAAAATAATTAAATCAATGATTCATGTCTTGTTAACCTCTTTAAAGAAATACAGTCATGATGCCACACCAACAGGTACAGACTATAACCAAATACAAATAGGCTGGCTATTTTCTGTGACATGCACCTCAGTGAGGAAGTGGTAGAGGATCTTGTCATTGGAGAGGATGGGATGTGACGCGACGCGGAGCAGGAAGTTCTCCAGCCCGACCCTGCGCCGCTCTACAAAGTCCGGGTCCATGTTGTCTGCCGACAGCTTGTGCCACACAAACTCCGCCTGCACACAAGGAAAAAACACTTTAAAAGCCGCTTCACACTGTTGCACCACGAAAATGCGGGACGGATTTGTGGAATATGTGTGCATGAATTTTCCGCATGCAAAGCTTACAAACCGGTCTGGGGCAACATGTTTCGCATTCTAGTAGGGGTGTCACAATATATCGTCCCACGAAATTTCGCGATAGTAAAACGTCACGATATGTATCGTTGAGATGAAATCTCATATCGCGGATTTTTTTTTTTTTTTTTTAAATAGACTAAGAAACGTCTTTGTTTGTTGAAGTTCAATGTGTGGAAAGTAGTTCAGAGACACATGAGAAGTTATACAGGAGAGAAACCATTCAATTGAGTTTCTGGCAAAACTGTTTACTTGACAGGAAAAACTGAAGATGCATAAAAAATAGATTAAGAAAAGTCTTGTTGTTTGAGTTTGAAGAAAAACTGAAGATGCATAATGAGAATTTATACTGCTGAGAAACCTTTTAGTTCAAAGTAAATCTAAGTGACGGTGTAACTCATTCTATTTCAAGATAAGCCTTATCTCCAATCTCATGTTTTTTCTAGTTGTTATTGTAATAACAATTTCCCACAACAGCATGTTTTGTATTTGTGCATTTCAAATAAAATACTACTTTTCCAGTCATATATTGTCATTATTCAAGTTTAAAAAAATATTGTTAAAATCGTATCGTATCGTATCGTTATCGTGAACCCAGTATCGTGATACGTATCGTATCGTGAACTGAGTGTATCGTGAACTGAGTGTATGGTGAAACACCTACATTCTAGTGTTCCAATTTCGCACCGACAGGAAAAAATCAAATCTAAATGTAAATTATTTTGGGAATGTGCCATAATGTGCATTACTCAGCATTCCTCTCCTCTCCATATTCTTCCCACCCACAGTCAATACACTCTCACTGTATAAAAATGTGTTTCTGGAGAGTAGCAACTGTAGATATTGGATAGTCAATGTGAACACAGAACTGTAGTGCTGCACAATTAATCTTTCTTAGAAATCTTAGAAATTTTGCATTTTCAACAGATCCTAGACTAGAGTCTGCTGTGTGGAGATATGAGTGTACAGTATGTCTGTATATGCATATGTACTTGTGCGTGTGTGTGTGTGCAACAATGCCTCTGTTTGCATGATGTTGTGTTTATCTCAGCCAGGAACCTCTTTTAAAAGGTCTGTTTAAAGTGCTGTCCTGAAGGATCATTCCATCCATGGTGACTGTTAAGCCCATTCTCCAGAGCGCCCTCTCTCCTTATGAAGTCCCTGTGTTGTGTAGATGTCCTATATATTTTACCTAGATTTTCTCAGTTTTCAAACAGCTGTTGTACGTTGTAGTTTTTTTTTTTTTGCCAGCCGTGACAGTTACCAGTTAACACTGTCTGTTACCAGACAGTGTTGGCTGGTATTGTTTTCACCTTGTGAGTCTATGCCTACATTATACATAGCTAGAGAGAGAGAGAGTGTGTGTGTGTGTGTGTGTGTGTGTGTGTGTGTGTGTGTGTGTGTGTGTGTGTGTGTGTGTGTGTGTGTGTGTGTGTGTGTGTGTGTTTTTCTGTGCACGCATGTTTGCAGTTGTGTGTGGGTACAAGTGTAGTGCAGTGTGCTATGTACAGTATATATTGGTGATGATCGTTTGCACTTGTATGGCACTTCTCTGTTTTTTCTTTCTTTCTTTCTTTCTTTCTTTTTCTCTTTGTTTGGGTTGTTGTGTTTTGATAGATTTTGATCTACAAAGGAAACAATAAAAATTATGATAAAAAAAAGCATTTTCCTGATTCCACCTCAACAATTTCTCCCTATCCTCTCCTTAAAACACATCCTCGAGCTGCCTAAGCGAGGATTGGCCTGCCAGTCCCTAAATCAAACACAGCTGCACACTTGACTCTGTGTTTTGTGTGATGTTATTATGATGTAATGTACTTATGTGGACCCCAGGAAGAGTAGTCGCTACCTTGGTAGTGGCTAATGGGGATCCAAATAAATTAATGAATCAATTAAAAAAATGAATTAGATTCCAGAATCAGATCGTGATCATTTCTCGTGATGTAGTTTAGATGTAATTGAAGTACTTTTTGAAAGTAGTTTTAGTTTGACAAGCTATTTTTTTAAGAGTACTTAAGATATAGTTTAACTACTTTTCATTGTGATGTAGCTAGTAGTTTGGTAAACAACACTTTTAAAGTAGTACCCTTACCTTGTATTTGTTTTTCATATATTCATCTGAATAAGCTCAATCAGCTCAATCTCATTCAGCTGGTAGCTGGTTGGCTTGAAGCTCAAAACTCTTTATAGCTCTCACACCTATCCAGTCATGTTAGATTTGAGAATTCCCCAATGAAGTGGAGCAGGGCTGGACGGGGTTCATTTTGGAAAGTGAACTCACCCTCTTCTCAGGCAAAGGGGGCACGACGATGAACGGATAGGTGACTAGTAAGTAGTTTCGCAGTAGCTCAAATTCGCTGTATCTCCTCCACAGAGAGTCCGGGGCCGGGTTACGACCCTCAGCGATCGCATCCATTGGCCTTTGGGAACACAGCCAAGAGGGCAGGTTTGTAGTTAAATTATTAGTGACAAGACACAGGAGTGATAAAACAGAGATAATACACATTGTACTGGTAATAATTAAAAGCTAAGGGGTTCAAAAATATAAAAGCATCTCACCTCTAAACAACCTAGAGTGTTTTCCCTTTAATATGAATGATACTTTTCAAGGCCGGGATGGGAAGGGTCACGCTATATTCTCACCGTGTTTCAATGAGGTAGACGGTGAACGTCTCCTGCATGTTCACAGAGTTTTTGCCACTTCGTTTCTCTGCCTCAGCCACGCTGATCTCCATCCTGCGCACAAGAGTGGAGCCGTCTTCCACCATCTGAAACACGTTACAAATGACTGATAAACACATTTTTATCAAGAAAGAAAGAAATAAGGGTCTTTGGGGCAGCTGTTCCCACCCATCCATTCCACCACTCATTCACAGCATAATTTAGCTGTTATCAAGTTGATAATGAGATACCTCACTGACACCACCTACACTAACAAATTGATGTCTGGTATCAAAGGTAAGCCTATACTGTATTATTACTACTGCATTATTATTAAAGGTTAGGAGTCCCAATACCTTTACAAAACAGGTGTTTTAAGATAGAAGAATCATGTGCATTTTTTAAACACTGGCGCCCCCCCCCCCCAAATAGACAGCATTTTGTAATGAATCTCTCTCATATTATTTCATATCTCATTCTCAACCGAACTAACCAGGGGCCAGAAGAGTTTGCCTTCTAAGTATGCGCTTGTTACCCACCTCATAGAGGTGTATTGGTGGGTCATCCACGCCCCCTAGTGTCCTAAAAGTAGAATTAAATTTATATGGTGGATATTATCATCTGTGCCCATTTATATCAGTGATCTGTGTGCCACGTAGTGACGATATTAACATCCGTGTTGCAATGCGAGTAATGGCGACGTCGAATCACCTGGATTTTGCCTTCGTGTGAAATAAAATTGGTCTAGTTATTTCTCGATGTGTCAGGTGCAAAGGCCAGTATAAGCTAGAGGGGTACTGACTTCATGCTAGGCTAACAGCTAATTAAATTAATGTTTAGCCCGTTACCGTGCTGTTGGTCGGCTCGTTGGCTGGTTGGTTTGAGTCGTCAGACGCCACTGACTCTTCTTTCCCATCCTCCGCCATCCTCTTCTCTCGCCTGCTCCTGCCCTGTTGTTGATGAGCCAGGACGCATGCGCAGAGCCGTGGCTACACGTAGGCTACTTATTTTCTATTTTTTTTAGTGTCCTAATTGCAAAATAGATATGTGGAAAGATTTTGGGGGAATATTTCCCACATTGCTCTGTAATATCTAGTGCAGTGGGCAGTGGTGGCCTAAAGCAGTGCAACGTGGGGTCTGGGAGCACCAGGGGTCCTTGAGGGAGTTCCAGGGGGTCCCCAGCTGAAGTATTGTTAAACCACAGCATTATTTCAAACAATAAGTTAACAGTTATAGAATGTTTTGATCATAATTTTTCTGTTATCTCTACCTACAATACAGGTAGTCATGGAGTTCAGGCAGAGATGGACTTTAGATTTGTCCTCAAAAGACTTGAGATTTGGGACTTGTGAACAATCTTTATTTTAATGTTTTAATTTGGTGCATTAACATTAAGGGAATGTATAATAATGTCAGCTAATCAATGCTGATACTGTATTTTAACAAAGGAGTGAGGACAATACAGTAGGCTACATGCTTTGAATTCCTTATATGAGGCTGGCTTTACACAGCGAAGCTTTCAGGGAAAGTTGGAGGTTGCAAACAGTAACATTGCAAATTGTATGAAATATTATTTTCATGCAATTTGACATTTACACAAAGCAATTCAAAAATAATCATGTGTCATGCAACACGTAGTTTGTTTCACTAAAACAAGCTAGCTAGATTGGTAATGTTTAATAGGTCACAATTTGTTTTTCCTTTTCTCTCTCTTGCTACAGTAGATTATTGTATCAAATGGAGAGTTTCATTCATTCATTGTTGCATCTTTGTATCTTATTTTGTATCATTTTCTGGCTGGACATATCAATTCGGACGTGTTAGGCTATATCAGGTTTTCTTCTGCACATTGGCTGTCGGAGAATAGGAAGAGAGCCATCAGTGCATTAATAGCCTATCAGCGTTTTGATTGGCTGTTGCATGAAACTAGTTTCACAAAGCTCAGAGTTTTGCAACTGTTGCAGCTGAGTTTCAAGTGCATTGCAGAGGCCATGCAAATCATTTGCAACTTAGTTTCACCTCAGTCTCAACCAACCAACTAAAGTTGTGTGCAAGATTCACCGTGTAAAGCCGGCCTTAGTTTTAGCGATGCAGTGTTCTAAGCAGACTGGGGATGGCATGCAGCAGATGATAGAAGAACGCTCATCCATAGAGACTTGACTTGGACTTGTGACTTGAGTTGGACTCTAGCTCAATGACTTGAGACTTGATTTGGACTTGCAAAAAATGACTTGAGTGAGTTCAAGAGAAAATCATATCAGACAATAAAAATATTCTCAGATTCGGCTTAGAGTAACTCTAATCAAATGGGGGTCCATGGCTCGAATGTAGACTAAATGAGGGCTCATGATATGAAAAGGGTTGAGAAGCACAGCAAGCTTGTGACAGGAAGGCTGTCGGTTCAATCCCTCGGACCGGCAGGATCAATCCGATTGGGGAAGTGAAAAAGCAGCGCTTGCCATTATTTGTATTCGAACACCCCTTTTAACTTGATGTTTTTAATGTGGCTCTTATAGTGTGTTTGTTTTGTTTGTAAACATCCCTTTAACACAAATATTTTTAATGCATTGATTGTTATACTTTGTCCTATGCTTTCTTTTAATTGTAAAGTGTATTGGGACCATGCTTCATGGTGATTTTGCACTTTAAATAAAAACGGATTGCTTGATTAACTGTATGATAGTGCTATCATCATTAGGTGAATGGAAAAAATGCTAAGTAAACTTGCTTGATTAACCAATAGTGTGCGGAGGGACACATAATAGTATATTGTGAGAGACAAGCAGAGGGCCACTTAAAATTGGTTTGCGGCCGCAATTGGCCCCCGGGCCGTTAAGGATGTACTCACAGCTCCATGATGCATCTCCATCTGATCTCAAATCACTAATAGTACACACATAAATAATGACAAAATAGACAACATACACATGGTTACTGGGTAGGAGTAACAAATTACAGTCTTTGGTTGAAAACATGTTTTAATGGTTACCAAGAGGAAAATAATATTAATTATTTCATTGTATTTACATTTGAGGTCACATCAAATATTTGGCGAGATAATTGCTGACAGAGCGGTCTGTTGGAGAGCTGGAAGACCACACACTCACATCCTCTGGGAATAATAAACTAGGAAGAGGAGTCTGGGCAATCTAGTCCTAACCTACCTTCACGATCATCGCACACGCACAAAAAGTGTGTGTGTGTGTGTGGGGGGGGGGGGGGGGGGGGGGGTTTAGATATCCAAATGATAGGGTTTTACAGATAGGGTAGCATTTTTGTGGCTAGATGGGGTACAGCCACGGATGGAGTGATGCAAATCTGTGGCAATTGTTATTCCATTTAATTTGTGTTACTTCTTGTATAGTGTCATGATGAAATCAAAGATACAACAGGGTGAGATAATGGATACATCCCCCCAATATTCAAGTATGTCTACACACAGTATGTGTAAGTACACACTGTGTGTGTGTGTGTGTGTGTGTGTGTGTGTGTGTGTGTGTGTGTGTGTGTGTCATGTATGGGATCAGCAAAAAAAAGGCAAATTAAGTGAAAGATGTGCTACTTTGGCACTTCTTTTGCAATCGTTATTGTGGGGAAAAACATTCAAATCGGATATGCAAACAGTGGACTATGAACTTCAATCAACAAATACATTTAATAATTTACTTAAAAAAGCAGAGTTGGGATAAATAAACTCCATTGATCAGAAATGATTTGCTTCTTTGTCCAAATCCCATTTCTATGTACCGGTACCTCACCCCCTCATTTTTGAGTACCCCTTGCATTGCGCCTTGCCCTTCAAAATGGAGCCACAAGGGGTTGGGGTTGAAAACAATTGCCTAGGAATTGGGACACCAGTCATTAGGTGATCATTTTGCCAAACTTGGATAATAAAGCTATTTCTGGTTCAGAGTGAATGGAGTCTGCAGATTGTCATACAGTAGATACCCTATTTGTCATCAGATTTCTTGTCTCTCTTTACTTGTCTTATCACTCTACTGCCTTATTGCTTGTTGTGTCTCTTGTTGTTTTTGCACTCATATGCCCTGTTATATTTGTACTATGTTGTAAACGGAGTCCACAGCACAAGAATTTCACACGTGATACTTGTACCACGGAGTGACAATAAAAATCTTGAATCTTGAATTTCCCCCAAATGAATGAATTAAATTCTTGATAACTGATTAGTCTTTAAATTGTACCATTCTATTAATTGGCTGATTTGCTCAGGAGTCACTGGAAAAGATGACTGTAACATAATGTAGGCTACTATAGGATAGTATGTTCAAATTTATGTAGATATGATTATAGGCTACATAATTCTGGTTTTCAGCCAAGTAAAATGCCAACACTTTATTTCTGGTTCAAACAGATTGAATGAAGTCTGCAGATTCTCATACACTAGTTTGTCATATTTCCATGAATGAATGAATTTAATTCTTGATAAATTATTAATATTTAAATTATAGCCCACTATTTTATTAGTTGGCTGGTTTGCTCAGGAGTCACTGGAAAACATGATTATAACATAGTAGGCTACTATAGGATAGTATATATTCAAGTTTACAATGATATTGTAGCCTACATATTCTGGTTTTCAGATTAAAAAAAAAGACAACACTTCATTTTGGCGATTGGGTTGCTTCCATGGACAGTAGTTGCTTCATAATTGGGAGAGTAAACTATCATGTGGGTGTTGCTGTGTCGTATTTAAAAATAAATAAATAAAATAATAGCTCCATAGTCACGTTTCAGTGTTGAATGTTTTTACACAGACCGGTGTTCATTTCTGGCTGAGTACCGTAAATTCCGGACTATAAGCCGCGGCTTTTTTCCCGTTTTTTGGCCCCTGCGGCTTATATAACGGTGCGTCTTATCTATGGATTTTTTCAGAAAAAAAAAAAAAAAAAAAAAAATCTCTCTTTTTTAGCACTCTTTCTAACTATAAATCCACTTCTGTTTTAATTTCCTCTCTTGCCCTCTTTTCACCACACCGCGGACACTGTGTGCACTGTAAAAATAAACAACGGTGGTGTTGTGTTATGTTGTTTTGTTGAAATGTTACGGTAATACGGTAAATGGGAGCTTCCTCAAACAGCCATCTCTTTCCGACAATCCCCTCTGTGCGTGACCACTTACATATGGTAATTACGGTAAGCAAACGGCCACAAGCCCATCAACTCCCTCCCCCGACTACCAGGAGAAAATCACAAACTTCGGCGAATTCACACAAAGGAAGATCAAGGAATATTCCATCGAACCGGAGCAGATCATAAATATGGATGAAGTGCCTTTGACGTTCGACCTGCCACTCACTCGGACTGTTAACAAGAAGCGCCCTGGAGGATTCTTTCACCAAAAAAAAGCTTTGCTCGTTCTCGACAGCATGAGAACGAGCAGTAGATGATCATGAGGTGGTTTTTCAGACGTGTCGATATAGCAGTTTATCGCAAAAGTGTAATGGAAACACATTTTTCGCATTTGCACGTCATGTGACCCATATTATCCCTTGGAAAAGGAGCGGAAAATAAGTTTGGTAAGTAAGGTTCGATAGCCGTGTCAAAACCTCCGCAGCAAGTGGAAAACTTTGAAGCAACGCTACCTAGCAGAAAGACGAGTGTTGTGCAAAAGCGTAGCCGGGCAAATTAGATAATGTTTAATGGCAGAAATCGGTCCATGGTGACAGCAGGCTGCCTGTGTGCGCGCATTTGGCACAGCGGCGAGATGAGAGGATGAAAAGCACACACTGGTGCGGTGGTGCTGTCTGAAGTGAATACAGTGACTGTGAGTAGGCTAATACATTGCACACGTTTCAGGTGCAATTATAGAACCAAATCAGCCTTTTCCCCCCTCCATCTCTAAATCGGACAAGTTGTAGGCTATTAGGCTACCTTTTTTCCTCTGCCTGTCGCGCTGACTGCATTCACGCAGCCAGCAACATTTTGCGACTCATTTTCTTTTGAATTGATAATCAGGCTCGTTTATATGCATTGTAACTTCATGTTGGGATTTCCATTGACCATTGGTTGGATTTGAGCATGCAGGGGACGGGATATGGGGCAGATCCCCGTGCGTAATCACTGTGGCAGCTGCTGCAACGGGGAATCACTCAAACGCAACTTCAATGGAAACGCCTACAAGTCGCAATTGTACATTGTCGAAGTTGTAGAAATATCGCAATTCTTTTGCGAAAAACTGTAATGGAAACACAGCTATAGATGAAGAGGAGTTCGTTGGTTTTGAGTGACAATGAAGGAGAGAGGAGAGTGGTTGACGAAGCCACCCTGAACCTGTTCGTTTCCGACACTGAAGATGAGGACTTTGGTGGTTTCAGTACGCAGGAAGAAGAGGAAGACGAGCATTAGTGACTTGACTTCTCTGGTTACAGGTTTGCTGCACATATAGCCTATTGTTGTGTGATTTTGTCTGGGGATTAGTGACCTGACTTTTGTTTTGTTTTGTTGAAATGTTAATAAATGGGAGCTTCCCCAAACAGCCATCGCTTTCCCGACATTCCTCTCTGTGCACGAACCCTTTCATATGGTAATTAAACATCAAAACACCCGCGGCTTATAGACCGGTGCGGCTTATAGAAGAAAAAAATAGTCAATTTTGGTCCCGCGGCTTATACACCGGTGCGTCTTATAGTCCGGAATTTACGGTAATAGTATTTTTCTTTCAGCCCTTGGTTGTGTGGGTCCTGACTCCTGCGTTGCAGTCTGTGTGTCTGTGTGTGTGTGTGTGAGTGTGTGTGTGTGTGTGTGTGTGTGTAGGTGCGCTCGTTGTGATTCACGCAGCGTCCCAAGCAGGTGGGGGTGAACATTTAAGCAGCATGATTGAAACACTCCACCCCATCGGGAAACCAGAGGGAATGTCACCAAGCGCCCCCAAAACAAGTGTTCTTTCCTTGACATTATGACTGACTGACTGAGTGAATGAATGGCTGACACTAAAGAGCCATGTGCTGACCACGCACGTGGTAAAAATAGAAATGTTGGTCAAATAAACTTTGATTACCAGTATGTTGTTCTTTTCATCAAATTAGTAGCTATAACTGGGTAATTTAGTGATAGGGTTACAGTATCCTACTAGTGGAAGTGCACGGTCACAATCTGGCCCTGTGGTAGTGAGGGTATTTTTTTTTGCCCTCTCTATCCTCAAAGTTGCCCATCCTTGCTGGTTTGGAAGGATCGATTCGAAATGCTGTGCAGAGCAGAACCAAAATGCACAAACTCCTTTTCTTTCCTTGGCTGGTTTAGGTGCGCTTGATTTAGCTCGCAGGTTAGAGAAGACACCAGAACACGCCTGCCGAACTGCATCGAGTGCAACTAAAGTTGTGAACGAACACAGAGAGAAAAAAATATATTTTCACTGCTGCTTGCTATAATCCTAAAACAGCAGGTCACATAAGAGGATATGTTAAAAAAAAAACAGCACAAGGAAGATGTGCTCTCCAGTGTCCGAGAACCAAACAGTCTCTTGTCAACTGGGACAGACAGACGGCGTCCATCTGTACTACATCTCTGCAATTTCACCCTTAAATCCTTCCTCTTTCCTCCTCCCCGTCTCCTTTCTTCCCCCTGGACTCTCTTTACCGATCGGGTCTTTGGAGGCAGAAGACTTTCGCCCGGTTGTCTCCGGAAGCGGTGACGGCTACAGACGCTTCCCTGCAGGCAAGACAGTAAAAGGATAGTAAGGGGTCAAGGGTCAGGAGAGGAGTTGATGAGAGAATTTGAAATTATTTCTCAGAACTCTGTCCCATTGGAAGCGGGACCCAATGCAAATCTTGCAGGAGCGGGCGGTCTTAACTAGGCTGCAGGCGGGATTGGGCAGTCAAAAAACAAACTGGGGGTCCCGCAATTTCATTCTCTCCTCGTTTACTGCCGAGTGAGTCATCTTCTCTGACATATACAATCTGTGGCAGTGTGTGCCTGTCAGCCTGTGAGATGCTAGGCAACCCTGGCCCCTCTGCTCGTAGCAGACAGGCTGAAAGGAAGATGAGAGAAACCAAAACTTTACTTTTTCTTAATGTGAAACGAGGGAATAAATATAGATGGCAGCGACAGGCTGTTCAGATATCAAACCCAGAGCCGTTCAACTTTTCAAACCCAGCAGAATGGCCGCGCTGCTGCATAAGGAGATTCGACAGATATCGGATTGCTTCAGGGCTCGATGAAAAACAACAAGTTTATCAGATAAACTCACTCATTAAAGTCATTATGCAATGGGAGATGCAGCTGATGATGTTTTAGCAGTTTAACCATTGACTGTGGCAGATAAGAATGAGTATGAGGCAGTTAAAGCAGCGTTTGAACATAGGCGAGAGCACAAAGTTTTTTTGAGAGAGCCCAGTTGAATGTACCGTAGGTCCGTCTGCGGGACGCTATTTGCGAATAGTGGGCAGGAGCGGACGGTCATAACGTGGCTGTGGGCGGTCAATGATACACACATCGCGGGAGCAGGCGATAATGGTCAAAAATACAGTGGGAGCGGGCGGGTGCGGGATTAAGAAAACAAAACAGTCCGGAGCACGGATCTACCACCTCTTATTAAGCGGTGCAGGCGCTTCTATAAGTGACTTTGTGTGAGTACGACGAGATTTGGGAGAGTTCACCACAATTTGAGGAAGTGCACCGAGATTTTGTGGATACTGGCTCGAGGCAACAAGGAAGGGGGTGTGGCCCCGACACTAGCTCCCTGGTCTGCACAGACAGGCAGAGGCACAGGGCAGGCGTAGAGTGAGAGAGGTCAGTCTCGAGGAGTGGAGGACGATAGCGTTTCGTCGGTAATACACGCACGCACACACGGTCACACGCACAACACATTCACACGCACGCACTCACAGTTTAACATGTCTGGAAATTAATGGCGAATTAATTTCCTCATTGGCGAGACTTTGGCATGCTTTGGAGAGAGCGGCTCGAAACAGGCACAAGCACGGGTCATCGGACATGCACAAAATGTCACTGCTTCCTCTGGTGAAAAATCACACCCAGGTGTTGACCTGGGTGTGATTTTTCATCAGTCCTACCTGTTGAGGGTGAAGTCGAGGATCTCGGCTGTGTGGCCGTGGTACTCGGACACCATGTTGCCAGAACGGGCGTCCCATAAGCGCAGTGTTCCATCCAAGCTGCAGGTGGACACCACCGACGAAGACTCTTCCCACCGTAGGTGGACGATGCCAGCCTGGAAGAACATACAGAGGGTTTTCAGGTGATGTTAACACACCTTCTGGCAGCCAGGTCTTGGGCAGCAATAGCTGTGAACAGCTGATGTTTCTAAATGTACGATTTGGTAGAATTGAATAGACATTGTTCTTTTCTGGACTGTTTTTGACTGAATTTGGAAATAAATCTACCTTATCAGATTTACACTACCAGTCAAATTTTGGACACACCACCTTTTCTTTCTTTATTTTTTTACCATTTTGCACATTTTAGAATAGTACCGGTAAATGCAATATGATGGGAGACTTACTGTAACATTACTAACAGTTTGATGCACACGTTGTTTGACTGTAATGTCCAGAGTTGCACCATATTGTTCATGTAGCGACTCCCCCCTCCTTTGATCATGCTTCCGCTCTCACTCATACAGTCCATGCTCTCTCACTCATACAGTCCATGCTCTCTCACTCATACAGTCCATGCTCTCTCACTCATACAGTCCATGCTCTCTCACTCATACAGTCCATGCTCTCTCACTCATACAGTCCATGCTCTCTCACTCATACAGTCCATGCTCTCTCACTCATACAGTCCATGCTCTCTCACTCATACAGTCCATGCTCTCTCACTCATACAGTCCATGCTCTCTCACTGCAGCTCCTGTCCAACTGGAAGCTGGCGGCTAATCTCTGGATAGAAAGCGTGTGTTTGTATATTGTAACATTATCTCTCCTATTCCTTAACCATCGCCTCCCTCCTCCCAACTCGCACCAAAAGCCACACCGCAGTGACCGCACACTGTCAGGATAGGGTGAGTTCAGCCCCAACAACAGGTAGCAAAATGTTTATTTTAATGGAAATGGTGGTGCATTGAAACATGCAAGGATACATAAACGTTCAACCTGGGAACCGTAGAAAAACTGTGCACACCATTTTCATATCTATTGGACACACCCCAGCTGATCCCCGTAATGTTTAGTAGGCTAAAAACAATGGACCCGCTCGCAACAATAAAATGCGCAAAGCCACATAGTTACAAGCCAAATAACGTAGCTTACTACTTTGATTACCAAATAAACCTAGAAAAAGAAAATATAGAGAAATGCGTGATCAAGGCACAAGATAAGAAGAGCAGCTTTGGGGCAGCACTTTGAGTGCAAGACAAGTCTTCAAACCACGCGACGACGACGCATGATAGTGAGGTCGTCACATCAACGAGTTCATGCAACCCCTAAAACACACACACACACACACTCTCTGATGGCTGGTTACCTCATGTTGGCATTTGTGCCTGAGGGCCTGTGTGGACAGGTCGTAAATAGCGAGGGTCCCATCCAGGTAAGCCACGGCTATCAGAGGCAGGCTGCAAAAGACAAGAGAGACGGAGTACTGCACAGCTGTTATGTATTGAGTGTGAAACCACCAAGGCAACAGAGCATCGCCACTCACATGTTGCAGAATCCCACAGACTCTACAGAGTTGGTTCCTTCCTCGTCTTTTGAGCCTTTGGGTTTGCCTCCCTCCACAGGGAATGCACTAACCACCTTTAAGTAACACACACATGCACGCACACACACACACACACACACACACACACATACAGTAAGCTACGGAACAATGCCGTCTTAAAACACACACAAAAACAGGGCAACAGGGTTCCCACACTCATTTCTACGTCAAATTCAAGGACTATTCAATTACTTTCAAGGTCTTGTTTGGTGCAATTCAAAAACACAAAACTGACATGACATTGACCAAAATTAGACATCATGGAGGCCTCATTTATAACTCATGATCTTTTCAATCAAGAAATAACAATGAAATGATTTGTCTGAATTTGTATGGTCCAACTCTGCTCAATTAACAGCAGACATCAGCTGATCCAATTTAAAGTCACTCACCGTCTTCATTATTCCCAGCATATGTTGCACAGGATCTTACCCTTCTGTTTCACCACTATGTGATAGGTGTCATGTGTTAGAGCAGGGGTGGGCAACTGGCAGCACCCTCACTCAGTGTGGCCCCTGGGTCAATTTCCTTTTTTTTCTTTACAATGCGGACATTTTTGGTTAGGTTAGGTTAGACCACCCAAATCTGTCTTTTTATTTACTGTACATCCCAGAACATGGCGCTAATGGCGTTATCATTGTCCGTCCACATACTGTTTAACGTTAGCATTTGAGCTAACGCTTGTAACAGACTATATCCAAGATGCACATTGCACATGCAACATTACTAATCTGATTATTTGGTTGATGTATCCCATCAAATTGCTGTAGCGGGCTGTTTTAAAGCTAGGGCAAAGTTTCTGGTGTCATCTAAATGGAAGAATTACTAGATTTGAATATGAAAAAATATAAATGTTGGTATAATAAACTTTGATTACCAGTCCTTTTCATCAAATTAGAATCATGAAACACGGGACGTGATGTTATACTGTCCGTTGTGCCAAGGAGTGGAAGCCCCCCTCTCCACCTTCTTTTCAGCTGTAGCTGAGACTCAGGTTCCTGAGGGCCAACTCACCAATTTTCATCTGGGACCCGTTTCTGGCCTACTTGGACGAGGTTAAAAGCGACAAGTAACTCGCCCAGCTGATTTCTCATGGACCCCTTGCTTGGGATCCCACACACAACATCTCTTACAAGCACATAAGCACCTTGCACGGCTGGTGGCACCACGTGGTAACATTGGAATGTTGATATATACAGTACGTACAGGTATTGTTTTTTCTTTCTTTTTTCTGTGTGAGCCTGTTTTTGTTTTTCATGTTCGGAAAAAATAGCAAAATAAAATATTGAAAAAAGAGGGGGGGAAAAAACCAATTAAGTCATTCATTTTAGACCTCCTGCCACAGAAATCTCCACCAGAAGGTTCTTAAGTTAAGGATTTTCACACAACATAGACAGGTGGACACACACTGAGGAAACAGATTTATACTGTCCGTCCTGGAGCCCACCTTGCCTGTGGTGGTGTTGATGAGCTTGGCACTGCCGTCCACTGAGCCGGTCAGCACCAGAGAGCCATCCTTGTTGCAAGCCAGGCAGGTCAGTGCCCCCTGGTGGCTGTCTTGACCTGTTAAAGGAGACGTGGTGTTTACAACTCGCTGTAATTCTGCCCCTAAGCTGTATGAAGATTTCTCAACATCAACAATGACAGTGAGCATCATGGCAGGAACATTAAAAATGAATCCTTTGCCCAGATCAACCATACAGAGAGTGGTTACTTCATCTTTAAAGCGGCGCCTGGTAGCAGGAGCCAGGAGGTAACCATTTAAACTTCAATACCCATAAATCATGTCATCGGTAAACTGCAAGCTCATGTTTAGCAACCTCTAAAGTCTGTGATGCTTTATCAGAGACTATGGATTATAGAGACAGTGCATTCCAGGCTCCGTCAATAGTATGACATGGTACTTTTTCCGGTCTCCTAAATGGCAGCTTGTGATTGGCTGGCTGTCCATGTTATGGAACTTCATTGGCTCCTAAAGCCTTTGGCATAGTCTTTACGCCCAGCCAAGCGCATAGGGCGCGCGGCGATTCTGACGTCATCGCACGGTGCGTGTCGGGGGGCGAGGCCTGAGCGCGGTGCGGCGCGTCCATGGAGATTTTTCTATCAGCGCGTCGGGTTTTGCTGCCTGTGCCTGTGAGATCTCCGTGGTAGGCTATCAGCGGATATCTGCTGTGATTGAGTCCTCACCGTCCTCATCGTCGTAAAGTCGCCTTCGAAGCATGACGTTCGATTATAACGAACTAGTTGTGTGGCTTAGCCTTCCCAAATGTTGAGGGTCGTTTTTTAGAATTTAATACATAGAATTGGGAACGTTACATTCAATTTCATTCAGACTGCCAGGCACTAATCGCCGCCATTTTCCCCTGGAGCTTCCACAGGAGGAGGGGGGTGGGAGGGGCGAGCTGCGCACTGACTATGTTCTGTTTTGGCCCGCGCAGAGTGCGCGCGCCCTCCTCGGAGCCCCGCCTCCAGCGCGTGCGCGAAGAGTATGCCAGACGCTTAAGTCTCCTAAGGGGGTGTGGCCTGCATTGTCGATGAATAATCATCAACATCCCTATCAGTGACCTTGTTGATCATTAAAAACATAAGCGCAGCCTGCCTGAGAAGCTTGTCTTCTAAATATCTTCTTATAACACCTTTTCCCAAGAGCGGCTATTTTTATTTTTGTATGTACTTGCCCGTTTTATTCGGCTGTAAGACTGTATTTGATTTATATCTGTACGTTTTATTGTTCCTCTTATTCGCTTCCATTCATTTCCTTCTAAACGTTTGTTACCGTTATGAAATTAAATATATTTTAGATTTCTGTTATTTAAAATGTACAGGAAGACCACCACTTTAACAGAGTCTTCAGTCTCCTGTCTCCAGACAACGATGAAATGACTTTCCCTGTCCGGTCAGACCAGCGGAAGCACATCAGACGTCACCCTCTTCAGTCAAACACATCCTCTCTCTCCCATGTTTTCTCTCATTCACCGCTCTTATCTCATCAAAATCAAATAAAAATAATTATTTCCCAGGCACTTCTCTCTTACATGAGCTTTCCCTCAGATAACTGACTCTGTGAAGCTTATTCTACTATTACACTAGGGCTGGGTAACGTTATCGTTTAAAAAGTTACGATACCAGTACGAATACCAGTACCCTTAAAGTGATACCAATACCCATAGTACTTCATTCGATAGAGTTTTTTCCTACTTCATTCGCGCATTAATTTATTTTCAAATTCATTCATTAAACTCTGTCACATACACCGCGCGTTCGACTTCACCACCACAGACATTACATCGAAAAATACTTGCGGTGATTGGTTGTGAGCAAAACCCTACAAACACCAGTAGTACTTTTTTCTAGATCTGTGTACAAAAATAATCGAATGCAAGTATCGTTTGACTGGAGAAGTTTCAATACTACTATACTGGGTTGTTTTGGTCAATACCTCAAAGGTATTCAGTAGCGATACCCAGCCTGCTATATTGCCCAATAGTGCTAAATGACTAAAATGTAAATATCCATGTGAGTGTAATTTTACTGCATATGACCTGCCAGACTCACCTTTGACAACATGGACAGTGTTGCCCTGCTTCAGGTCCCACAGCCGGACTGTGCCATCCTCATAACCCACCACAGCTCTTTTACCTGGAAATAAACACAAAGAACAGAAAACCGTTTCACACACAGTAACTTCATAAGTCAAGTAGGGTTGTCACAATATCAGATTTTCACTACATGATTATCGTGGCCAAAATAATTCACGATAATATTATCGCGATATCTATAGAACGTCATATTCATCTCTAACTTTGTTAATTGTGCAATTTGTCTCTTTTTTTAAATGATTTTCATTTAAAAAATGAGTGTAGGGAAGCGGAGAGAGAGTCTATCACCATGACTGTACAAAAGCATACAAAAAGAGCATTTACACTCAAAATGGATAGTGTAACAATACGCGTATTGAACAGTTAGGTACAAGGCTTTTAGGTTGAATACGCATTTCAAACCAAACATCCCCAAAGTCTTCTACAAGGTTATCATGAGCCACAGACATCAACTCTGGACTATTTCCGTTGAAGCAGGTCTGGACATTCCGCTGTTCTTTTCACAATGAGGAAATCCTCTGGTATAGAGGTGTAGAGAGAAGGGGGGAGAGGGGGCATGACGTAGTGTGCTGCAGGAATCGCAGTGTGTATGCGAGTTGTGCGAGACAGACTTTTAATAATTGCATTTTTCTCGACTCCATGAAAAAACATTCAACGCATTATTCAGGAAAACGTGGGCTTTGCGCTATGCTAAAAGGTGAGCAACTGTTTGCACATCGCCCAAAAGTTGGCTGTCAAATAGTGGTCGCATTAACGTTAAACGCTGGAAAAGGCCATTTACAAGTGGCATTCAAGTCATATCTTACCTGTTTTCAATTTATTTCTCCCCACAAAAGGTATCTCTCGAATACATAGCCTAATGCAGCACTATCATCTTCTTGTTGCATTTTCACAATTCAAACGGGCAGATGCAGCAGCTCAGATGCAGCAGCTCAGGAGGAAAATAAACCATTCAACTACTTGTTCACTCACCAATTTGGCTCTCTTCCAAATAATCCAGCCACGGAACTACGTCCATTCATGAAAGGAACATTAATCTCCACTGACTTCTTATGTGATTTTACTTATGTCTGGCACTCTGTTTCATAATTTAACTTTTAATTGTTGTAAAGCGCTAGCGCTATGTAACGCCCTATTTGACAAGAGAAACTCAGTTTAATTCCTCCATCTCTCACCGTCGGGGAGGACTTTGCCGCTGGTGGCCTGGCATGCAGGACTCTGGAACGTTTTGCAGTCTCCACCGGGGATCTTCCACATCCACATGCTGCCATCGACTGTTCCCGCCAGCAGCACCGGAGCGCAGGGATGCCACTCCAACCACTGGGGGAGCCGGAAGCAGATCAGTCTTATTTGCATACAAACATACCCCAGGGAATCACCTGCTGCATATTATTAGAGCGATTGGGGGTTGAGTAGTACTTGCAGATGCACATAAACACACAGACACACACATTAGGGCCTGACCGCTACAGGATTGTTGGGTTAGATACCAACTACTGGAGAGGAAAAGTAACTGCAGATTGGTGAAGTTACTTCTCCTGGGAAAATATCTACCATGTTTTGTGAATATTTTGGGCATACATTTACCAGTAGATTAGTGATATATGTGTGAAAGGCCAAATACCATACACATATATTGCTCAGACAGACAGAGAAAGACAGAGAGACACACAGACACAGAGACATCAATACACACAAGCCCTCACCTCCAGGTCGCCCACTTCGATGGACCAGATCTCCTGTTTGGTTTCTACTTTCCAAACCTTGATCATGCCACTCATGTCACCTGAAGCCACCAGAGAAGAGTCGTGGCTGAACATGGCGCACGTCACCGAGTCTTTGTGTCCTGTGGATTTGAAAGAGACGGGTTGCTGTTCCAGTTCATACGCGGGTTCCACAATTTTGTAATTATTTCTGTCATATTGCTTATTTCTGGTTGTGGCATCATGTGTCTCAGGGTGCAATCACACCTACAGCACATTTTCTTTGATCCAAATCTTAATGGACAAGTTTACTTTGTTGCATTTTTGTATTTAGTTTGTTTACATTCAAGCTGCTCAATCACAAGTGAACCAGTGTTTGTAAACAAAAGTCACATGGCTCACTAGTAGCTTGGGGTTGCATGAACTCGTCGATGTTACGACGTAACTATCACACGTCGACATCTACTGTACCAGAGGACGTCGTTGAGTCATCACGTGATTTGAGACCTTCTTTTAATATATCCATGTTTGAGACTTGCACTCAAAGCACTGCTCCAGGCAGCAGCCTGGCAGAGCAGTGGGGTGTACCACAAAGCAAGATTAGTGGCTTAGCGAGTAATAGCGAGGTAACTTCAGGTTTAACCCTAGGTTTGCTGTACCACGACGCTAGTTAACTTCTTACCGAGGTAGATCACCATAGCAACTTATGCTCTACGGCTAACCTGCTTTGTAGCAGGTTAAGTTCAGAGGATAAGATCAAAACCCATGAAAGACCCACCTGCTTACCAATCAGCTCTCTGGAAACAGCGAGTCACCATTCATATGGTCCCCATATGAAAAATACATTGCATTCAAATGAAAAAGAAAAAGAAAGAAAAAAATGCTCCTGTTGAATTAATCAAGGACTGAAGCCTTGCACTTGTTGCAGGCTACATTTAAATTAAGCCCTACTTACCACTTTGGAATATATTTTTAAATATACATTTTTGTGCTCTCAAGTAGCCTAGATACGTTGTTTGACCCCGCCGATCGATTGCAGCTGAATGGTGAGTGGAGAAATATCACTAAACCGGCATAAAAAGGTTACATAAACGTCTCCAAAGCGCACGGTGCCGTGTGCACAACGGAGCTGAGGCGGACGTTGGGTTGGAAATGGTCATACATGCTAGAATAGCCTACTACATCTAAGCAATTTAATATGGGATCGCCTGCACACAGATGATTCATATCTAGGCTACTCCTGCATTTTGCAGCTGCAACTGTGTTGCTTTTGGCTTGTATGATGTGATTGAACTTCATATTTCCAACATAGTCATTATATGAAATATGGAGATATGCGACTCTGCTGCCAATAGCCTATATATGTGACCACAAAATAGACAATTTTTTATAAATGAAATCTATGCCCGCACGTACCATGTCGATTCAGTTCAGCAGCCTTTTTTAATTTTATTATTATTATTTATTTATTGATAGCCTAAAGGAATTATTCAATCAGTGCGACTAAACACATCATGAGATCATTATTATTGATTGAACCTAAATGGTCTATACATACGGATTTTGGACTTAGATAGATTACACATTGCTTCCATTCGCAAAAAAGACATGCCGTTTTTTTTTTTAAACCTTTATTTATACAGGGGGAGTTACATGCCGGTTTTATTGAGTTTATTGAGAGGGTGAATTGAGCTGCTGTAGGATACGTGGAGGCCGAAACCGCTCTTCAAAGAACTGACTGATGTGAATAAAAGTGGTAACTTTAGATTCGGGAACAGACTAATAATATCCCATGCGGATTTTGATTCTGACATAGTAGTAAAGCTTCACGATTTGCGCTATGAATGAATGAGGAAATAGGCGTGTCTGGCGCTGTAAAAGCTACGGCTCTGAGCTGGAGCAGTCCATATTGCATTGTGATTGGCTAGTTGTTAAAAACCATGCCTCTTTTGCGGGCACGAGCTCATGTGCATGGGCATTTTCATGTGCACGCGCTCTCAACTTGATTAGAAAAACCTGGTTCCACTTAACGAGTGGCGATCTACCTTCATAGTACAAGTTAACTACAATCGAGCTTCTTGGCAATTATCTGGTTTAGCCAAACCAGATCAAGGTACAGATCCTGGATCTTCTTATACAACATTCGTGGTACAGCCCTCTGCTCTTCTCACCTTGTGTCTTTTTCACACATTCCTTTCATTTTACTTTTTCTAGATTTATTTGGTAATCAAAGTAGTGCTATCAGAGTACTTTTATTGTTGCAAGCGGGTCCACTGTTTAGGCTACTAACGTTACAGCGATCAGCTGTGTTCAATAGCTATGAAAACGGTGTGCACAGTTTTGCTATGGTTCCCTGGTTGAACGTTCATGTTTCCGCGCATGTTTCAATGCACCACTGTTTCTGTTTAAGTAAGCATTGTGCTATGTGTTGTTGGGGTTGAACTCAACCCCTATCCTGACAGTGTGCGGTGTGGCTCTTGGTGCGAGTCTGCGAGACGAAATCCCCAGGAGGAGAAGGAGAAGCTGGGAGGCGACGGTTAAGAAAGATGAGAGATAACGTTACAATATACAAAATAAATACACAGTTTAGCCGCCAGCTTCCAGTTGGACCAGAATTGCAGTGAGAGTGATGGCATGATGATGAAAGGAGGGGGGATATGGACTCTGGATGTTACAGTCAAACGTGTGCAGCCTGGACATCAAACTGTTAGCAGTACAGTCTCCCATCATATTACAGTTACAGTATTATAGTTTTCCCAAGCCATTAATAAAGCCAATCATAATATGATTGTGTTAGAAGCCTCCTGCGGGTTCCCAAACTTTTTAGGCCACGCCCCCCTTCTACATCTTGACCAGGCACATCTTTGCACAAAGCTCTCACATGTTTAGTGCAAATGAAGACAGTTTTAAGCATCAAACCACCATTACATTTTTCCTGTCACGCACCCTAGAGGCAGCTCGGTGGGAATCCCTATTCTAGAAGTATGATTAACAGCTGTCAACATCCGTCTCCTGATATGCACAATCCCTGGTGTTTTGGGGTTGTTTCCTGTAGTTGGTTGGAATTATGTTCACACAAGCGACACCAAAGTTCTCCTGGAAGAGGACCAACAGTAAACCTGCATTTTCCTGCATTACCGTGATGTTATTCTGTGCAACCCAGATAATACCGTTGTTCTCATCTGGCCAAACAAATGGCCAGGAACTATAGGAACTACAGGAGCAAAAGATCTGCCTTTGACACTCACCGGTGCATTCAAACAGGACTTCTCCGTCGCTCACCCGCCAAACGTAGGCCTTGTCATCTTCTCCTCCTGTTACAGCTAAGCTGTTGGTCACAGGGTCTAGGCTTACACAGAACACAGAGCCTGGAGGAAGGCATGGAAGAGCATGTCAAACAGTTAAAAGACAGGGGAAGTGGAAACCCAAGGGGTCTTGAACAAGGCTCAAACAGAACAAAAAACCTTTGGTATTGAAAATTACACCATAAGAACACAAACAGCCCGTTGTGGTGGACAACAAGCGTGGCTTTAAAGCAAGTAGGCCTACTGTTTTTGTGTGTGTGATTGCAACATGTATGGAACAGGAGGGTCGATATAAAGGGAGCCCGCAGTGGATTTTGCCCCCGCTTGCTGAGACTAAAGAATCAAGCTTAGAGTGTGTTCACTCGTAGATCCAATCTGATGCTCTATACTAAAATGAGAGTGCGGCGGCTAATCAAATAAGTAGAGCGTGCTCTTTCTGTATAAATTAACGAACGGGTCATACATTTAAAAACGCTGTCTATTAAGTTAACTGCTACACATACAACCAGCTTCTCTTCTCAGCACTCTTCTCTGCTTTGTGTTTTTTAACCATTTGTAGCTGTTCATCTCAGCTCTTGGCGCTCTGCTGCGCCGTCTCCTCAGCCAGAGTACGCTCTGCCACTCCGAGAGTGTAGTTCGGAGTTGAGCCTGAATTTTTGAACGGTCCAGTTTGTGCCAGAGTGCGCTCTGGCTCTCAAGGTGACTATTTACAAATGCGCCCTTAGTCTCTGTTGAGGCTAGGGTCTTGTAAGAGAAGATACTGGTACCAGTGTGTTTGGAGAAGGTGAGCTCGCTGTCATCTTGCTCCGCCTCCGCCTCCATCTCATCCTCGGTCTCCCAGCCTTCGTTGTCTTCATTCCCAGGATCTTCAAAATCAACATCCTCCAAATCATCGGCCAGATCATCTGATGGTGGCAGGGATAGAGGAATACATAAGATATTTAACCTTTCAACTTCATTAATGAGTTGGTGTCAGAAACTGGAATTAGGACTGTCATGAAGCAGTGGCTGTGTTGCTGGTGAGTGGTGACATCAAGACCGTCAGTTGCTCTATATAGCGAGTCAAACCTTGACATAATAACGCCTACAGCTAAATTGTAAGTCTTACAATTCAAGCTAACATTACGAAAAGCAAATGTAACCGCCTGACATTTGCTGTCAACGGTGCGTTCAAAGTTAAAACACAAGACAAGACAACACAAGACAAGACAAGACAACACACACACACACACACACACACACACACACACACTACACACCACCAACAAACATTAACGCAATACGCTGTCAACAGGCGAGCTTTAACGAAGTTTTAAACGGTTTGCTACCTACCAGGATCCTGCTCCGTCTCGTTTAGGTCGATGACTTCAATGATTTCCTCATCTCCGTGGAGCTCTATGGAGTTTTCATCAACGTTATCCATGTTGTCAGCAAGCTAACAGCTAACGGAGTAAAGGGGGACAACACACACGAAAAGTAATGTTACAACCGAGCGAGGATAGTTAAGCTAGCTGGCGTTCGCTATGTAGAGTCGGGATTTGTTTAGAAATCAAACTTTCAGTCGCAAAAGTCGCGTTTGACACTGTCAAATTGAGATTCTAGTAAAGAACCAACAACAACATCATTCACATGTTCATGTTGCGACGACCCAGGCGCACAATGATGACGTAGTCGACTCGCGCTCTTCTCCTGTTCTGTTCACCCAGAACCCACAAGATGGCGGAAGAGTAACCTCAATATCGATCATCCTTCTCACAAACCACATCAACGCGTAAGTAATGTATTTTATTTATACTTAGATTTTTCCAGACTCATATGCTCACATTCATATATTAATTTACCCAGCTCAAATATGGATTTGAATCTACAACCTTTCTCTTTCATTTCTCCAACGTTTGACTGCAAACAAGTCACTGCATGCAGTGGGGACTTAAAGGGGAAACCCACTCACTTCGATTATGTCATTCCAATGTCCGAAGACAGGTAACTGTTAACCTAAATTTAGGCTGTAACGTTAAGTGAACTTACTTTCACTACTGTGTCCAAATTATGTCCCAGATGTTGTCAACCGTTTGAATTAATCTGCTGTAGTGATCCATAAGTATTAATTTTCAATTTTTAGTTAATACATGTAGACAACATTACTTTTTTTTTAAAGTCACATGACTTGGCTTGACTTGGTTTTGAGACACCAGGATCCTCCTAGTGGCACTGGCAGGTAGTGTCATCTCATGGAAGTTTGTGGCATCTCAGTGGCTAGTCAGTGGCAGCTAGTGACTATCAGCGGCATTGGCAGCTAGTAGAGCTGTGCAATTAATCCAGCTGCAGCTGCACACACTCGATTTCTAGGATGGAGTCTCTGGAGATGATGCGCCATGGTGGCTTGCTTTCCCTTGGAAAAGGCTGTGTAGAGCAGCTGGCCATGAGCAAGCACTGGTGAGGTAGGTAGATGCCAACTCGGTCATTCTCTTGCCCTTGCCCTTTGTTGATGGTAACTGAGAAAGCCAATCTGATTGGGAACTGCTGTCTGACAAAGGGGAAGCTCATCATTTCTGGTGAGGAATTCTTGGTAGTAAGATCCTTTCACCTTGTTTGTCCCTATGGAAATCTCACATTCATCCACCTTGTCCATCATCTGCACCAACACCATCTGGGTGACGTTCTTGAGAGTATGGTCAGGACCTGCTTGTAGGTTCCTAAGCAGCTCAGGGCACGGTGGCACAGTGGTAGCACAGTCGCCTCACATCGAGAAGGTCCTGGATTTGATTCCCCGACTGGGATGCTGTGGGCACTGAGGGTGCCCCCCCCCCCCCCTCCCCTTCCCCGATGTCTTCAGTGCCTACTGCTATCTCGTCAAAAGGGCTTTTCTGTGTGGAGTTTGCATGTTCTCCCCCTGCTCCCCTGGGGTTCCTCCATACAACATTGGTCCCCCACTAAAAACATGCAGAAGATCGTCATCTGACCAGTGACTACGTTTGAAGATTGTCCCCGGGTGCTCTTCTCTAAACAAACAAGGTACAGTGAACATATCAGTGATGTGTCATCACTCACCAGTGATGTTACTCAAGCAATTTTGATGTCATAAAATTTTAGAGGCAATCAGAACAACGGTGCTCCTTGAAACTCCGGACAAACAAACAGACGGACAGACAGCTCTCCAATTACTGTATAGTAGTAGGATTTTAATCTCAATTACAATTTTGGCTTCCTACAGTTATCGAAACAAGATAATCGCGATAAAACAATTATTTTGTATATATTATTTATTTTAGTTGGCCTATTTATTTATCTATCAATTTTTCCAATCATTTTCATTTATTTCTTTGTTTTTCAGTTCAAAAAGTTTGAAGAAATCCAATATAAAAAAGACAAGCTTTTTCAAGTTCACTAAATGCATGAGTGATTGCGAATGATAATCGCGTGAAATAATCAGGATCTCAATATGAGTCAAAATAATCGTAATTATGATTTTCACCATAATCGAGCAGCCCTTGCAGCTAGTGGCTAGTCAGTGGCATGCAGTGGCAGGTGACACCTCAGTGGCAGCCTGTAACAGCTCGTGCAGGTAGTGGCTTGCATGAATAGTAGTTATGGGGGGAAAAACTACACGTAAGATAGATAGATAGATAGATAGATATAGATAGATATACATACATATAGATATATATAGATATATAGATATATAGATAGGTTCAAATATACATACTACTGCATGCGCTGGGACGCGTCATCAGTAATGTTAACTGGGGTCGTGGGGTGTTTCGGGTCTGTCGAACATCATACACTCTCGCCCAGTAGATGCAGCCGAGGCCGATTACGACCCCGACCCGCGTTCCAGAAACAGCCGCTCACGGATATGGTAAATGGCCTGCATTTATATCGGATCAGCCTTCCTACTCTGTCTGCAACGTTGCCCGCGGAAGGGTTGATTACGCCCAATCCGCTGCAATAGAGTTTAGTGCTACACCGCAGTATTGAGAGACCTTCGGTGCATGGAGGTCTATATAGATATATATATGTATATATATATATATATATATATATATATATATATATATATATATATATATATATATACACACACACACACACACACACATATATATATACACACACACACAAACATATATGCATAACATATGCAACACTCAAATGTGTATGTGTGTGTGTGTGTGTGTGTGTGTGTGTGTGTGTGTGTGTGTGTGTGTGTGTGTGTGTGTGTGCAGGGCCGTAACCAGGGTCCCGAAATAGGGGAGGTCCAGCAAGGGGAGGCGGATTCGGTGGCGGCCGCAAGGGCTCCGCCGAAAAAAATTTGAGGGTTTTTTCCCCCCTTTTTTAGCCATATTTAGAGTAATATATCATTTTAAATCAACATTAGGATTATACTGTTGTGATGTCATTATTCAGTATATTCTCTTTCATGTCACCACCTGCTCAGCTCTCCTGTCAACATAATTGTAACTAACAAACACAAACTGTTTTAGCCAAATTCATATCAAAATGACACCTACAAACACAGGTACACAACCCAAGCCGTACACAACACACAAAGTCATCATCGATAATAAAAAAAAACATACAGAGGGACATTTATTTATTCCTGATAGGAACGATTGAAAAATAAAATAAAATATATTATGTTGTTTTTAACTTTACACCACCTCTTTTTGTTCTTATTGGGTCATGAAACTGAAACCATGCATATAGCCACCTGCATACCTGACTTCGGGAGCTTGGCAATTGGCATCATGCATGATTAGCCAGTAGCATCCTAACGTGTCACACAGGTAACATTACTTAAGAGACAGACTAGACACTTACTTTCTTGGTTGTTGCTAAAAAATCTGTCAGTGTCACTCACTGTCTGTCGTTCACTCACTCACTGTCTCGCAGCTCGCTCACCTTCAATTATCTCGCCAGGCAGACAGACAGTCATCACTCACCACCATGCTGCTGCTCTCTCGGAATCAAGTTACCGCGGACGCGGCGTCAGATGACTTCCTGCCTGACCTGCCTTTCGTTTCAAAATAAAAGCGATCCCGTGTTTTTCATGCTTTTCCATGCAGATTGTTTTATAAAAAAAAAAAAAAATCCCTCTGAAATATTAGGGGAGGTCCGGACCTCCCCGTCCTCATAGCTAGTTACGGCCATGTGTGTGTGTGTGCGCGTGTGTGCGTGTGCATGTGTGTGTGTATTCAATGTACTCAGGAAGGCTTGAGACTGAATTGGGACTTGAGCAAAGTTGACATTAATCACACCTCTGATTTAAGCCTACTACTTGTTTTGTCTTGTGCAAACTTACTTGGCCAACAAAACTGATTCTGATCAACAAGAGGACTGGACACAAACCTAATCCCATCAATCTTCTCACCCAAACCACAGCCTGCCTCTCAGGTTTCTAGTTTTGGTAGACCGTTTGTTCACATTTAAACACATTCATTAGACTGCAGTAAACAACAGGATTAACATTTCACCTGGAGCGGTATTCAATTTTTAAAGGATCTTCCCTCTCTTTCCCAATCTCGCCATCTTAGCTTCGCCGGCCAGAGACATTTTATGAACACTTAACATAATTTGTCTAGTTGGGCTCTCTGGTTGGAGTTTTATGTCTCATGCTATATGCTGCTGGCATGGCTTGTGGACTGCATGCCCAAATGAGTTTTACTGGAAAAATACAGCCATCTCATGATGTGGTGAAACCTGGAAACATCAGGGCACACATTATTTAAATGTTTTCAATCTGCAGCGACTGGGAGATGTATAAACACTCCATTCGCTTATGAGTTATTCTGGAAGAGGAGGCCATCTAATTGCACATTGGAAAATTAGATGACATTAGTTATGATGCTGGTTAGCTCCTTGTTTTATTGATCTGTTTCCCTGTTTCGTCGTGTTTTCTGGTCTTTTCTGGACAAGCAAAGAGTTTCACATGAGTTGGATTCACATGAGTTACAAAGCCTTGTTGTATATTATAGGCTACTGAATATTATCTTACCAAGACTGTAGTTGTTTCGACAGTTATAGGTTTTGAGGACCAATATCCCGATACTGATATTTTTTTTGTCTTTTTAGAGTGCATGCACTGATAGCAGATATACAGTATATATACATCCCTTTACATCTGACATATTTTCATACCAAAACATAACAAGTATTCAGTGTTTTGCCTAGATATTAAAAAAATATATATAATAATTCTTCTGAATTTTCTCATGTTTTTTCCCCAATTGTACTTGGCGAATTCCCCTGCTGCCCTGGCCGTTGCTCCACCCCCTATTCCGATCTTGGGAGAGTTGTAGACTAGAACATTCTTCCTCTGATACATGTGGCAGGATGTAGCATGCGGGAGGATAACACTATTCTCCCCAGGTCCCCTCCCACCAAAGCAGGGGCCCCGACCGACCAAAGGAGGCGCTAGTGCAGCGATCAGGTCAACGACCTTTAATCCGGCTTCCCACCTGTAGACACAGCCTATTGTGCCTGTATGGATGGCCGACCAAGCCGGAGGTAACACGGATGGCACTAGCCGGATGGCTGTTTCCTCCAGAATTGAATTTTTGTAGTAGGATGGTCTATGTGTGTGTGTGTGTGTGTGTATGTGTGTGTGTGTGTGTGTGTGTGTGTGTGTGTGTGTGTGTGTCTGTCTGTCTGTCCACGTCTACCTGTCTGTCTGTCTGTCTGTCTGTCTGTCTGTCTGTCTGTCTGTCTGTCTGTCTGTCTGTCTGTCTAGTGTCTGTCTGTCTGTCTAGTGTCTGTCTGTCTGTCTGTCTGTCTGTCTGTCTGTCTGTCTGTCTAGTGTCTGTCTGTCTGTCTGTCTGTCTAGTGTCTGTCTGTTTGTCCAATGTCCATCTGTCAAGAAACCTATTTACCTTAACATTCAAGTGAAATAAATCATGTTTTAGGTGTTATAGTAAGACTGTGGCATTGCTCTGCACTGGAGGAAGTTTTGAAGTTTGCTGTTGCATTTTTTTTTACCTGCCATCCTCGCTCTATTTTTACCCATCTCACACAGACGCTCTGTAACGGCACATTGGGTGGGCTCCTCTCTGCCGTCACCAGGACAGCAGCAGCTAGTCCCGACCCGTCATAACAACATTTCTCCCTTTATCACTCCTGCAAGCTGGTTTATGTCTGAAAAGTAGGGCGCTCTGGGTTGCTGTTACAGGCACACGCACGCGCACACACACACACACACACACACACACACACACACACACACACACACACACACACACACACACACACACACACACACACACACACACATGTAAATACACACCCTGACCGGGCATATGGTGGCATAATACGGCTACCCCCCCCCCCCCCCCCCCCCACACACACACACACACACACACACACACACACCTATGCACACTTACAAACACCCACTCAAGCTCCCACACAACGCACAAACACCATCACTAATAAGGCCTGGAAGCTGTTGCTGTGTGAAAGGTAATTACTCCATGCAGCTCAGCGCGGCTTTGATGGAAAGTTTGAGACTAACTGGCTCTGCTGTTGTCAGAAGTCTTGACTCTGCTTCTTTTTAACAAGAACTCTTTATGGGTCTCTTTTCTCTCCCCCCAATGTTCCACTCTCTGAGTTTCATGGCCAGTGGTGTAATGTAACTAAGTGATATTACTTCATTACAGTACTTAAGTATTTTTTGGGAGTATCTGTACTGTACTTTACTTGAGTATTTATATTTAGGTCAACGTTCCCTTTTACTCCATACATTTCCTAAATGAATTGTATACTTTTACTCTATTGCATTTCCTCTAAGCATCTTTGTTTACAAAGTAAAATCGGAAGAAATGTGGTAGCCTGCAAGCAAGCAGGTTTGGCGAATCAGTGCTCCTAGCTTGCAAGTTATGTTAATCACGATCCACACTCCATTCCAGTTGGTGGCTGTAATACACCACCATTACGTTGTTTGCCAACCGCTATAAAACTGAAGAAGATTTCCACTCAAGCCCAACATTAATAACAGCATTTACTTGTACTTTTAATACTTAAGTACATTTAATATCAGAAAATTACTTTTGATACAATAAATATACAGTATAATCTAATCGGTGACTTTAACTTCTATCAAAGTTATTTTCTGGTAAGATCTGTAGGCTACTTCATCCCCCACTGTTCATGGCAGCGTGGAAAAGAAGCAAGCGGGGCTTATAGCTCACAAAGGTGCCATCGATTTATGATTATATCTGTCAAGATCGGTTTTTAAAAGCAGCCTGTTTCTTGGACAATCGCATCATGCGCTGTAAGATCGACAAAGATGCTGTGGTGTTTTGTTGCTGGCAGAGCCGACCTCTTTATGGTGCTTTGTCTGCATGCTGCGTGTGTCTTTATGGTGCTTTGTCTGCATGCTGCGTGTGTCTTTATGGTGCTTTGTCTGCATGCTGCGTGTGTCTTTATGGTGCTTTGTCTGCATGCTGCGTGTGTCTTTATGGTGCTTTGTCTGCATGCTGCGTGTGTCTTTATGGTGCTTTGTCTGCATGCTGCGTGTGTCTTTATGGTGCTTTGTCTGCATGCTGCGTGTGTCTTTATGGTGCTTTGTCTGCATGCTGCGTGTGTCTTTATGGTGCTTTGTCTGCATGCTGCGTGTGTCTTTATGGTGCTTTGTCTGCATGCTGCGTGTGTCTTTATGGTGCTTTGTCTGCATGCTGCGTGTGTCTTTATGGTGCTTTGTCTGCATGCTGCGTGTGTTTTTATGGTGCTTTGTCTGCATGCTGCGTGTGTCTTTATGGTGCTTTGTCTGCATGCTGCGTGTGAGTCATGTGGGCCCGCGCTGGGTGAGACGACGGCTTCCCCTCTCAAACCACTAACAGCCAGTTGTGTGTGTATTGCAAGTGGTCTGGTCCACAGCCTGTGTGTGATGTGTCTGCTGTGGTGGCACAGTGGTAGCAGGCTGCATGCTCGCCTGTTGACTTTCCAGCCTGATTGCTGTTCCTCTTCCAGCCACCGGGCCAAAAGCACATGTCGTATTTTTGGAAAATCCTTACTCAGGAGATGCTTTTTTTTTTTTTTTTTTTTTTAAACCACAACTGCTGTAAGGTACTTTGTTAGGCCTATGACTCCTTTTTCAGCCATTATGCTTGAAATGTGTAAAAAAAAGAGGACTTATAATAGCCCATGCTGGATGCAAACTGAATGACCGGAGGTAATAGTTACACCCCACGATGCAAAACAACGAACATAATCAGCGATTTGGCAACCCCAATGTACTGTTCACTGAATTGCAAATGTGCTGCTCTAGGCAATATAAGCCAATCTAATCCCTACTTTGACATCACTGCACTGTATGCGCACGCACGCGTGCACACACACACACACACACACACACACACACAGACACACACACATGCACATGCATGCTCGTGCGCACGCACGCACGCACGCACACACACACACACACACACACACACACACACACACACACACACACACACACACACACACACACACACACACATTTGAGTGTTGCATTTATGTCTGCATCAGCAAAAACCAATGGGCAAACAATACAGATGCAGATGCTACATTTGAGCTCCCTGACACTAAACAAGTAGAAACTCTGCAGTGTGCGTTTTAAAACGTATTATACAACAGTTAGTTCTGGTTGAGCAATTTGATTGGACAAGAGGCATTCCATGAGTGCTGATATTCAGTAGCCTGTTTTATGGAATTCTGTTGCTAGGGAACAGTTTGAAACCATATTTCCTGTCAGCTATTGTATTAGCATACACTACAACAGGAAGTTAGCTAGGGGTGATTTAGAATGTTTATGTTGTCAAGTTAAAACTATCTAGGGATGCACAATATATCGGCAATCACATCGGAATCAACCAATGTTAGTCATTTCTTAATATATCTGTATCGGTCCAATAAGCAAAATAACAGCAATGTCGCTTTTCGTATCAGCCAAAATCTTCATATTTAGAGGGAAGAATGCATTAAATGAGCTTTTGGTGGTTTAAAGAAGAAAAAGGTTAAGATATGATTTAAGAGGGCCATTACTTTTCAGATAATTCATTGTGAATGAATGAAAGAACTGCTTGTTTGGTCGGGGTACAACAACACCTCAATATGATTATATTGTATTTTTCTCTTTGATTTGAGGTCTTGTGCAATTTGTGTGATGTATAGAGACTGATGTGAGCTATGTATCTTATGTGTTTGTCATCACATCTCCGAAGTGTTGTATTATGTTTGAACACCTACTGGTGTATATTGAGTTATGTATGTTATATTACCCCAAACAATTTTGTGTTGTTTGATCTGTAGTGTGTCCTCATGCAAACAAAAAGAAAAACCAATAAAAACTTGGTCATAAAAAGAAAAGAAAAGAAAAAAAAAATTAAATGAGCTTTTCCAAATGTTTTGGAAATAAATAAAGACATTACTTTTTCAAATTCACAGTGTTTACATGTGTTTTTCAGCATGTACACCATTTGATTTATAAAAGAATATACAGATCATATTGTCATTGGTAAATATCGGTTATTGCCCATAACAACAATGACAATATCGGCCAAAATCGGTGCATCCCTACGCTGTACGGTATGTATCACTCCGTTTCACAGGTAATGTATAACCTTGATTAGGTTGCGTTCAGACATAGCATTTGTGTGGAGAAAGCCTTTTTTTTTTATATATATATTTTTTTATTTTAAGATTTGTTTTCATATTTAAACATAAGAATAACAAAAGAAATACAAAAACCACATGCACCTATGATCATAAATATACATTCATCCTATATACATACATGCAGCGCTTGAATTGAAATAACGATGACTGGAAGATAGCGGGCAAGCTATCCAGCTGGTAGCACTTCTAGCAGACAATACAGTGTGTGCAACAAACACATGCTTTGTCTGACAGACAAAAATCATCCATCCATCCATCCATCCATCCATCTTGAACCGCTTATGCGGGGTCGGGTCGCAGCAGTTCCAGCAGGGGATCCCAAACTTCACTTTCCCTGCCCACATTAGCCAGCTCTGACTGGGGAATCCCAAGGCGTTCCCAGGCCAGCGTGGAGATATAACCTCTCCACCTAGCCCTCAGTCTGCCCCGTGGTCTCCTCTCCTCCCAGCTGGACTTGCCTGGAACACCTCCCTAGGGAGGTGACCAAGTGGCATCCTTACCAGATGCCCGAACCACATCAACTGGCTCCTTTCTACGCAAAGAAGCAACGGCTCTACTCCGAGTCCCTCACGGATGACTGAGCTTCTCACCTTATCCCTAAGGGAGATGCCAGCCACCCTCCTGAGAAAACTAATTTCAGCCGCTTGTATCCGTGATCTTGTTCTTTTGGTCATGACCCATCCTTCATGACCATAGGTGAGGGTAGGAACAAAGATCGACCGGTAGATCGAGAGCTTTGCCTTCTGGCTCTGCTCTCTTTTCGTCACAACACTGCGGTAAAGAGAACGCAATACCACTCCCGCTGCTCCGATTCTCTGGCCCATCTCCCGCTCCATTGTCCCCTCACTAGAGAACAAGACCCTGAGATACTTGAACTCCTTCACTTGGGGTAAGGACTCATTCCCTACCTGGAGGAGACAATCCACTGGTTTCCTGCTGAGAACCATGACCTCAGATTTAGAGGTGCTGATCCTCATCCCAGCCGTTTCACCCTCTTGGCTACGAACCAATCCAGTGAGAAAATCATCTGTTTTCTCATATTATCAATGAATAACTGTTGGATAAAAGCAATATGACACGAGAGGGAATGCTGTTGTACTGGATATCAGCATGATTGATTTTTCACACACGACTTTTACATCCCTTAATTCTGATCTGACATGTTCAGGGTCATTATGATTTTTTTTTGTAGTTTTACATTTCTTATGTATTTACTTCAGTTTTAGTTTAGTTTTAGTTTGTTTTCTGTGTGGGTTTAGCAGGTTTAGTTTAGTGTTAGTGTCTTATCCCTGACTGACCTGAATTTGTCTTTTGATGATGATGGCAGTGCCTTCATCACATTGTACAGCCTCCAGTCCCAGATAACTGGAGATCTTACCAGCTGCTCCTCCCCACCTCACCCCAACCCCCATCATCTGACCATCATCTGCAGGCCCCGCGGCACTCGCCTGTGTACTTAGTTTATACAATTCAAAACAAAATACTAGAGTTCAAATAAGGACAGGAATTTGAAGTAATTCTTAAAGGAGGATGACAATTCAGTTTATGAAAGTTCATAAATATTTTCCCTACGGCTAGCCACGCTCATATAAAATCACAGGTTCAACAAGTTTTGTGGGGCATCCAGGTAGTGCAGGGGTAGATTCCCTGCCTACCAACGCAAGGGCCGCAGGTGCGAGCTTTCATGCTACCCCCGGCTTGGTCAGCCGTCCATATGTGTATGTGTCCTGGTCGCTGCACTAGTGCCTCCTCTGGTCAGTCAGGGCGCCTGCTTGGGAGGGGAACTGGGGGAATAGCATGATACTCCCACACGCTATGTATTGGAGGAAATGTGCTAGTCTAACTCTTCCCAAATCGGCAGAAGGCGTGGAGCAACGACTGGGACAGCAGGGGGAATTATTGAAATAATTGGAGTTTTGTGGTTTTTAGCTTTGGGATGAAGACGTTTAAAAGGTATTCATACTTGTATGTGTGTGTACATACACGTGTGTCTGTGTGTGTGTGTGTGTGTGTGTGTGTGTGTGTGTGTGTGTATATACATGTACTGTATACACACATATATATTATACACATGCACACACACACACACACACACACACACACACACACACACACACACACACACACACACACACACATACACACACATTTGTGTATTTATTAACATAGTCTCGCATAGTCTATATTAGATAGACTATGCAAGACTATAAATGACATGCATGAGTTCTCATTTTGAGTGGTATTACCCCTTTAAATGCTTCAAAATGGATGTGCTTTGTAGACTAAGGTGTAAACAAAAGGCTTATAGTCGGGGCCGCTGGCCTCACAGATATATTATGTTTTGATTCATCTGAAGCATCTAGGGAGAGAAGCTGCATGTTTAGGTTTTAACCCTAAAGAGCTTACTCAAGCACAAGCATCAGAGATGCCTCCAAGACCGACCACGTTACACAACTCATGCTCCGCAGCTCATCCAGAGAAATTATAATCCTCTGTTGCTATGGATACGGCTGTCCCAACAGGCCTCCCTTGTACTCCGAAAGAGGAGCGACCTTGATTAATAGATGTAACTTGTATCCAATCCAGTCTGCAGCACAAAGCTGGGACCAGATGAGACAAAACATTGATATTTTCTGACCATGGAGGTGGTGGTGAGAGTGATGGGTGACATGGTGATCATATGCCCTGCTGAAGTGCCTTTGAGCACTTTGCTCCAGGCCTGCTGACCCTGACCTCCCTGTGGAGAGGAAAAAATAAAATTCCCTTCATAAATCAAATTTAAAAATAAAAGTGATGATGATAAGGAAGGAACTCTGATTGTGTAGAAAAGTAAAGTCTGACAGAATGTGTGCAACAGCAATTAGAAATTAGTATTATAAGTATAAGTTAGTTATAAAATTACTATGGGGCGCGTTCGTAAATCGCCCCTCCGAGCGGCAGAGCAGAGTCTCTGGCACAGACTGGACCTTTTGTAAATTTGGAGTGCTGTTGGAATACAGCAAACAGCCACGCGCTAATTTTAGTGTAGAGCGTCAGATTGGATAATACCACAGTATTGGAGAGTACCACAGATGCGCTAGAAGCTCCTATATGAATATTATAGTGTGACGACCCTCCCACTCTCCTGGTTCTGTGACTTGCAGGAGCCTGGTGGGTGGGGTCATTGTTAAGGCTGATTGAGTGCACCTGGGTCCGGTGTACTCATCGGGCTTAAGAAGACCTTCAGACCATTCAGTCTCTCTTCCTCCTCACGATGCACCTTTTGCTGTACAGGTTTTGTGTTGTCTACAGGTAGTTATTTTCCCTTAGTTGTAGTTATTAATAAATTATTGTTAAACTTTTATTTTGTTACTTCCTTGAGCTAGGTTGTAGCATATATCCCGGACGAGTCCCCATAGGCTACAACCCAGCTCAAGGAAGTAACAAAAAAGGAGGGAGTCATATGCCCAAATAAAAGTTAAAACAATAAGTTATTGAAGGAGAACTCCACCGAAAAACAATGCTGATTTAATTTGCACATAATATCACACATATCCGAAAACTGTAAACAGTTTGCAGGCATTAATTTAGTTTGACAGTTATTAAGAGTTGATTTGTGTTAAGTTGTGGACAAGTTGTGGATTCATGCACGAATGACATCACTGGTCCATAACTTTTTAACTAAAATCAACTCTCAATAACTGTCGAACTAAATGAATGCCTGCAAAACTGTTTACAGGTTTCAGATGTGTGAGATTATGTGCAAAATAAATCATTTTGTTTTTCAGTGGAGTGCCCCTTTAACTAAAACTAGACAACACAATCTATCAACACAAAAGAACAGAGCAGAAGGTGCATCGGTGAGGAGGGAGAGGAGGTGCACTCAATCACCTTTAACGATGACCCCACCCACTCCAACGCATAGAACCAGCTAGTGGGAGGTCATCACAATAGTGATACCGCATAGGACAGGAGATAATAGTATACCATAAATTACAATAAGGTCATTACTCATTAATAAGACGTCGTTATTATAAACATGACCTCTGACCTCTCTATGGAGGATGGGATACATATATATATATATATATATATATATATATATATATATATATATATGTATGTATGTATGTATATATATGTGTATATATATATATATATATATATGTATCCCATCCCATGTGTATATATATATATATATATATATATATATATATATATACATTGTATGTATATATATATATACATGTATATACATATTTTCCCCCCACAAAGATCGTAATGTTTCGCAAAAAGATTTGGCGACCCACTTGCAATACCTTCGCGTCGCACCAGTGGGCCCCAGCCCACAGGTTGGGAATGGCTGCAGTACAGGCCCATAAATATTATATCAGTGAACCTCAGCACGAGCCACGACACTGGAGCCTGGGTTTGAGAGAGCCAGTTGCATCCTTTAACTTGCAGCAGAACTGTGTTGTCTCTATGCTGTATACTGTATAGTACCTGCACTGGTGAATAATAACACTGTCTGCAGATGGAGCCTGTGTAGAAACTGGTTAGCATATTACTGTAATCAAGTCAGCTAAACTTGGCAATGGCATTCATTGCGGTTTTTGCCTGTGGGTGGCTGAGATGCAAAATCAAATATAAGGTAATGGAAATAAAGGCATATTAGATTAGAGCAGGCAGCAGGGAGGATGCTTCATGTTGCAATGAGCGAGAATTGGATAAGAGCATTCGTTTCATTTTGCCACTACAGCTTATATTGAAATGTAGGTAAATATTGTAAGGAGGAGAGATATTAATGGTGCATTAGATCTCAGGCAGCAAATCACTTTTATCTTTATAGGCCCGGCGGAGGAGTGGCTGCTTAATTATAATGCAAATGCTGGAATAACACTGTGTAAAGGACTGCAGTAATCCTGTAATGCTTTTTGAAGGATGCTTTGCAAACATCACAGCAAAAATTACAAGTATTTACAGGAATGTGATATAGTAGTGTGTGTGTGCGTGTGTGTGTGTGTGTGTGTGTGTGTGTGTGTGTGTGTATATATAATATAATATACTAGGCATCTCGATTCCTAGGCTCGCCCGCCCTGCAGCTCGCCGAGCTTACCCTGCAGCTCGACCGATATGCGAGCTCACCTGCTCTTATGACATCACTGATGATGTCACAATGCCTATGACATCATCAGTGATGTCACAATGCACACTACTCAAGTGACATCACTGATGACATCACTTCCGGGACAAAATTGAAACAGAGAACACTTGTACCTCACCAGTGGGCAGTAGAGAGTCAAATATATAGAGTCAAATAATATATTATTATCGAGCGCACGAGATGCCTAGTATATACAATATAATACAGTATATATATGCAATGCCTAGATGCCTAGTATATATATATTACATATAGGCATCTCGCGTGCTCGATTCCTAGGCTCGCCCGCTACACAGCCTCGCCCGCCCTGCAGCTCGCCCAGCTGGCCCTGCAGCTCGCATACGCAGCTCGGCCGCTGCATGGCCTCGCCCTGGCTGCTCCTTGATGGCATACTTCAGGGATGCTGGATCACGTGTCCTGGAGCTGGCAACATACAGCTGTCCGTGGCTGAAGACGGGGGGGGGGGGGGGGGGGGGTCTGAAGCCAGACTCCTACTTCTTTTTTGTGACATCACTGATCACTGATGATGTCACAGTGGGATTTATGACATCACTGGGATTTATGACATCACTGATGATGTCCCAGTGGGATTTATGACATACACACACACACACACACACACACACACACAAGCACTTGATTCCTCGCCGCGCAGCTTGCTGAGCTAGCCCTGCAGCTTGCATACGCAGCTCAGCCGCTGCACGGCCTCGCCCGCCCTGCAGCTCCACCACTGTGCGGGCTCGCCTGCTCTATGACATCACTGATGACATCATCACTGATGACATCACATCATTAGGTAATTAGGGCAATCACCTAATAAAAAAATGCGGAAGCCATTGTCTCCGTCTGGTTCCTCCTCCCCTACCTACTTAAGGCCCAATTATATTCTACGTTAAAGACGGAGACGGACAGAGCCTTCTGTCCGTACTCTGCGTTAATTTCGTGCGTTTTCTGTCCATCTTACGGATGATATGCATGAAACGCAGCAAAACCACACACACACACTCATGCATTAGACTCTCTACTGCCCACTGGTGAATGTATTGCTTAACATGATACCAACGTGAAAGACGCAAGGGCAGACAGTGACGATTACACCGTTTGAAACGGACACATTTATTTTCGTATGAAAATAGAGTATAAATGAGCCATTATACTCCCATCACTTATAGCCTCAGACTGATGACATCACTGATGACATCATCACTGATGACATCACTGAACTATAGCCTCAGCCTTAGGGCAATTAATCTGCCCATCTGCCCTAATTAAAAAATCTGGCTCCGTCAGAACCCGCATGGGTGTTCTTTACACCCCCTGAAAGTTTCAGCCCGATCGCACGTTAAACGGCATAGCTGTGGCCGGGCGAAATTCTTGAAATACACATTGCCAAATGTGTAGGCCTATATATATATATATATATATATATATATATAGATAGATAGATAGATAGATAGATAGATAGATAGATAGATAGATAGATAGATAGATAGATGGATAGATAGATGGATAGATAGATAGATGACAGCCACAGCTAATGTTGAATTTCTAAAAGATAAACTATGATTAATTAGGATACAGTTATTATAAACTCACCAATGAGTGCCATAGAATATTTATAGGAATGTAATAATGATAGAATATGAGACAAATTATATGTTTATTAATAACTCATTGTGGAGTACCATTGAGATACTACAGGAATATTATAGAGGTATTATAGGGGGGAATCAATATATTAGGATGTTATTCTCACCATCACACGCAGAAAGTCCCTATAATAAAGTGTTTTTCTCTCTTCTTTTCTTTTTCCCTTTATAGTGTGTATAACTTTACTATTGGTCTAGATTATAGGACACGCCCTTCAGACTTTTCTATTCATTACAGACATACACAGCGGGCAGACAACATAGCCTTTCATCCAGAATCGCCTGGTGCGAAATGTAATCGCGGTTCCTCCTCACCACCACCACCACACATATCACTGCTCTGTAGAATAGATGATCACAATTTCATCAGGCAAACCCCGCCTCTGGTGAATGCGGGCAGGCAGGGGCGCTCTCCATGTGACGCCGTAACAAAAATCCAGTATGGCGGAATCTGCTGTCAGGAGATGATTTTTTCGCCCCTGCCCTGTCCTGAGAAAACCCCGACCAAAATGGGCGAGAAATAAAACCGCGGACACATGTGGGAACTGCTGGCCGCCTGCGGGCCCCTTCTTTAGGTGAGCTGGGGTGTTTGTTTCTGTCCTCTTCGGTGGGGGAAGTATGCTGCTAGCTGCTCCTCTTTTGATGTTGTCATATTATTCAAGCAAGGATGCGATCACCAAAACAATGCCCAAGCTAAGTTTCCACTTGCTTCCCAAACAAAACCCAGTCGGATTCCTGCCTATTTCGGATGGGAATGCCCTCACATTTCCAAACATAATAGTATTTCCACTACAGCACGGGTTTTTGCACTCACTAGCGGGCGGGAAGTGTGTGTGTGCAGGCAATGGGAGAGAATGGACAGGCGATATTTTGTTATGCCGATTGTTGGAGAGCTATTTTTAGCCTCCATTTTTAGCCTTGTCGGTTTTAATGCAAATAATACGCCGTGCCAGCACGCATGTATCGGCGTATACCCGCGTTATTGACGAGATAACGTAAAGCTGAGGTAACGTTTTATAGCATAGGCCTGTAAATAAGTGTGTATGTGTATACCGGTATGTTTGTGTATAGTGTGTGAATGGTTCGGGATGGGCGGTGGTAATTCTCTGCATGCGTCAATCCCCCCCCCCCCCTCTTTTTTTGTGAATGGAGGCGTATGGGTTATTTTGTTGAAGCTGTGGCAACATGAAGCAGCATAAAATCTCCTATAGCCATGCAAAGAGTAATAGTTATTGTCAGATAATGTGACTATAAGGGTGTAGTGGAGGGAAAACCGGACAAAAGTCATGAATTTGTAGTACCTGTAGCTAGTGTCAAACTGGTGTAAGTTTTATGATAGGGTGTTTTGGGTTAAAAGTGTGCTTTTTGGGGGTGGGCTGGTAATATATTAGATTTTAGTTCATGTTGGTGATTTGATGACGAGCGACTCGAGGTCACAGTTCACCCTCCCTCACTGGTTCCAACCCCTTTTATTATTTTTACTGCAGAGCTTCAGGGCTTCTGAGTCGTCTCCCCAGATCTGTCACCCTGCATCAAGCCAGCGCCTTTTAGGGACAATGGCCTGACAGACACACACACACACACACACACACACACACACACACGGACAGATGAGATGCCCTGAGAGAATGGCGTTGCATGGATCCCCCCTGGAGTGTAAGCTACTCCCCGTGACACGCACGACGTCCCCCCGCCCTCTCTCTCTTCCCATCACAAAGCACAAGTGAGTGCGTGTGCACTGACCGACTTTTGCCAATTTGTCCCGTGGGCTGCTGCGCTGTCTGGCCCTCTGTCTTAAGACACCCCCCCCCTCCCCCTCCCTTCCTCCTCCCCTCAACCCTAACCCACACCCATCCCTGCCTCTGCAGGCCTCTGAGACCCCACAGTACCCCCACCCCACCTTGCCCTTAGGCAGTGTTTACCCCTTCCGTTAGTAGCGGTGTAGTCTACTTGCTGGTTCTTCGGGGCTCGAGCCGCGATTGCATCTGACACCTCCTGCTCCAGGCCCCCGATGGATTTAGGCTCCTCTCTCCGTAACAAAGAAAAGAACAATAATTTAGTCTCCCCCAAACAAAATAAATGAGCAATCATCATTCCCTAAAACAAAGGAAAGAACAGTCATCAAAAGGCTTCCTGCTCTACTGATGAGACTTTTGGCGATCTTGAATGGGATGATCCTTCAAAAGTCCCGACTAGGCTCAAACCCTCAAATAGACCGTTCCACACAAATTCACCCATACATCATAATCTTTCCATGTTATTTATTTTATTTTATTTTATTTTATTTTATTTTATTTTATCTTTTTTTTTTTTTTTTGAAGCACCATAGTCCCAAAAATAACGATTTCTTGTGCGATGGGTTTACAGCAGTTTCTTGTGGTGTAAGCTTGAAGCCAAACCTCTCAGGTCAAATTGAAAGAGATGGAGATGTCGGATCTGCACGTATTTTTACCTCAAAGAACATGGTGGGTGTTTCGAGAAGCAGGGTTTTATAGCCAGATAACAGCAACAACAACAATAAACTACCAGGAAAAAAACGGTTCATAATGAGAAATCATCATTTGCTGTAGCTGCAAGAGAACGGACATCGAAAATCTATTTAACTCTTACTGAAAACTTCATTTTTGACCATTCTTTGTCACACTGTTATGGCTAACTTGGTACTACTGCTTCATGAAATACCCCTCCAGCACTGTGTAACGCTAGTTACCATTATAAATACCAGTTTAAGCAGTTTTGAACTGCTTAAAATACTGGTCTTTTAATGGAGAGTTGTGGTAACAGGATTATTCTCTCTCTGATAGGTTGGTACCGGTGCTAGACGGCGAAGAGGCATCCTGATTGGATTTACCCAAATCAAAGGTGAATGGGGATTGGCTGCTGGCAGATGTCTGGTTCCTGCTTCCAACCTTGAAGGATTCTTGCGGAGCAGACCATCCTGAAACTGTCGGATCTGTCCGTACACACACAGGCACAGACGCACACACACACACACACACACACACACACACACACACACACACACACACACACACACACACACACACACACACAGAAGAATAACAGTCATTTGAATACCATTGCCCTGTAAATCACATAGGCAGGTGCAAAAACAACAAACGCACACACACACACACACACACACACACACACACACACACACACACACACACAGACACACACACATCTGTCCTGCAATACAAACCAAGCCAGCTCGTCCACTTCCCACTGGACGGGCCTGTCAACGATGACATCACACAGCCACCAAGGTAAGGGCCTTACTTTACCCTCTGTCATTAGCATTGTACCAAGACACAAAATTAGCACCAGAATGAATGAATTGATTTATTTTTGAACAGGGACAATGTACAAAGCACATTAACCTTGGAGAACAAGGAGAGATGTATTGTACTGGTTTTAGCAAATTGCTATTTGCTATTTTCCGCCTGTAGCCCCTGGCATTAAAAGAGTACAAAAATACTATAGAAGTCAATAGAGTATACAAACACAATTATTACACATAAAAGAGTACAAAATACTATAGTAGTCAATATGAATAATACTTCAATCATGAGAGACCAGTTGGTAAGATTTAACAAGCAGCTTTATTCAACAAGTGGCATGGCATGGCAGCTACTTTGGCGTATGACACCATTGTAAGATCACGACCCTCTTGTGTTGAGAGGGGGGCATCTGTTTAGTTAGGATAGATAATCCCCCTGCGACCACACAAACACAATCATCACCAACCCTGAAACAGGTGGTAAAAAGCTGGTAAAATATCCAAGTGGTAGATTTGCTTTACCCACCAGCTTAAAAAAAACAATGGTAATCTATCGAGTGGCAGATAAAATTGTAACATCATTCAACCATTTGGCCAGTGGACAAAAAGGTTAATTTTGCACCCTGCATAGAGCTGCACGATTATGGTCAAGATGATAATGAGGATTATTGTGAGATCAATATTGAGAAGCCGATTATTTAACACGATTACTCTTTGTCTTTGAGAACATCATGCATTTACTGAACTTACTGAACTTAAAAATATTAACACTGGATTTATTTGAACTGTCATCTTCTACCAAGGAAGGTTTAAAAATAAACAAACACGCATCTCGACTCGAGCTGAAACTACACACACCACTATGTGTTTGGGCTTTGGAGGAGCGTACCATTGCAAGGGAAAGGGGTGCACTGGATTTACAGTACAATACAAGACAAAAGGAGAGCAACATTGCTCAACAGAATGCGATAGTTGTCTGTTTCGCTTCAAGTCACACTCAAATGAACAAATGACTTTGTCTCCTTTTTAGCTCATCCTATCGGACATATTATGCCAAGAAAAGACAAAAATGTAATTTTATTGTATTTTTCTATAAACATAAAGGGTGTACTTCCTGGAAAATGGAAAATCTTTAGCGGTGACATCATCATGCACCAAGAGGCATTCATAAGAACTCCCGCCCCTCCACTCCTAACAAATCAAACCTGCCTTTCTGCCTGGAGCTAATCTCCCATTGGTTTAGACTTTTGAGCAAATCCGCCTCCTGTTATGTATGTCCTGCCTCCACATCCTGTTTCACCAGGAAATACGTCACATTAAAGAAGGAATATGCTCTCAAAATGCTGTTTCCTTGTGACTTTAAGCTGGAGGCGAGCTAAATTTCACTTGCATTTCTTGATCTAATTAAGCACTAAGATGCCGTGCAAGCTAAAGTTACAATATAATGTTTTAATGGGGTAATTGTATCAAATCTTGACTTGACCATAGATGGTGGGGTTAGACTAGATTATATTATGGCTCATATTGGCCTTTTAGTGAATATCATATATCAGCAGTCATGTGGTTCACTGCCTTGATGCAGATTCCTTCCTGACCATGGCTACATATAAACATTCTTTAAAACCTGCAATGAAATGTTCTTTTCTTTAGACATTTTATGTATTCATCTAATTGTTTCCCCAGTTTTTAGTGTCCCATAATGGTGTGAATTTCCCTGGGTCTAGACCTTCGGATCCGCCCACTCTCCATGGAGTTCTTGGTCTGGCATCATCATACTGTATGCAGATGCCTTTTCCTCGGGTGACAGAATGCCGAGCCAATGAGCACCCGAGGGGGACTAACGATTAGCCAAACAGCGTCAATAAACATCGCAACTGGCAGAACTAATGCCGTTGTCAAGTGCGCTAACAGCAATGGCAGCCACCATAGATGCTGTTATCGAGGCTGTTTTAAATTGATTAAAAGTATCACTTACTGGGTGTCCGGGTAGTGTAGCGGTAGATTCCCTGCCTACCAACACGAGGGTCGCAGGTTTGCGCTCCCGTGTTACCTCCGGCTTGGTCGGCCCTTGCGTCTGCGGGTGGGAAGCCGGATTAAGGGTATGTGTCCTTGTTGCTGCACTAGCACCTCCTCTGGTCGGTCGGGGCGCCTGTTCCGGGCAGAAGGAAACTGGTGGGAATAGCATGATCCTCCCACGTGCTACGCCCTGCCGGTGAAGCTTCCTGCTGTCAGGTGAAAAGAAGCGGCTGGGAACTGCGCATGTGTTGGAGGAAGCATGGTGCTAGTCTACGGCTCAGCCCAGATCGGCAGAGGGGGTGGAGCAGCGCCCGGGCAGCAGGGGAAAATTGGCCAAGTGCAATAGGTGAGAAAATAAAGGGGAAAATATTCAACTTTGAAATACAAAGGGCAGTCTGCTTTGAAGGTATATTCAAAGGGGGGATTTTTGTTTGTTTTCTGTGTTCTCCCGACTGGATTAACTAACATTAGATTCGGTGGTCTCTAGTGATTGGTTAGTTGAAATGGAATTGACCTGGGGGATTCTCCTCATAGAAATAACATAAACAGAGTGCAATCTCAGACTAGATGATGGAAATGGAGTGTAACGAGTAGGGGTGCACCAATCTTTTTTTTTTTGCCATCGATCACCGATTGCCGATCGCCTATGCAATATCTGCCTGATACCGATCCACACAGCAGTTTTTTGTTTGTTTTTGCAGCTGGTAGGCTATAGCAGCATTGTATGTAATTTCCCCCATTATAGCACCTTATACCAGTATTATAGATCTTACAGTTTACATTTTACAGGCATTCCATCCATCAAAATCCTGGTTAAAAGGTTTATCATGTTTTATTTTCCTTTTCTACCTCAATATTTATGTGATCATTATGTAAACAAAACCACCATGTGCGTACGTTGGGCTTCTAGATAGACTCAGTGTTGCCAGATTTGTTTCCATAGACCTGCATTTGCTTGGGTGGTGAGTGGTTTTGTGTGCGTTTTGAGTAGTCATTGATTGGGCTGGAAACCTTTTCTGTATCTGGCAACCCGAGCCTCCGGTGAAGATAACTTTTTCAGTCTTGCTAGTTAGTTTGAGGTTCAGTCAATTCAATTGTTACATTCCAGGTGCCTAGTATGGTCCAATATCATCATTAGCTCTAGTCTAGGGGTAAATATACTAGCCCCTGATGCACATAACATGAAAATGAAAAAGCATAGGAGTCAGAGTAGGCTCTTGACAATTGAAGAAGCTGCTCACCTGTTAGCCTGGCTAAGGTAGCTTCTAGAAGGCGTCCCGACAATGGAAAAGCTCGGACGATTGGGTGTGTGAGGGATCCGGTGCAATCACCAACAGTTCAGGGTCCCATAAAAATGGGACACACAAAAGTAATCCACGCGAACAAAAGGCTTCTCAAAAACATATATTCCGTCATAGACAGTCATCATTCCTCTCCGTGGCTGGGGCCGCCATCTTCTGTATGGGCACACTGCGAGAGAGAGCCGAAGGGGCGGAAGAGCCATATATGGACATGATGTACGGCAGCCCCGTATAGACAAAAAGTCTCCCTCAGTACGAGCAAACGCACTTCAATTATCAGACAGCCAAAAAAATATAGAAATATACATTTATCATACCTAAGCTGAAGGGATACGGTAATCTGAAAAGGGTGACCGTAACATAATGCAACTAGCTACCGGTAGTTAACGTTTAACTTCAAGAACCATTTTTTACATCGTTTGGTATCGCACTCTGATATTATCAACAGGAGAAAACGAGCAAAACAAACTAATTTGACGTAGCCAATGCTAGCAAGCTAACGACATCGTTTCACGTTGAGAGTTAACGTGGATGGCACGGTGGCTCAGTGGTTAACACTGTTGCCTCACAGCAAGAAGGTCCCGGGTTCGAACCCCGGTCCGTCCCAGGTCCTTTCTGTGTGGAGTTTGCATGTTCTCCCCGTGTCCGTGTGGGTTTTCTCCGGGTGCTTCGGTTTCCTCCCACCATCAAGAAAGACATGTATGTTAGGGTTAATACTCCTGTCAGTGCCCCTGACCAAGGTACTGGCAAAAGAACTGGAGTTGGTCCCCGGGCGCTGCACAGTGGCTGCCCACTGCTCCTAGTTCTAGGAAGGTTCCTAGTAGAGGATGGGTCAAATGCAGAGGATGAATTTCCCCAAGGGGATAAATAAAGGATAACTTAACGTTCGCTAGCTTCAGTGAACGGGGTCTGACATTCACCACCAATCTGAGCGTGGAGAACTGACGTAAACATGTTGCAGTCCTCCTGCTCGAATGTCTACTGCTTCTCCTACAAGGTATTTTATCCTGGCATATGGTACACTACAGATGGCATCTGTTGTAGCTCCCTCACATACTTAGTAATAACACGCCTAGAGATGTTTTAATGTTAGCTGTGTTTGCATTCGACCATTGACCACAACTCAGACCACAAACGGCTCACGTGTTTTGCGTCATCAATCCGTTTTATGATCGGCACATATAAAAGCATTATCGGAATTCTCCGATCTTATATTTAGGCTGACGATAGACCCTTCTCACGGGGGCTATTTTGTGTCGAAAAGGCAGGGTAAACACAGGTGCAAGCAAAACACTAATGAGTAGGGATGTCACGATATTTCGTGACATATATTTCATATTTTCATCAACGATATCGCGATATCGCGAGAAAAATAACCTCTTAACAATGCTGCACTGACAGCACTGATCTGCATTCTCTCTCTCTCTTTTTCATTGCTTTGCTTGAAATGGGGACTAAACTGACGCTCATTAAATAAAGGAGAATTTCGTTTTTTTTTAACCTGGAGCCATTTCCTGGCATTAATTAAGATTTGGCCACTCACCTAGCGATGTCTGCGGCGTTTCTGGGCGTCCTAGCGTTGTTTTGAGATCAATATCGTCCAAGTCAGTCGTAAAATGGAGTTGATTTGGGGCCAAGTGGAAGCCTGTATTTCCTGCATCTAAATAGCTATTTTTCTTCCCGTTTTCGCCAAATATCGCCGTAATCTGATCAGTCTACATCCAGCAGAGTAATATTTCACCCCAGGCTGTTTCCTGGAGTGCACAGGGATCCACTACAGGGATCAAATTACCTCAAACGTGATCTAGGTCACCAAGTCTCGTGAAGTCCCGCGATACTTTCCTGTCGACTGGCCAAATACAGGCAGGACGCTTTGCGGTCGTGGTTTTAGCGTAACCTATGTGGGGTTTGGCATAACCTTCGTTCTTTCGAATCCCACATAGGTTACGCCAAACCCCACATAGGTTACGCTAAAACCACGACCGCAAAGCGTCCTGCCTGTATTTGGCCAGTCGACAGGAAAGTATCGCGGGACTTCACGAGACTTGGTGACCTAGATCACGTTTGAGGTAATTTGATCCCTGTAGTGGATCCCTGTGCACTCCAGGAAACAGCCTGGGGTGAAATATTACTCTGCTGGATGTAGACTGATCAGATTACGGCGATATTTGGCGAAAACGGGAAGAAAAATAGCTATTTAGATGCAGGAAATACAGGCTTCCACTTGGCCCCAAATCAACTCCATTTTACGACTGACTTGGACGATATTGATCTCAAAACAACGCTAGGACGCCCAGAAACGCCGCAGACATCGCTAGGTGAGTGGCCAAATCTTAATTAATGCCAGGAAATGGCTCCAGGTTCAAAAATACCGAAATTCTCCTTTAAATAACCGACAAGATTATGTGCTCTTTATAGACTAATGCATTCCCCTGGCTGGCGAAGTTTGCGCAACACTTATTCACGTTTTCCTGTGTGGTTTCCCCATGCGGACTTTCAGTGGATGACAGCAGGGCGCACGGGCTGTGTGTGTCTGCCTCTCTGCTTGTAGCCTACTGCACATGAGGGGGAAGACGGACAGGGAGACCCCGCCGGTCCAACGGCAGGCGAGATGTCTCCCCTCATCTCAGGGCCGCTGCTGGCCATTTGGGTGCCCTAAGCGTAATTGTTTTGTGGTGCCCCCCCCCCCCCCCCCCGCAAAACTTTCAATAACTGTCAAACGAAAGACCGCAAAATCATTAATTATGAACGATACTAGTGTATCTCACATTACATTACATGTGGCAAACAAACAATTGTTAGAATTACTGTACATGTCAGCAAACAAGCGATTGTTAAACTGTACATGCAAGCAGGGGCGGACTGGGATCATAATTCAGGCCGGGCATTAGATACCAAGCAGGCCAGGCCGATACGGGCCGACGTGCGTGCCGGCGAAAAATTTGGGCTGTTTGAAGCCCAATTTGGGCCGTTTGAAGCCCAATTTGGGCCATTTGAAGCCAGATTTGGGCTGTTTGAAGCCAGATTTGGGCCATTTGAAGCCCAATTTGGGTAGTTTGAAGCCAGATTTGGGCCAGTTGAAGCCAGATTTGGGCCGTTTGAAGCCCAATTTGGGCCGAGTCCAATTTTACAATGAGATGCACCCACTTTAACCCTGAATAAAGTAATAAAACCACTAGTAAACCAGTAGGCGGCGCCTGGCCTGCTGTTCAGTGAGTGGCCTGACTGAGGGCACCAAAAAAAATAAAAAATAAAAAATAAAAAAATTGGTGCCCTCAGTCACATGATGCCCTACGCAGTCTGCGTACTCTGCGTATAGGGTGCGGCGGCCCTGCCTCATCTGTAAAGAACTAGTCTGAAATGAATTAGTTGTCGTGCCATTGTTTCCACGGGCACAACATGTTGGGTAAGCAGTTAATCAATGCATAGCCTACAAATTAATCTCGCTCTGAATGTGTCTAATGTGCGCATCATTAGGCGATGCAGCTCTGTACTCCCGTTGTGAAACAATTTCTCTGGCATGTGTGAGGGTTTCAAACTTCCATGATTGGAATTTGGAAATCCTCATTAGTGTTTTGCTTGCACCTGTGTTTATTCTGCCTTTTCGACACAAAATGAAATCACCCCTGTCCCCTGTGAAAAGGGTCTATTCCTATCGCTGGACGATCGATCGATCGATCGATCGGTGCACCCCTAATAACGAGTTGACAGTTCAGCCTGATATCAGCCTAGGCCTATGTTTTTCATTATGTGCAACATTTTATTATCATATAAATGTTTTTATACAGATCATATCGACATCGGTAAATATCGGTTATCGGCATCGGCCAAAATGTTCATATCGGTGCATCCCTAATATATATATATATATATGTATATATATATATTATATATGTATATATATATAGGGATGCACGTCGGCCACGCAACGTGCAAAGGACCGAGCCTCCGAGCTATGCATGCTACCAGGTGAGCCACCAGGACGCACAAAATGTTGAATATTCACACAAAATAAAGGCCATTCGGTGACTTCAGTCTAAAAGTATCAGTATCGTTGTTTAGTTGATCTTAAAGCCCAGACACACAAAGGTGATTTTTGGGATGTAGTCGGCCTTGTCGGCTGATTCAACATGTTGAATCAGCATTGGGCAGTTGGTGACAGAAATCACTCTGATTGGCTGGTTAGCTGGTAGCAAAGCAGTGTAGGAGAAGACAGGGCCTGCACAAAACATTCTCCTCATTTTTCATCTTGATCTCATCTGATCATTACAATACACGGCACGCATATTTTCACCACGACGTGGAGTTCAGGAAAGTCCCTTCAGCCCGTCGCTGTATATCACCCATTTAGTGCAGTTTCTCCTTATTTTTCTGCCTCCGCCTCTTCCTTTATTCTTCTTCCACAAGCAAAAGACCAGGCAAGACAAGGGCCGACAACGCCACCGCCATTTACAACCTTTTGTCAGACATATTTTCCATAAGGAGCTATATTACAAAACGGTTTGAGCGAGAGTGGTGTGAAAATGGTAGGCAAACACTGTTTTATGTATCTGGTTTGTATATCCGCAGTCCTAGGTCTCACGCAGGCGCAGAACGTACGTGCTAGTTGGCCCTTCGGCTGTAGTCTTTGCGGTGTGTTCAAGTGCAACACAGCAGTCAGACTTTGTTGCCACTAGTTCTCCCGGTGTGTCAGCCCCTGAGAAGCACACGACTTTGAAAATGACAGCATCTCTGATGATTAATTGAGAGAAGAAAGACAGGTGATCAAATCCTATAGTGTGTTTCCCCCCCTCATCTTTATTATCAACCAGGCCTCGACACTGACAATGTCCTTGTCAGAAAGAAACGGTGATTTGTCGCCGCCCGCTGGTGAAAACGTTTTGGGAAGCGGCGGCAAATGTGTAACATGTGGTGTGTGGAGTAATGAGAGTGGAGCTCATCAATAGTCACGTTAAGAGAAATGTCTCTGCCTGTCTCTACATCTTCCATATTGATAAGTGTGAGCATTTTGATTATGTCGAACATAGATGGATCGCGGCTCCATGAAAACGCAGTAAAGCATTTTCGTCACGTCTTACGGATCTTAATTGGATAACGGTAGTGAGAAAATAGCCTCGATCCAATATGAGAATCAATCCGGAGAGCGAGGGAAAAGTCCATAACACAACCTGATTAACTGCTACTTTCCCATCTGCTTTGACACCTAATCAACTGCAGTTTAGACGGTCTCCTCTTTAAAAAAAAAAAAAGAGCGATTTGGCTCGCATTTTAGCCAACTGATATATTATGAAACAAGCAGCCGGTGGATGAAAAGGTTAATGTAGTTTCCTGGTCTGGTGTGACAGTGTCTACCCTGTTTACTTTGAACACCTGGGAGTGTGTGCACTATAAATACCACTGCTGAGGTAACAGACGGGCCCCCGAGGGACAGCACACACACAGAGGGTCACAGGGGTGTTGGGGAGGTGTGTGAGTGTGTGTTGTGTTTTAATTCTCTTTCCAGAGCCTCCTTATAGGAAGATATTATCACGTTGTCCATGGAAGGCCTGTCGCTCCTGTCCCCCGAGCGCATTACGTTGTTACATCAAGCCGGGATTACGGCGGCTCAACGGTTAGCATCAGACAGTCGGCGCTGAAGCCCGGGCGGCCACGCTCGCTCTCCCCAACGCAGCTGGACAAAAGTAATCCCGCCCTAATCCTGAGAAATTATTTAGTTAACGGTGTCTGCTATATGCAGAATCACATTGTAAATGATCAGATTGGTGCTCCTCCTCGCCTTGAAATGTAATGTAGGTAATATTCTCTAATTTGTTTCAGATGATTTTGTGAGGGATGTTTTATTCGTATTTGCCCTTCATTGTGAATTTAGACAACAGAATTGTGCAATTTTTTCATTACAATATGCTTCTTCTTTTGAAAGACGCTAAACAATATAGAATTAGTGCCCTGCTCTACTGCGTGGCAATATCAAGTATGATAATGCCATTTTCAAATAGAAGGCAAGGCAAGGCAGCTTTATTTATATTAGCACATTTCATACACTGGGGAAATTCAAAATGCATTACAGAGTCATAAAAATACAGTCAATGTAAAAGATTTACAATTAAAAAGTGCAAAATTACAGACACTATATACAAAAGTATCAAGTGAAATAGATAAAAGAACACAACAAATATTCACACTTTTAGATGCACATTGTGAGTTAACCCATATGTTTTTCTTGAATTTTCTTCTCCCCTGTCCTTCATAATTCTACTCTTGATCTGATATCTACGTCAGATCTCATTGCCTGAGGCAGACAAGAATCATAGATTCTCCTCTTGGTCAAAAACCTCGCCATCCACAGATGGTTGAGAATCATACAGGGTAAAGCTCCCCCCGAAAGAGCGTTTCAGCCAATGTGAGAGCGCTCTGAGCGGCAGTGGGCGGGGCCAGCGGTCTCCAAGGACCACCATTACATATAAGCTCCATGGATAACGTTATCGCAGATAGACGCATTTCTGTGCATTACTGTCAGAACCAACCGGGTAACGGATTTTAAAACGAGTGCCGGCGTTGACCAGCGTGACTCGTAATGGTGAACGTAGCATCATTTCTGTCACTCAGTGGCGGTCTGAGCCCTTTTATTCAGCAAGCTGTGACCTCCGTTTGTAGTAGCTTAGCCAGAGATATTTCAATAGTGCCCCAGCGTGCTCCACCAATCACAGACAATCATACAACGATCTCCACCAATCAAAGACGTTGATATTACATTGTCAAATTGTGGGTAGTGTAGTACTTCTCAATGAAATTGAATAAAAAATGTTTAAGAATAAACAAGGATGATATACAGATTTGTGGCTTCCACAGGAACATATACGATGGTATATGTTATACCATCATTTCACAACTAGCTCGCCCGTGGTAAGTCTACCTTGGGTGCGTTTACGAGATCATGACGATAATCGAAATCTCATTGCGGAATATGAACGGGGAAATACTCTTCCGGAACCGTGACATCACGGATCCGTCACATGACCATTGAGCTCTATGTGGTCGTATTTCCTAGCTTTCCTAGGAGGACCCTGGCAGCGGCGTTCTGAATAAGTTGTATTAGTATTCCCTAAACTCATTTTGTGGGAGATTTTACCTTGTATTTCCCTTAAATCTTTTATGTAGACTGCATAGTCTCTCAAGCCAGACTGTCTCTTCTACATTCTGCGAATGCACTATCTGTATTTCGCCCACAGACACTGGTCAAAGGAATTTTGAGAGAAAAAAAACACGCTTCAGACCAGAGGAAGTTCGAACCGAGGCTGGACATCCGCTCGTATTTCTCCAATCACCTGCCTTTAGGCGGCATATCCGGGACATCCCCCTATCATCGCTCATTATTTTCCCTGAGTTTCCTTTTCCGCTTTGGCCAAGTTTCCCCTGCTTGAAGTACAGACGGGCCGGAAGCATGTGAAATTGGCAGGAGCCAACGCATCTGTTTTAAAGAGAGTAGACTGAAGGATTCACAATCACAACAAGTCAACAATATTTTATTCGTTACAATCCAACCGAAAGATGATGAACGATAATATTGTATTATTGCCCTACACAACCAAGGCAAGAAACTTAACTTTCTATTCTTTACAGGTAAACAAACTACTTTTACTATTTTAGCAGCCAGTTGGACTTTCAGATCATAATAGGAGCTCCAAACGATTGTTGTGGCCTGCTGAAGGTGCTGGTAGAGCAGCTGCAGTCCAGGGTATAATAGGATTTGGCTGTTTTTAATTTGGTACCCTGCCCGCCTGCTGCCTCTCCTCTCCACAGTGGAACCTCAACAGTCTGCTTGCCATGAGAGGCCAAACCCAAAATTGCATGATGTGTGATTTTCGTCGATTTGGTCGCCTTTTTGTTTTCCTTTTTGAATGACAGCTCAGCTATGCAACATATCAAACTAAACAACGTAAACAATGTGAGGTCCATTAGCCTGTACTACGTAGCTAGTTTAATGCCTTATCCGAGTAAGTTTGAGTTTGAACCTGGTTTAGCCGTACTACAAAGCAAGTTAACTTCTAATCAACATGGCAACTCATGCTGCAAAGCTTACCTGGTCCCGACCAGGTTAGCTTCAGAGGATAAGATCAAAATCCATGACAGACCCATATAATCGGCTCTCTGGAGTCACTCACCATTCATATAAGATCGCCATATGAAAAATAGATTGCAGTCAACTGAGAATAGAACAAGAAAAACATTCGTGGCTCTGTAGGTTACATAATTAAATTAAGCCTACTTACCACTTTATGTCTTAACAGCTCAACGATGCGTGGAGAAATATGATCACTATTAATCACCGCAGCGCATATCATAAACGAGTGAGGGTGATATTCTCCTACATGCCAGAAAAGCCTATACATATAATATAGATATGGGATAAATATGGGATAGCCCCAATACTAAATATGCAGGCTACTCTTGCATGTTTCAGCTAACTGTGTCCTGTAGGCTGTATGCCAATATATGAGCAAAAATAGGCTAGTTTTTATCAATGAAAAGTATGCCCGCATCGTCTCAATTCAGTTCAGCAGTTTTCTCTTTTATATTAGGATATCATTATTATAGCCTATATATGAATTATTCGATCAGTGCAACCACACACACATAATGAGTGATAGAGATCATTATTCATTGAGCATGCTTTCTAAATCTATGGTCTAAATAGGCTTACAGATTGTGGAAATTTATAGACTGAGATTACACATTTACCTCATTGAGTGCCATGGACGAGTATGTTCATCATTTCGTTTAGTAACGTAGAGTGCCAAGGACGAGTATGTTCGTCAATTGCGTTTTTTGACGGTGGGACGTGGATCAAAGCCTCAGGCATCTCCTGTACAAATATGGGAGCTATTGAAGGTGTATAACCTATTTTACGGACTCATTAGGTGGCGACAGTGCTCTCCAGATTACAGAAAGGTCCGGAAAACAGGAGGAAAAAGCCGTGATCAAAGAGAAACCGATACATGCTGCAGCCAGAGCCATATAGATTGCTCTGTCTGCAGCTGACGTTGTCTGCGAACCGCAGTCAATCCGCGCCCACAACTGAGCTCCTCTGCCTCTGTCTGTCTGTCTGCATATAGTTTCTCCACACGATTAGCCGCCAGAAAGGCAGCACCCGACGCCGAAGGGCCAAACCTTTCCCTGCAGTCCGGTTTGGCATTTCCTTGTCGCGCTGGGAGCCGCCCGGCGCACAAAAACGAAGCGCTCCGAAAATAGACTGGGTGCGTGTAGGCTGTGTGTTAGTGTGGGGAGGAGTTTGCAGCTGAGGGGGGGAGAGGGGGGTGGGGCACGCAGGGCACCACACAACTACACCACGTCACTACATCAGAAAATATTAGCTAGAGTCAGTGAATGTGCTTGAAATGCTTCATTTCACAAAAGGCTGAATATCTCAGCTTATAATTTGAAACCTGTCTTTTTGCTCAAAACAGCCTATCTTCTCCGGCTCATAACTAAAGAACGGAAAATGGTATCAATAAACTTTTTTTTGCAGATGATAGAAGAGAGTCTCATCGTTCTTGGTGCGTGTTCGGTGTTTACATAGTAATATCACACAATATTCTGTGGGCCTCCAGAAATCACTGAAAACGCTCTGAAACTCTGGCACTGGGAGCGTCCGTTCTCCAAAAGTGGCTGGCACTCAATGAGTTAATGTACATTTACACTCGCACAATTGGCTGCTGTAGGAGACAGAAATCGCTGATCAAAGTAAATCAAATGACTGATGTGAATACAAGCGGGAGCTTTAGACAGTCCTTCCGCAGACTATATCCAACGCGGATTTTCATTCTGCCATAGGCTACATTAAATATCCGCAAAAATCTCTGATCCCACTGCGCTTCCATTGAATGAGGAAATGGGTGTGGAAATGGGTGTGGGCGTGGATCAACTCAGCTGTTCATAATGTGATTGGCTAGCGCACCTCTTTCGCGTGGACGCGCGCCTGTGCACGAGCGAAAAACGTGCACGTGCACAGGCAGATCCCAGATAAACCCAGCTTCAGTTATCGAGTAGAAAACCAGCGTCGACTCGTAGTATCGTTAAACTAGATAGCTTTGATCCTGTTCAGTCAAACCAGATCAAAGTGACAGATCACGGGTCTGTTAAGACAGCTTCGTAGTACAGGGTACAGGTCTGCAGCAACATTAGCTTTTCCCCCTCAAACTAAACAACGTAAACAATGTGAGGTCCAGGTCTGCAGCAACATTAGCTTTTTCCCCTCAAACTGTGTGTGTGTGTGTGTGTGTGTGTGTGTGTGTGTGCACGCGCGCGCGCGCATGTGTGTGTGCGTGCGTGCCTGCCTGTGTGCTACTGTAATGTTATGAACCATTTTTATAATCTGTAATGAGCTTACTAGCACGCACGTTTTTGATCCAGGACTTAGTGATTTTCTTTATTACAGCAGCAGCGGGATTTTTAGATTAAATATGATGATTTAGCATAAATCTCTTCCTAGAAAAAGTGAAATGTGAAACACGTTATATTATTATATTTCCCAGAAAAAGCGGGTCAGGCAGATAAGGCCCGCACATCAGTCTTTATGGTCATATCTGCAAACAGGCGGGAGTGTTTACACAGAAGTGATTACTCTGTGTACTGAGGGCTTTAGCATATTAGCCGACAGCATTTGTTCTACACTTGTGCTTAGCATTGAGCTAACGTGTCGGCTGCGTTGTGTTGAATGGGGCGGCGGATGAATCAATCAGTCGAGATCAGTTAGGCTTAATAATCTGTGTTCACAAAATCTGAAGCAGTCTGCGCTAACCTGCACAGCTAGTCTGTCACTCTCACACACACGCACGCACGCACGCACACGCACACGCACACACACACACACACACACTCACACTCACACACTCACTCACTCAATCACTCACACACACACACACACACACACACACACACACACACTCACTCACTCACTCACTCACACTCACACACTCACTCACTCACTCTCACGCACGCACGCACGCACACGCACACACACACACACACACACACACACACACACACACACACACACACACACACACACACACACACACACACACACAGATTCACACCACACAGTCTCTGACCTGTTATTGCATGGCTTTGTCGAATACTCAGCTCTGATTGGCCAATCAATCCATTCAGAGGTCTGTTGAGACTGAGAGCCTGTTTCACATCTAATCATATCGCTCCGCAGTCAAGAAATTATGTCCATTCTGTTGATTTCTAATCAAATTAAGTGGCGCCAAAGAGACAATGACTGCAGACAAACTAACGTCTAGCCGAGGTGAGAAACATGGAGGATTTTACTTTACATTTATTAATCAGAGAGCGGAACATTTTTGCTTGCCGGTTATAGAGACTGAATGGCAATCTGATGGGATTTGATTACGTTGCCATGGTTACAGTTCAGCTATAATGTATCATGGATGTTAGCTACAGACATTCCTATGATTTTATAGTCCTGCTGAACGTTTTTGTGGCATGGATGTTATTATTTTAGCTTGTAATAAAATGACTGTCTGAACTGATTTATGCTCTTTGGTAATTAGCTGTGTAATAAAGCAGCAGCTGGACATTATTGCAATTGATTCAAGCTCAGGGCTTATTTTGCCGTGCGTCATCCTTTACCTAGCAACTTCTGACCTCATGTCAGTGGTCGCTTCTTTCCCATGCTTCTCAGAGGCCCCTCTGTGGTTGTGGTCAGGTCATATGGTGACAATCTGGGCTGCCCCTATCCAGATAAAGAGGGGACTACACCAAACCACACGTGTGTGTGTGTGTGTGTGTGTGTGTGTGTGTGTGTGTGTGTGTGTGTGTGTGTGTGTGTGTGTGTGTGTGTGCGTGTGCATGCGTGCGGCGTGCCACACTCACTTATCCAGGGACGGGGATCAGGGACGCAACAAAAGAAGCACAATGACGAGGAAACCATAATCTCCCATTACAAACGAATGGATGATGCCTGTAAAAGGAAAAAGAGAAGTCAAGATAACAAACTTTATTGTCCCTGCAGGGAAGTTTGTCTTGGACATTGAAGCTGCCGCGCAACGGACATAAATACAAAACAGCCTTAAACTGCTTTGGTTCCAAATGCTAAAGTCTAACACTGATGGCTATGAATTAAAATTAAGCCATTGTTTAAAAACAAACAAGCAGCAGAAAGCCTTCTCTGCTGTTACCTTATTAAAGAGGGTGATACTGATGCCACTACCAGGCAACCATTTGTTTTTGTCTTAGTCAGAAGCACCATGGCTTTCCAGGAAAGTCTACGGTGTTTACCACTGGCACAAGAACTGGGCCTGCAGATGAGTCATCAACACACACACACACCTACACACACACACTCACACACCCACACACACACACACACACACACACACACACACACACACACACACACACACACACACACACACACACACACACACACACACACACACACACACACACAGGGAGAGTGAGGCTATAGGTAAAGGTTATTTATTTGTGAATGGGGAGTTTGAACTTCAGATTGTCGTACGAGAATGTAAATGAGCAAAATTGGAGGAGCGGCATCCATTCAGACAAAGACAAAAGCGTTGCTACATGAAGCAAACTGTGTTCAGATGAGTTTTTTACTGCTTTATGAGTTTTTTACAGTTTTATTTCTACTGGATCTGTGTGTGGGCGTGAGCGCCTTTTATAGCTCTGAACCGGTGAACTTGACACACTGCTCCTTTCCTCGAAGGCTCAGCGGTATCTAGGTTACAAGCGGAAGATTTTCGAACATTTTTGCAGCCTTGTAACATAACAATACTGCGAGGAAAATTAATAAAAAACACACCACAATTATCAGGGTCAGAAGGTCACACTCACTTGGGCTGGGTCCCATGATTACATGAGGCTCTGCAAGCCTTAGGCGCTTCTTGCTATACTGCTTAGCATAATACAGTAGTCGTCTAATTGATGCTTTTCTCGTCAAGAATCTGGACTCAGGTTGGGCTCTCAGTCACACAGGGTCTGCTTGCTTCAGGTTGGGCTCTCAGTCACACAGGCTCTCAGTCACACAGGGTCTGCTTGCTTCAGGTTGGGCTCTCAGTCACACAGGGTCTGCTTGCTTCAGGTTGGGCTCTCAGTCACACAGGGTCTGCTTGCTTCAGGTTGGGCTCTCAGTCACACAGGGTCTGCTTGCTTCAGGTTGGGCTCTCAGTCACACAGGGTCTGCTTGCTTCTTTACATTGATTCTCACTCTTTACATGTAGGGATGCACCGACTGCAAAATGGGCCCATACCGATACCATGTGCTTTTTTTTACGCCTTTTTTGAGAGGGAAACAAATCTTCATTATAAACAAATAACTGACCTGTTTTAATGTCTTTTGAGCCTTTCATCACACTATCTTTGAATGAGCACAAATTCAATCGTGCTGTAATCATTACATTGTTTGTTTGTTATATTATATTATTAACCTTGTCTAGGGAGTTTTGGCGGGGATGGTGAGGGACAGCTGCTGACGTAAACACACAGAGAGACCCTGGTGTACAAGTTGCACTTGCTGATGTAAGCAAAGAAATGCACGGGGCATAAAACGGTGTCACATATACACAAACAGATGCATACACACAAATGCACGCAGACACACACACACACACGTATAGAGAAACATGTAACAAAAATTACCTATAGAAAATAGGACCTATGGGTGTCATAGCCTGCTAATACTCGACCCCGCTCCTCGTGAGCGCGTGGGTTTAAGTCCCAGCTCACGCTATGCTGCCAAATCTCTCCCACCGCATTTTCCTGTCTGTCTTCACAGTCCCATTTCAAGTGTTGATTAAAAATACTGCCTGCTCTGCCTCGGACCCATATTTTCAAAGTAATTGTTCTCAAAAATTAATCTTGCAGGTTATTAAGGCTACTCTAATAAAATCATGCTCTTGCACTATCAGCCTACTACAGCCTTGTGTTTGGCCTTATCTTAAATGGCAGGGATTCAAAAAGATTTTGCTCGGGGATATGATTTTTTCCCCTCTCGTAGGATTTCAGGATTTTGAGATATTAAATTACCGTTCATTTCTACATAGAAATTCCTGTTCACTCACATTCCTCCAGTTTCCCCCCCCCCCTCACTGTTTTGGATTGTCATATTTGATAGCCCCATAGCTTCGAATCAGTCCCCATTACAGCCAGTCTCTTTTTGAGGCCAATGCGGAAGTTGCCATACTCTCAAATGGCCAGTGGGGGGCGCAGCTTGTGTAACATCATCCCTGAACGTCCATTCAACTCTATGTGAAACGAGCCAACTTCTCTCTCGGTCTCTGTCTTAAATAAACACTTTACAAATGAGTTTATGGTCTGAAAAAACAATTTCAAGTATTTTTCATGCTCTCAAGGCCCCAGTTTTTTTAATTATAGCCCCATTCCGAGGAAAATAGGCGATATACTTTGGATATTGGGAAACAGTAATACTTCCGCCCGTTAGAGGCAGCAATGTGCCGCAAAGGCATCTAGTCTGCGGAAAGTACACGAATAAGAAAACCTAGCAAAACAAGGCTAGTATGGCTAGCAGATAGCAAGTCATACTTTAGCAAATTATCAGAAAATAGCGCTACTTTATGATATTTTAATAATGTTAGTAGACACACGTAACTGTATAGATGGCATACATGTAACGTGACGCTCATAACATGGCGGACCATTTAACGTTATCTAACGGTATGTAAAGTAGCCTAACGTTAAATGGTCTGTCCATGTTATACAGTAAGCGTCATAAGGTTATATGTCAACGTGACATAACATCACAAGTTTTTGCAGACATGAATTCTGTTGGTCGTTTGTTCAATTTGCTTTTCTGTATGGTATTGGACATTTAAAAATGATACATACTTGTCTTGAGGCATCCGCCAAGCTCAGCAATTTGTTATCCTTATTTTAAAACATACTTTATCAGATCGATAGAACTCAACATAGCCTAAGGTCTTGCACTAATATGTCTACTGGTAAATTAGGCATATATAGATAATCTACCAAGCAACACTTGATACAAATATAGGTAACCATTTCACAGCAGTACAGCCTACCATGGTGGAAAATTAACCATTCTTTAAGTTTGAATGATATCAAAATATATGTTGCATGGTGTAGCCTTTGTTTATGTCGAATTGTTACAGCTAACCATATTTCAATAAATATAAATCATTCGTTGATTTGAAGCAGTCGGTTGGTTCTCCATCTTCATTCTTCTTCCTGGTCATTTGGTCGAAGCTGGTTCACTCGACATCAAATATCTTTATATCACATCTTATTAACAACCTGCCTGCTCTGACCAGACAACTATAATGGGCTTGTTCTATGAGATTTGCGGTACATTCGGGTACATGATTTAATTAGCACATAGCCTACACAACAAGGTTCTTTGTTGGCAATGTTTATTGACAAAAACACACTGGCAGATACATACCAAATGGTTCAAAGTAAATATATCAAAAGTCTCAAATCTGTCAGCATTTAGCTTATGTTATTGCAATATCTTAGGTTGAACAACTGATGATCAGCAATATTCTCACAGTAATATGCACATGGGAATCAAAACGTAGCATTCATTTTCACAAATAATTTGACCAAGGGACAATGTGCCTCTGTTCTGTTGTGCTGTTCCTGCTCCACCATGGTACTCCGACGGCCATCCCTTGAAGAAACAAACGACACCGTGTTATATTAATTACTATAACATAACGCCACCAAATTTCAGTTAAAGTAGGCTATAACGGTGCTCACACGTTAGCACACGATGCTAATCGAGCTAGCGTTAGCTTACAAACATGAGCATCACTCAAACAGTCCAACGAGTCCAACATAGCAGAGCACCAAGTGCGCGACCAAATCCACCTCAGTTATAAATTTTAGAGTTTGCCCAGAGATAAGTATAATGCAGTTTACCTTGTGGAGGCTTAGCAGCAGCTAGCAGGCTGGAGACTCACACCAGGCACAATGCACCAGGATCACACCACACCATGGTCTCTTGGCCAGGCCCCGGACAAGACGGTGGTCGGCTGGCTGGACTCCTACTCGCCCATACCTTCGGACTAAAAGTTATTATATTTGTTGTCCTGGACCATTTCATCACTGCAACCAGCCAGCCAGCGAGCAAGCTAGCAAACAGAAGCGAACAACAAGATGGCAGTCGTTCAAGCCTGTGAGACAAATTCGGAAACTCCCCCGGCAGCCGCTAGGGGCAGCCGCCCCCTCCTCCTTCTTCTTCTTCTACTAGTGTTTTAACAGCCCTCTCTCCCCGTACTTCCGTGTAAAGTTAATCCATTCAACCAATCAACGATGAGCAGGAAGCGGGAGATTCAAGCCTCATTTTCTGCTATCAAAACCCTATGGGTGACGTCACGCTGACTTTATCCAGATCTATATGTACTATCAATGCTTCGAATGCTAATTTCACCAGTAATTAGATTGATTTTTTGCCTCCCGCAAGCCAACTTTGGGTCTCACCATAGGTTGAGGCGATGTCTCGTCGTAGACGCTGGGTTAGCTGGCTCAGCCTGGCTGGGGGCGTGGTCAGGGTGGGGTAAATCCCCCGTTCTATTCATTCAGCAAAGTTACAATTAGTTAGAATAGCTGCTAGCCCAGCCCAGGCAGACACAATCGGGGACTTAACGCAGTAAACGCACATCTGAACAGACGTCTTGTGTTCTGCTCTAGAATCCCCAAACCTGTAGTTTAGAGCCGCAGCACCGTCCTTTGGTGAGTCAGCCCATTGAGATATATCGGCGGTTTTACCCCACTCGCGTGCCAGCCGTATAACATTTTGTGGGCGTTCCCACACATGCCGACTGTCTCTATTGTATTTGAGAAACACTGCAGCACAGTGTACACACACACACACACACACACACACTTCTAGGAGTGTAAGGCTTTAGGCCTAGGTAGAGCCAAGTCTATATATCAGATCTGCCTTTTATTAGAGCTGTCAACATGGCCTCGAGATTTAACATGTGGACTTGTGACCGGAAGCTCCCAGGATCAAATGGCGGCACCGGCTGGTAGGAGGGGAAAGTGAGTGAGAAATACTTTTCCTTCCTTCAACAATCACCAGGGACGAGACACTTAACACGTTAAGTGCCATAGCCGAGATAATTCGTCTTACATAATCCAACGCTTGAGTGCCAGAGCCGAAATAACTCGTCTTACATAAACATTTTTTTTTTTTGACGGTGGGACATCAATCAACAACTTTTACATCTTCGAGATCACTATTGGAGCAAGAGAATGTGTATAATCTATTTTACCGACCCACTAAGTGTTGACAGTGCTCCCCCAGACGAGCGAAATCAAAGAAAAAACTGCCGCTGGAGCAAGCCATTCAAGGAAATGGCGAGGCGATTTTACAGTAATCCATTCCTCACTTGTCTTGCCCGAGAGCGGCCGCGCAGGCAGCCGCACACAGAGAGCGGAGAGCGATTTGCAAAATAGATTATAGGTGAAACACACTTTGAAACACCTCAGAAAGGCCAGAATCAACATCTGCCCATCGCCCACGCATTCCCCGGCCCATCTTGACTCGCACAAGGAGCGTCCGCACGCAGGCAAGCAGGCAGGCAGGCACGCAGGCAGGCAGGCAGGCAGCAGCAACGCGCTTCTGACACGCCCGCTGTAGAGCCAGGAGGAAGGAGGAGAAGACACACGGAGGGAGGAGTTTGAATGAGAGGGGTGTTTCCTGTTGTTATGGAGGAAATTACTGTTCAAAACTATTGTTTAGAATGTCTGACGGTCTTACTGATGCCAAAAATGAATGGTGACTGTTCTGTCGAATTTCACAAAAAGCCATTTATCTCTGAATAAATTTCCAGACGCTGAAACCATGCTGTACTCAACGGCTAATATCTACATAACTACTAACTCTGCAAACTAACTCTTTTAGACAGAGAAAGCACACATTCTATTAGTTATTTTTAGATGATTGGTGTTCATGAATTCTTAACAGAAAATAATCCTCGGCTCTTGTAAAATGAGCCAGAATCCTCAAAAAAAAACCTGGCACAACTTACCTACAGGATGAAAAAATGGCTGGCACTCAATGTGTTAACACGTTCAGTGCCAGCGACGCCATATGGCGTCATTAGAAATTTACCGTACAGTGCCAGCGACGCCAAATGGCGTCATAACTCCAAATTGTTTTTTTGACGGGGGGGTGTCGATCTAAGCTTCTTACGTCGCCTCTAACAATATTGTAGCTATTGGAGGTCGATAACCTATTTTACAAACCCATTAGGTGGCGACAGCACTCTCCTGATCAGAGAAAAAGGAGCCAAACACACAGAAATAGTCACTGGGAAAAATGAGGAAATCGCATCGCATCCGTCCGTATGCATCGACGTGCCTCCATAAACGAGCACAACGCCAGCTGTGCCCCCAGCAGCAGCATCCGCTGTCACAACTGAGCACTTCCATGTACGCTGCAACAGCACATTCACATAATCAGCATTATTATTCCGAACTGGAAGCATGCCAGCCCGTGACAAACACACGCGGAACCAAAAAGCTGAATGTCGCGCACCATTCACTGTGTGTGCGCAGCAAACTCAGCAGAGACTGAGAGCCACCAGACACATAAGACACACCCAGGAGGCGTGTGCAGTTGAGGGGGGGGGGGGGGGGGAGCACGGAGAGCAGCAGAGCAGCATACACTTCACCCAGACAGACCCAGACATCAGAAAATTAGCTTCAGAGTCAGAGATGTGCTTGAAATGTTTAATTTCACAAAAGGCTCATTATCTCAGCTCGTAGAAAAAAAGGTATGTTTTTCGTTCAATCAAGCTATCTTCTCCGGCTCATAACTAAAGAACGGAAAATGGGATCAATAAACTTTTTTTTGCAGGTGATAGAAGAGAGTCTCATCGTTATTTGTGCGTGTTCAGTGTTTACATAGTAATTATTAAAAAAATTATATGACTGTTTTAAAATGCATTGCGGCCTATGTGGCACAGCAAGCAACCTTTTGCCCAAGGGCCGTGGCACTGAAAGTGTTAAAGGGACAGCTCACCCTAAAATACAAAATACATATTTTTCCTCTCACCTGTCCTGTAGTGCTATTTATCCATCTAGATTGTTTTGTGTTAGTAGTCTGGGTTTTGGAGATATCAGCCATAGAGATTTCTGCCTTCTTTCAAATACAATGAAACTGGATGGCACTCGGCTTGGTGCTCAAAGCGCAAAAAAAATACAATTGAAAAACTCAACAGCAGTGACTTGTGAGCAGTTTTATATAGGAACTATTTTCGAGCGAACTACACTCGCTAGCTAGCTGCTGCTAGTGTCATGTAGGAACTAGCTAGCAGCTAGTGGGTGTAGTTTGGTTTAAAGAAAATAGTTCCTACATAAAACTGCTTACAACAAGGTCTGTGGATTATCTTGACTAACTGGGTCATGATTTATGGAAAGAGATATTGCTGTTGAGTTTTTCTATTTTATTTTTGGGGGGGAGGGGGGGGCTTTGAGCACCTGAGGAGCACAAGCTGAGTGCCATCCAGTTACATTGTATTGGAGAGAAGGCAGAAATCTCTATGGCTGATATCTCCAAAACCCAGACTACTACAATCTAGATGGATAAATAGCACTACAGGTGAGAAGAAAAATATGTATTTTTGATTTTAGGGTGAGCTGTCCCTTTAAAGTACTCACAAGTGTTCCGGTGCAGCTCAGTGATAGAACAAGAAGACTGCATTTGTACTGGGCAGCTCTCAGGTGGGAATGTGTGTAAGTGTGAATGTGTGTACTGGGTAGTGGTGCTGTTAAGAAGCCTGCCTTCTTAACGGTTATGGGATAAGTAAAGGTTTATGAGATATTGGGGGAAATGCGTTTGGTTTCTTTTTTGACTTTACGTTTCTCTCATCCCACCTTCCATTATGGAAATCAATGACCCCCTTTTCATCGTCCTCTCCCAACGCAAGCAATCACACATCGCTGCTTAAATCCAGAGGTGAAGGGGTTAAAAGCTCTCTCGCTGCAATAAAGAGGGCCCGGCTTATCCCTGAGTCTATTTATAGACACACACACAACATATGCGCACGTGCGTGCATGGCCAACAAACAATCATTATTTTTGCTCTCCCGTGTTGATTTCTCCTCTTCGCGATTCAGCGGTTGTTGCCGTGTGCGGCTAAAAATGGATGCCGGGACAAGTGCACGCATGACAGAAAACGGCGGCTCTTTTGTGCGGCGCTCATTGTGAAACAATTGCGGACGAACCGTATTGCCCCATTTTGTCCGGCGTCCAGCTGGGCTCACATGCCGTTTCTGTCCTACAAATTGATATTGCCAAATTGTGAGTTGTTCCCACGATGTGGAACCCTCCCTCCCCTGAACCCTCCCCTGAACCCGGTGAACCATGGAGATGTGCTTCATGCCAGCCAGACAGTCAGTCAGTTCTGTACTCCCATGTGCCACCAACTTGGCTGAACATGCGTAACAGTCCATCCCAGAACAAACCTGGTGGGGGGGGGGGGGGGGGGGGGGGGGGTTCTCATGTGCAACAACCCCCCCGCTGCCACCCACCCTCCTCCCCTCTTTGTCCTTGTGTAAACGGAGCGCACCATCCACCCCATCCCGCCGTACCCATGCGCCTCCAAAAACAACATCAACATGGCCTTTATACAGGGTGGTTGTCCCGGGCCATTAGAGAAGCTCTGTTTTTAATTGGTATTAGGACAGGGACAGCAGTGAGGGCAACATAAGCTAATGAAAGGAACGGGACGCATCTTTTGTCCCTGTGTCTTTTGTCCCGTCCCAGCCGAGAAACGGGATACACTGTGTTCTGCCAACGAGCTGTCAGCGCCAATTACGGTTTACACCGCCGCCTCCGAGCCCTGTCCCTGTGCCTTTTGACACAGCGCCGTGTCAAAACTCAATAGGGGATGTCTGGGCCGGCCCAAGTATTGGTTTGGTCGTATCAGCGCAGGTTTGAGATGGTTGGAAAAGTCGATCCAAGTATGCTTAGAAACATGGGCAACATGCATCAAAACGTCTGGAGTATGTCAGATAAACAAACATTTGTGTACAGTCTTTGTTACTCCTAATACTGCATTTCTATGGAGTAATTGTCTCACAGTGTGATTGGCTGTACGCAAATAATGACTAAATATTTGGGACGAGCTGAGTACTCAGATGAAACGAGTATCCGACCGGTACAGATAACATACTTTTTACGAGTGCAACTATCATCCGAGTACAATGTGTCAATATCTGTACTCGTGATTACGGCTGGGTATCGTTTAAAAAATGACAACACCAGTACCAGAAATAAGTATATTCAATACCTTAGCCATACTTTGAACATTTTGGTGGCATCTTGGCATGTTGAATTGCCAACAACAACCACCACAAACAAACAAAATGTAAGCCACACCCACTTTCAGTCTAAACTCCGCCCACTTTGATTTAAGCCACGCCCATCTGAGTACAGCTACAGAAAGAAAAAACATCGCATGGATGCATAACTGGGACGTATCCTCAGTGATGTACCCTGGGGTCATAGGATGTTTCGGGTCTCGCAACATCATACACCCTCGCCCAGGTGACCCAGCCGGGGCTGGCCAAGCCCCAACTTACGTCCCAGTAGCTACCCACGGTCAGCCCTATAGGGAGGGTCGAAGGTGGTCATGCGGTCAGGGCCACTCAATACGCTGCTCCGGAACTACTCTGCCGGGACCGGGGGAGGGAGAGGGCTCTGGTACGTAGAGGGACCGGGCTCTGTGGGTTGCCACCCGGCCGGGTTCCTCCCTCATCTCACCAGGTCTACGACCTGTGCGCTGCACCAGAGTCCCCCGCTCCAAACATCTCATTCCGAGGTGATGGTATCTTAGTGGACACCATGCAGTACCAGTACTTGGTGGCACTGCAGTCTCCAAATACAGATACAGATAATTTAGTTGGTTAAACAGATACAGATACTGCGACTGTCGCCAAGAGACTCATTCTGAGGGAGTGGAAGTCTCCCTCTATACCTTTTCAGCTGTGGCTGACGGACATGATCTCGGTTATACGTATGGAGAGGCTCCGGTTTTTGAGGACAAATTCTCTTGGGAAGTTCTTGGTTATCTGGGACCCGTTTCTGGCCTATTTGGATGAGGTTAATAGCGGTACGTGACTCGCATAACTGACTTCTCATGGACCCTTTGCGTGGGATCCCACGCACATCCCTTGCAGGCACATGGGGACCTTACCTTGGGGTAGTGCCAAGCTGTAGTATTGGAATGTGAACTGTGTTTGTTTGTTTTTTCTTTCTCTGTCTGAGCCTTTTGTTGTTGTTTCTGTTTTACGTTTTGAAAATTGCAAAATAAAATATATTAAATAAATAAATAAACAGATACAGATAATGGTGTACGCGCTCATCCCTACTAATACAGTAAGAACTATAGAAGCTTGAAAAAGAGAGATATACCAGAAGACTGTTGTGGTGTTGGTGTAAGTCTGCAGTAGTAGGTAGGTTTGGCTCTAGGTAAAAGTGAATAGTCATGAAATACATTTGTCTTCAAATTTAGGTTCCTGTGACATCGGTAACCTTCTTTAGCCCTAGCTCTTTTGGTTCTTTCTTGAGTCCATAATGTTAGCTAGCTAACTACTAGCTAGTAGTTTAATTTAACAAAGCAAAGGTTAATATTTGCTACTAATGCTAGTATATAACCAAGTGAATCAGAGTCCTTTTGAGTCCAGAGTGGTCACGAGTTGTTGGTTAAACTCTCTCCCCAGTATAAAGGCCCGTTAACCAGCTCCGCCAAGGGAGCTAGCTCTCTTGGTGTTGCGGTTAGCAGCACGTGTGCTTTGGAAGCGGGAGAGTGTAGGTTCCATTCCCGATGCAAGCCCTTAAACATGGGTTACAGTAGCATCTACCAGCTACATTAGATAGTGCACAGCACAAATCAGATATGCAACAAGAGTGATAGTTAGCTGCCGTGAGTGAACTAACAAGCTGGATAAACACAAAATCTGATTTTTGTGTGTGTGATTAAATAAACAGCTCCCACTCAAAAAGAGCACAGAAATCAACCATTCAATTCTGCATAGAAGCAATGCAATTCTCAGCCATTGTTGCCCACGTCCAATATGGCCACCATAGGGTAAGCACATCTGAAAGCCACTACCAACGCACATACTGTAATATTGAACACCGAAATCGTGAAATACAGTCCAAAATCAGGGTAGATTTCTTGGCATTTTTTGGCATTTTGGCATTTTGAAACACAAAATATGTAGAAACCATGTTATATAAGCCGTCTGATGGTTGCAGATCATCCAAGTTGTATTTCAGATTGGCATTTTGGTTTTATATAAATAGAAACTACTGTTAGTAAAATAAATAAATCAAAATAGAACAGCATCAGGACTTGCTGAGAGTCGCTGATTCAGAGGCTGTCTAATTTTCAAGGTCCGATCAGTCATACTGAATGGATTTTAAAATGTGGCGTGCACAGACATTTTGGGGGGCAGGTGCTCAAGTAAAAAAAGGGCACCTTTCTCATAATTATTCATAAAAAATAAAGTGACATACAGTCAGGCCCGCATTAATACAGTGTGGTGCCCCTGGGTGACCACATTTGAAGTGCCCGCCTCCTTCCAATTTACATGTAAAAAATAAAAAATATTACTATGGCAATAAAGAGCACAGATTTGCATGAACTTATTGCTAAAGTACAGGCTCAACACATACTACAGAAACATGTAAGACACAATGTAGGACACAGTGAGGTCAAGTTTTGAAAAATGGTCTCCCTACAGTTAGTACAGATACTAACATCATCACACATGAATACAATTGGGCTCATTGAATCCACAAGAGTCTCAGCTTTCCAAGCATACCCAAATTAATAGTAATTCCAAGACTTTTTATGGACCCCCAGTATACAAAACTATTCAAATAGAAGGCGAAAACAACACATTTATAGGCTACTGCATGCAAAAAAGCATGATTTTGCCAAAAACGACATGGGATTAGCATAAAGTGGACATGTCTGTAAAGGGGAGACTCATGGATACTCATAGAACAATTCTCATTCAGATATATTGAGGTAACAGATCAAGGAGCTCCTTTGAAAATGACCATGCCAGTTGTTCCCTCGCCAAAATTGAGCCAAAATGTGGAGCATTATTTACCCCCCTTCTCAACAAGCTAGCATGGCATGTTGTTACCAAGATGCATGTTTCAGAAGATATCAGTATCTTCACTCTAGCTTTAAAAAAAAAGTCTGCTACAGCACTTTTTTTTCAAAGGGCAAAAGGGCCGGTGCTTGGGCAGTGGGCACCACCTGGGGTCTATCTGTGCACGTCCCTGCATAGTACGTACTGTACAGTACCTGTTGTCATCTGGGCAGTTGAAACACTGCAGCGTGTGAGCTACGCTAGCCAGGGTAACTAGCAGCACTAGCTGGCTCAGCCATGCTGCCTTTCAGCTTTAACGACCATAGTCAAAGATGTCCCAGGGAATAATACACAGAATATCAGCTTTTCTCCATGCAGTAACAAAGCTTTTCTCCATGCAGTAACAAAGCTTTTCTCCATGCAGTAACAAAGCTTTTCTCCATGCAGTAACAAAGCTTTTCTCCATGCAGTAACAAAGCTTGAAACCTTTTCCTTGTGGCTGAGTGTTTTATTGCCGTAACACGTACAGTTTAACACAATTGATCCTAATCCATGTTTCTAGCTGCAGACATCTCCCGTCCTCTCCTCGCTACACAACACTTCACTTCCCATAATCCACACAATGCCATGCTCTTAAAGAGACAGGTGCCGTAAAAACAAGGGAAAATACTTTTTAAGACAAGACGATAGTCACATAAACTATTAGATTTTTTAAATGTCATTTAATGACCGATGATCAACCCCGGCTGGGTCGCCTGGGTGAGAGTGTCTGATGTTGTGAGACTCGAAACACCCAAGGACCCCAGTGCATCCAGAAGATGTATCTTGCACACACTATTCGAATATTCGAAAATCATGACCCATCCCTAATATTGATTGAAAATCGCATATGAGTCCAATATGATATGCTAAATAGTAATAATAACAATAGTAAAAAACAATGTATTATTTTTGGCTGGTAAAAAATGTGCTTGGCCGGTAAATCTTTTCATCTACCAGCCACCTTGGCAGATAAGCCAAAAAGTTAATTTTGGACCATTTCAGGCTAATAAAGCAGATACAAACCCCTATCTACATTCACAAAGTCATATTAAATTCATAAATCTGATCTGCAATTTTAACATGGACATTGCCATAATGTTGACGCTGAACAACAGTGAATGTTTTAATTAGAAGTATAAATTGAGTCTGAGTTCTACACCCATTCATGGACAAGTGTATATTATCCGGTTTTGTGAATTTATAAATCTGGCAATCCCATCTGTCACCAACATTCAGAAAACATCTCTGAAGTTTTAGTTAGTTACCTAATTGTTTGTCTCTTCGTTGGTCTGGTGACCTCATAACATTTCAGATGTGTAGCTCACACCCACGGTCTAACCAGTTCTCCCGTTTGTGATTTTATATCAAATGACAGCATTCACTCAAAGTACAAAGACACACTTTCACACCGAGCCAAATTGCATTACAGCTTTGTTTTTCTGACACTGCCAGCATGATGAAATGAGGGTCAGATGGTTGTTTGGGGTCAGCCATTCTCTTTTATCAGTCGCCGTGACGTCAGCCGGCGCCCTCGTGAAGCAAATCTGTGACCCAGAGGAAGTGGCTCTTCAAGGAGAGGCGTGTTTGATTAATGGTATTGTTCCTGTCCCGTTCACCTTGTTCACTGGAGTCACCCTGGACAAAGTGCCCAGAACGGAAGTGAACTGAATGTAATGAGACTGGAGCATCCTTCCTCTCTCGCCCTCCCTCCCTCTCTCTTTCTCCTTGTAAACGCCACAGACAGACAACATCTCATTTCTCCTGGATAACAAAAGGCTTCTGTCAACGTATGTTGTCCAGGCCAACTTCGAGCCTGCCCCATCTGCAGCATCCAGCTCTCTCTCTCCACCATTTGGTTTGCTTGCTACTCCTGTCTCCTTGCCCTCCATTTACAGCGCCCATCGTAACATGCATGTTTTTGAGAAGAGCGCTAGCTGCATTAGCTCGAGTTGACTGACTCTCAGCCCGAGGCTAGCCGAGGCTATTTATAGCTCCCCGTCTCCCGATGCTTGCCCAGTGGGACCAAGAAGAGAGGAGGGTGGAGAGAGAGAGAGAGAGGGAGAGGGAGGCAGGAGGGGGCTGGCGGGTAACTAGGCTACATTCAAGATTGATGGACCCTGTTGCCAAGGTGTAGGGCACTTCTCCTCTGTGACTGTGCGCTGGTTGTGTATGGTTTGTTGCTTAATTACGTTCCCCTTCGCGGTGATCTCCCTCGTTTTCCCCTTCTGGTCTCTCTCCCTGACGTGAACGTGTGTATTTGCACACGTGCACACACACACACACACACACACACACCTGTGCTACCTCCACGTGTGTCTCAGGTATCAGCCGTGTGGTTTGGAGTGAAAGCCTATATGCTTTGTTTGGCTAACCACAGACAAAGACGGCCGGCCCCCATAATAACCCTCACTTAAGTCAGAGATGTAACGCTCTGCTATCAATTTGTGCAAAACCGGCGTAGAATTACGCCAAGCCGCAGGTGTCATCATTACATGCACATGCACACACACATTACACGCAACACACGGACGCAGCTCATTTCCATTGCAAAAGCACGCAGCATGTGCTTGTTGGCTCATTTGAATGGGCTAGGTCCAGACATATCAACTATCATTGGCCTGAATGTGTTTGTTTTGGAGAAGCAGGGGTGTGTGGGGTGTTTGTGACCACCTATCTGCCCCTGCATATTTCCTCACCTTTAACAAACTGCCTGTCACGGTGTTGCTATATGGGATTCCACCATGGGAACAGAATTACGCCTTAGAAAAGTCAAATGGCACCTGTCTGTTTTGAGTGTTGTTGTCTTTTATATATATATACGGTACTGTATATCGGCCGTATATCGGTATTTGCTGATATTGGCCTTGTTGCCTGCAATCAGCTATCGGCAAAAAAAGATGCTGTTCACCGATTGCAGCGTCCGATATTTACTTGGGTTATCAGTTGTTTGTTTCATAATTACATTACAGCATGATTGAATTTGTGCTCATTCAAAGATAGTGTGATGAAAGGCTCAAAAGACTTTCTCTGCCAATTTGTTATTTTAAACATCGGTATCGGCCCAGCATTTTGCAATCGGTGCATCCCTAGCTGCAACTAATGATTATTTTCATTGTCTATTATTCTGTTGTTGTTTTTTTTCAATTAAACGTTTAGTTGTTTGGAAAATGGTGAAAAATGTCAATCAGTTTTTCCCAAAGTCCAATATGACGTCCTCAAAATGTCTTGTTTTGTCCACAACCCAAAGTGCCAGAGAGATTCAGTTTACTGTCATAGATGAGTAAAGAAACCAGAAAATATTCACAATTCAGAAGTTGGAATCAGATAATCTTGACATTAATTGTCCCATCAAAATATTTGGTAGTTAATTTAATAGTTGACAACTAATCGATTAATTGTTGCAACTCTTTTTTCTTTCTATTTTTTTGCTTATTATTATATAGCAGGCAGGCAGCAGTATTTGGTAGGGGTGTCACGATATTTCGTCGCACGATATATCGCGATATCGAAACGTCACGAATCATATGCGTATCGTCAGAAAAAAACGATATCGTAAAAAAAAAAAAAAAAAAAAATTTTTTTTTTTTGCTCCTGAATAATAATAGAACAAATTTAGTAGAATCAACACGCATGAGTGAGGGGGTAGACTACTACTGGCATGGCAAAACAGCTCAAGGGGTACATAAGATTACATAAGTTTAGGGACCATTGAGCATGAGTTATTTAAGAAATAGATTGTATACTTTATTTTTCTTTCACCATGCAACAAACATTTAGTTTGTGACAGTGTGACACATTCTATTGCAAGAGAAGCATTATCTTCCATGTTGTTTTCTAGTTATTATAATAACAATTTCCAAAAACAGCATTTGTTTTGTATTTTGGGTATTTCAAATGAAAGACTATTTTTCCAGTATTTTCCCAGGGCTCCCTTGAAAAGAGGGTTTGATTTCAATGGGACTCACATGGTTAAATAAATGATAAATAAATACATAAAAATTATTTACCGTACTTTTGTTAAAAAAAATATTGTTAAAATATCGTATCGTATTGTTATCGTGAACCCAATATCGTGTATCGTATCGTGAAATTAGTGTATCGTGACACCCCTAGTATTTGGCAACCGTTGCTGAGCGGCTGTAGGTAAATGAGCTCAGTATGTTGAGATATGTTTGAGCAGGACCAAACGTGATGTTCCTGTCCACACCCAAGTCCTCACAGGGATTGGTGCATCAGAGGTGCAGCCATTCATGCAAAGGTGGTGTGAGACGAATACACGCACGGACACACACGCACACACACACATGCAAACACACACACACACACACACACACACACACACACACACACACACACACGCGCTCGCACGACAATCAGTGCACAATACATCCTCAAGCTTCACGGCTAATTAAGAGTGTGTGTGTATGTGCCAGTCTGGTCCGGAGAGAATTCCAGAAATAGATCATGCACAGCGAGACGCTAGCCTGTTTTCCTCTTGCTTTATTCCTCCAAAGGGATTTTACGTGGGTTTTCATCTCCCATCCCAAGTAATAACCGCATGTTTGCGTGTGCCTAGGATGCCTTTAAGCCATGTGTACAATATCCTATAGACGACGAGGTTCTTTATGATACACTTCCATGTACGTGTGTGTGTGTGTGTGTGTGTGTGTGTGTGTGTGTGTGTGTGTGTGTGTGTGTGTTTGTGCGTGTCGCTAGCTGTTGTGTGCACTCGTAATGCATGTCAATTCCATCCTCGTCCGCCCCCCCTTCTCCTTCCCTCTCTCCTGCCTTTGCTCTGTTTTTCGTTCGTTTCCCTCCATCTTTCCATCGCCTCCTTCTCCCGCTTTCCCTCCTTACCTCTGTCTTCCCTTTCTCCCCCGATGCCCCCTCCCTCCCTCCCTCCCTCCCTCCCTCTCCTCCTCCTCTCTGTCGCTCTCTGCTTTTTATAGCCATGTCTTCCCAGGGCTCGGCAGCTACAAAAGCCTTTTCATGTTGCCACTATAATTACAGCCTACACACTTGCATACACACCCACAGAAATGCACACACACACACACACACACACACACACACACACACACACACACACACACACAGTAGTACGCACACAGGAGAGAAGCACAGCAACAGCACTGTGTCTTTGTGTGTGTGTGTGTGCGTGCACGTGCGCACGCTCCGTATGTGCCGTTCTACACAAAAGGGTGAGCTATTTTTACCTCTTTCCCCCCCCTCTTCCTCTCCATCCCCCCCTTATCCCTCTCTGCCGCTGCTGCCAGCCACATTTGCTATGCTGAGCACAGGCAGTAGCAGTCGATCCCCAACATCCCTCTCGCTCTCTCACTCACCCAACTCGCACAAGCACACACAAGCACACGCCGCCGCCGCCGCCGCCGATGATGATGAAGGCTGCTCCCTTGTCATTCTGCCGTCAGATTTCTCGCCCGTTTTAGCGCACCCCTGCCCAACCGCACGGCCGAGGATCTAGACTCTCTCTCTCACTCTCTCTCTCTCTCTCTCTCTCTCTCTCTCTCTGCGATTTCACACAATTCAAGCCTTGCTCTTTTCGGTGGCCATGAATCGAGCGGTCGCCCGGGCGGCGGTAACGGCGGCGTGGTGCGCGCTCGCGGCCGTGCGGATGACCTGAAAGCCCGCTGTGGACTGTACTCTTTGGAGGGGTTGCTTTGCTGGAAGGTTGTCACAATGTTGCGGACCATATTTGAAGCGGAGTGCTCTCTCTCTCCCACAGAGGGGATCCTAGGGAAGGAGCACGCGCTGGAGGTTCTCAAGACATCGGCGCTCAACCACATCCCAACAGGTAGGACCGGGGAGCTGTGTGTGTGTGTGTGTGTGTGTGTGTGTGTGCTCACGCACGAGCGCGCGCGCGCGCGTGTGTGTGTGTGTGTGTGTGTGTGTGTGTGTGTGTGTGCGTGTGCCCGTGCTTCTGTGTAAACCATTGCCTGTGTCTGTGCACCTACGTGATTTCACTGTTAACCACATCCTGTGCGACTTTGCATGCATAGGTGTTCCTCCTTGGATGTGTCCGCTTGTCATGAGCGTTTCATTCCAATTACAACTCCAGCTGTAAAAGCTCAGTGCAGTGACTGCTGCTGCTGCTACACATTTTTTTGCAAGTTTCCCCACTTCAGAAATGTTCTCGTTTCAGTATTGTGACCATTGCAGCTCCCAAATATAGTTTATCTAGTGGGAATAGTTCAAAAAAGGCTTTCGTCCAGAGCAATAATAATTGCAGACGGGTTTGGAAAGGGATCCATGCTTACTCGTCCCTCAAATCTTGAGCAAAGGGTTTATGCAGTTCAATATAGCAATCCAGTTTTGCTGAATGGAGAGTGAGTGGCCCAAATGTAAGCACACTATTGTTTATGTGAACCTGTTTGGACTTCTCAAGAGGAATGCTTTCCAAAAATATAGAATAATAGAAGCATTCGTGCATCTGGGTGATGCGATTTGGATTGGTGTCCCCCCCCCCCCCTCCCCCCCGACTGCAAGTACCCCATCTCCTTTGCTGTGACACAATCAAGGTATCACTAAGGGTTACCTTGACATAGCTCTCTGAACCTCCAATGAAAATGGAGATGTTAATAATAGAAGAGAGGCAGCATGGAGAGGAGGGAGCAGAGAGAGAGAGAGCAGAGAGAGAGAGGGAGCAGAGAGAGAGAGAGAGCAGAGAGAGAGAGGGAGCAGAGAGAGAGAGAGAGCAGAGAGAGAGGGAGCAGAGAGAGAGAGAGAGCAGAGAGAGAGAGGGAGCAGAGAGAGAGAGCAGAGAGAGAAGAGAGAGAGAGGGAGCAGAGAGAGAGAGAGAGCAGAGAGAGAGGGAGCAGAGAGAGAGAGAGAGAGAGAGAGAGAGAGGGAGCAGAGAGAGAGAGAGGGCAGAGAGAGAGGGAGCAGAGAGAGAGAGAGAGAGAGAGAGAGAGAGGGAGCAGAGAGAGAGAGAGAGAGAATGGAGAGAAGCAATAGAGGACGAGCAGAAAATAAAGGAATGAAAGGGGGACAGATGGAGATGAGGTAATCTGAAGGAGAAGCCAGTGTGAAGTAATGTATGCATAATGCATAACCTAATTCCATAATGAGCCAGCCTAAACCGTCCCATGCGTTTTATTTTTGCACCACAGAATACAATTTGGATTCTACATTTTTTTTAAATAATGAAAATGGTAAAAGTGCAATTCCCCGACCCAACCCAACCCCCTCTATTTCTAGCTTTCTGTCGATCATCAGGTAGGTGCTGTTTAACACTAGAGCAATTCACCAAGCAGCACAGCCAGCCTGTTGCTGAGGAAGAACTTCTTTACTTTGACCCAAAGCATCCAAACCTTTTGAGCCTGCACACGTCCTCTCATGTTGTTGTCGAGGTTATTTTCGACATGCCTCTGGCTACTTGGTAAAATATTGAAATTCACTGGAGTGCCTTCATAAGATATTCATGAAATCTGTTGTCTTGGATACAGAGTTGGGGCCTCCAGTCAGACAGTGTCTGCGACCCGGCCCGTTAAGACGCGCTCGCCAAGTGAAGCGAGTCCATCTGACTAGCGGCGTGGCATACAGTATGCAATGTGCTTTGTAAAAATCCCTCCGGCGCTGCGTTTAGAAGATGCAGTTATTCTTTTAGCCAAAGTCCCTAATGCCTCGTCACCTGTCCTTCATGTCATTAGATGCCAGTGGGAGCGTTTCAGCACAGGACACACAGTCCTTTCTTTTGGGATGCAAACCCGTGGTCGCTGCACCTGCACGGCCGCAGTCATGACCCCTCATGACCCCTCAGCAAAGGAAACACCTGACATTGGTTTCACGCAAAGCACTCCATCACTGAAGTTTGACCAAAAACAACTGCTGGCTGTTATGGCTCTCCTTTCTTGACCCCTTGGCCTTTTCCTATGATTGTTGTTGTTGTTGTTGTTGTCATATTTCAACCTAAAAACTTTTATTGTCACACGAACACCACAACACATGCATGCGGCCACAACACACTCATGCTGACGGTGGCTGGTGAAAAGTGTCCTCTGCATTTAACCCATCCAGGCATGTCCTTTCCTCCGGGGGGCAGGCCAGGAGCAGTGGTCGCTTTCTCGTACAGCGCCCGGGGACCAACTTCGGATGTTGTCGTCACTGGTCGGATGACGATAACGATCTGATCTTCTGCATGTTTTTAGTGGGGGGGGGGGGGGGGTATATACTAGGGATGCACCGATATGAAAATTTTGGCCGATGCCGATAACCGATATTAACATTGCTGTTATGGCCGATAACCGATATTTACCGATGTCGATATGATCTGTATAAAACCACATTTTTATGATCATCACATTTTGTACATACTGAAAAACACATGTTAACACTGAATTTGAAAAAGTTATGCATTTCTTTATTTGCAAAGCCTTTGGAAAAGCCCATAAATCATAGATTTACTGCATTATTTCATATCAATGTGAAGAATTTGGCTGATAATGATAACCGATATTAACATTGCAACATCTGACCGATACCGATATGACCGATATGTTAAAAAATGACTAACATCGGCCGATACCGATATGATTGCCGATATATCGTGCATCCCTAGTATATACGGAGGAACCCCCTGGGGGGGGTTTCTTCTTTCTTCTTGTTCCTTCAGTTGGAAGTCTGAGCTTCACTGTGCATAATGGTGTCACTCTGTGCAGAGTTTGACACTAGAAAGCTGTTTTCACAATGGTCTGCTGAAAGTGGAGTTTCTATGACGTCACTGAAAAGGCGGTTTTCAACAAGCATGGTTCGTGACATCACGAATCTTGGAGCCAATCCCTGTCAAGTATGCAGCAGTTAAATCCCCAACACATTCTCACTCCCAACTCGTCGTATACTGCAGATGGGTCAGGAAACCTTCTTGTCATCACTCTGTCATGAGTTGAGGGTAGAGGAGTGGACAGGACTCCCCCGCGGGACCTAGAGATGCACCGATCCACATTTTTTCAGTTCCGATCCGATTCCGATACCTGAATTTGGATATCTGCCGATACCGATACTGATTCTGATACCAGAGCTCTTGGCAACTCTCCCAATGAGCTGCAGCCTCCATAGTAGCTGGCTCCTACTGCTGACATCAGTTATCATCATGGTAATCAATAATTTCATAGCATTAGTTACCTGGCTCATAATATTCCACAATATTCAATTAAACAATTAATAAATATCATTAGATATTTACAAAACAATTGATCCACTCAAAATGATTAAGATAACATTTCAACAAATAAGCGACAATTAAACACCCCTGCGAATAAAAAAACGCTACTGTTACTACCTCTTCTTCTACCTCTTCTACTACTACTTACTAGCACTGTTTCATGTTATGTTACAGTGGGTTTATGGTCCAGTGCAGGCTATGAATGGAGTCTGAATCGGAATGTGGATCAGCAATGTTAGTCCGATATCCGATATGTGAATTACGTCATATCGGCACCTGATACCGATATCCCCGATACCGATATCCCATTCCTACCAGGACCCAACGCAAATATCGTGGGAGCGGGCGGTAATCACGTTGGCGTGGGCGGTAATCACGTTGGCGTGGGCGGTAATCACGTTGGCGTGGGCGGTAACGGAGGGTCAAAAAATAAACAGTGGTTCCCGCGATTTCAGTCTCTCCTCGTTTACTGCAGAGTAAAGTCATGATCGCCTCGGAGATATACAATCTTTTGCAGTGTGCGGCTGTCCTGCCTGTCAGTCTGTGAGTTGCTAGGCAACCCCACTACCCTCGCCCCTCTCTGCTCGGTCTGTGAGGAGGAGCAAGCAGGCAGAAGACTGAAACCAAAAGTTGTTCCTCAAACGAGGGAAACGGGGGAATATAAAGTTAGCGATGGTAGTGACTAGCGAGGCCTTTTCAGTTACACCCAGAGACATTCAACTGTTCAAACCCAGCAGAATGACCGTGCTGGATACGAAGATTTGGCAGATTTGGGATCGCTTCATGACTCGAGAGAGGAAGATCAGGTGAACTCACTCTTATATGTAATGGGATGGAAGATACATCTGACGATGTTTCAGCAGTTTAACCACCATGACTGAGGCAGATAAGAAGAAATATGAGGCTGTTAAAGCAGCAGCGTTTGAACAGCACTACTTAGGAAAACATGATGTGATGTTTGAGAGCCCAGTTCAATTAAGTACCGCGGAGCAGCGGCACCCCGAATTTAAATTTGTCTTTTCTTTTTTTTGCGGGTGGGAGAGGGCGTCATAACGTGGCTGCGGGCGGTCAGTGACACACATGTTGCGGGCAGCGGGTGGTAATGGTCAGAAATCCGGCAGGAGCAGGATTAAAAAAACAGTCCCGCGCACCCCTCTAGTTGGGAGTGAGAATGTGTTGAAAGCCTGTGTTGTATGCTGTGATTGGCGAATTAGGCACTAGATCACCGTGATTGGTTACTTTGGATTTTTAAATAAGGGAGAAGGAGGGGAAGTCATCTTAAGGATTTTAACAAGATAATTTAACTTTTTTGTGTGGGAAAAACCATCAGACACAAATTATTATTCAAAGTAGAGTATTTTATACATCTTGAAACATGACTTTAGGGGCTCTTTACATATGTCTTCTAAAATGCTTGGTTGGAGTGTACTGGCCATTAGGATGGGCCATGGTAATCCTGCCTCTTTGATGTCAATTCGTGATGTGGAAAACGGCTCTACGTATGCCGGGATCAGAGTTCACTCCACCCTGCTTAAAATGTATGCATGCATGGTGCTGTAAGTATGCACGCACGGTGCTGTAAGCTGCTTTGGATAAAAGTGTTCACCAAATGGAGTATGTTGTGTTTTGCTTTCCATCCTTTATTCCTCTGTTCTTCAACCCAGGCATTGCGATGACATGCTAGACCTTAGGTAAGTCCTGGGCTAGACCTTAGGTAAGTCCTGGGCTAGACCTTAGATAAGTCCTGGGCTAGACCTTAGGTAAGTCCTGGGCTAGACCTTAGGTAAGTCCTGGGCTAGACCTTAGGTAAGTCCTGGACTAGACCTTAGGTAAGTCCTGGGCTAGACCTTAGGTAAGTCCTGGTTAGGTAAGTCCTGGGCTAGACCTTAGGTAAGTCCTGGGCTAGACCTTAGGTAAGTCCTGGGCTAGACCTTAGGTAGGTCCTGGGTTAGACCTTAGGTAAGTCCTGGGCTAGACCTTAGGTAAGTCCTGGACTAGACCTTAGGTAAGTCCTGGACTAGACCTTAGGTAAGTCCTGGGCTAGACCTTAGGTAAGTCCTGGGCTAGACCTTAGGTAAGTCCTGGGCTAGACCTTGGGTAAGTCCTGGGCTATACCTTAGGTAAGTCCTGGACTAGACCTTAGGTAAGTCCTGGGCTAGACCTTAGGTAAGTCCTGGGCTATACCTAGGTAAGTCCTGGGCTACACCTCCTGGGCTAGACCTTAGGTAAGTCCTGGGCTAGACCTTAGGTAAGTCCTGGGCTAGACCTTAGGTAAGTCCTGGGCTAGACCTTAGGTAAGTCCTGGGCTAGACCTTAGGTAAGGCAATGACAGGTGGATCTGCTGTGCACGGTGGCAGCTCAGCCTTCACACGTCTCGGGCCTCTCCGCCTGACGTCTGAAGCCTTCGCCTCACACTAGGGGTGGGGGAAAAAATCGATACACCACAGTATCGCGATATTTTGCCTGACGATATTGTATCGATATTTGGACGCCAAGTATCGATATTGCAAAAAAAAATTTTTTTTTTTTTTTTTTTTTTTTTTTTTTGCAGGCCATGCCAGGCCACCGGGCTACTATAAACTTTAGTTCCAAGGCCAGCAGTAAACAAACGGTAGCATATTTTCATTTTGTTTTAACAGTAACAGTTTTGTCATAACAGTAATTTACAAATTCCCCAGTTACTGAATGGGCTGCACAAGATGTTTTGTGTAAGTGAAGTGAAGTTGCAAAAACTACATAAGTACAGTAGTCCACACACACATCCAGTTAAGGTGGACTGTAAGTAGACTGTAACAAACAGTTCAGTTTGTCATGTCAGGTGCATGCAACTATGACATGAAAGACTTATGAAAGTTGTTGGTCTGTCTACTTGACAATGTTGCTGCAATAAAATGGTTGAAGTCAGATGAACAGACTGGAAAATTGTTCTTATATAAACCAGATGTTGACAAAGTTTTCCTTTGGGGACATCATTTGCAGTTGAAAAAGTAAGAAATCGCAATATATCGAAATATCGCAATATTCAATATATCGCTATATCGATATATCGCAATATCGAAAATATCGCAGTATCGCAATACTATCGTATCGTGACTCAAGTATCGTTTCAGTATCGTATCGTGGGCATCTGGTGATTCCCACCCCTACCTCACACTCACCCCGTCTCCTTCCCCTCGAGCTGTGGCGCTACAGACCGCTGTGTGACGTCACCGGGACAGGCAGGAGCATGTTTTGGGAGAGCAAGGCTTGCTGCACCTAGACACGTCCCTCTGTGACGCCCTGCCCCCCCCCCCCTCTCTCTCCCATTCTCTGCCTGTGTGTCTGGGTTCCTGTCTCCTCAAGAGGTTGCAGTGTCATTCAGAATCTAGGCCACTATCTGTCTTCGCTGTAAGCTAATAAGAAGAGAAGGCGCAAGTCCTCATCGTGTTCGAGACGGCGGCATAACAACCCCTGTTCTAATTCATAACAGCTACAGTGAGAGTGAGCGGGTGACAGTAACGTAGCATAACAACCCCTGTTCTAATTCATAACAGCTACAGTGAGAGAGAGCGGGTGACAGTAACATAGCATAACAACCTCTGTTCTAATTCATAACAGCTAACGGAAGCGTGTCCTGCATCGCACAATATTTTTACAAAACTTCTGTTAAAATTGTGCTTCAAACACTGCTACAATGATCATGTCATGTTTCCGTGTAGTTTAACGGCGAAAACGTTAAGTCGAACTTCTTTCTAGCAACATACCGTTGAAATAATTTATTTTAGTTGTGTCTTTGATTTACCAGAGTCGGGGAACGGACGCTACCGCTGCCGTCTTAACTGGAAGCTGCTCTTGTCCTGTTACGCACAGCTTACTCTGCGGCTCTGCTGGTTAGCAAGCCAGTGGTTCGCAAGCCAGTAATAGTCAACAAAGAGTGGCTTGTAGTGGTCGCTGAGTCCCATTTTGCTGCATTATTGCCACCTGCTGGCCTTGTTGTGTTTTAGACAAAGCTAGCGTTAGCTAGCTAGCAAGCTAGCAACTTTAAAGATCAGTAACTCTCGTCGCCCAAGCACGTCTTATGGCTTTCTGTCATCAAAGTCACTTTCCTAAAGTAATTTGACATGTTACCATGCACATATTCATATGAAATTCCACATATTGACACATATAGATGTATAAATTAGTTCCACTTTCACAAAGCGGCGATCCAGCATCTGAAATGCTCGCTAAAGTACCGGAAACCACGTCGAGAGACCTCTGACCCGGACGTGACGAAACAGGCGAAGAGGTGTGCGATGCAGGACACCGTGACGCTACAGTGAGAGTGAGCGGGTGACAGTAACGTAGCATAACAACCCCTGTTCTAATTCATAACAGCTACTGTGAGAGTGAGCAGGTGACAGTAACATAGCATAACAACCCCTGTTCTAATTTATAACAGCTACAGTGAGAGTGAGCGGGTGACAGTAACGTAGCATAACAACCCCTGTTCTAATTCATAACAGCTACTGTGAGAGTGAGCAGGTGACAGTAACGTAGCATAACAACCTCTGTTCTAATTCATAACAGCTACAGTGAGAGTGAGCAGGTGACAGTAACATAGCATAACAACCCCTGTTCTAATTCATAACAGCTACAGTGAGAGTGAGCAGGTGACAGTAACATAGCATAACAACCCCTGTTCTAATTCATAACAGCTACAGTGAGAGTGAGCGGGTGACATTAACATAGCATAACAACCCCTGTTCTAATTCATAACAGCTACAGTGAGAGTGAGCAGGTGACAGTAACATAGCATAACAACCCCTGTTCTAATTTATAACAGCTACAGTGAGAGTGAGCAGGTGACAGTAACGTAGCATAACAACCCCTGTTCTAATTTATAACAGCTACTGTGAGAGTGAGCGGGTGACATTAACATAGCATAACAACCCCTGTTCTAATTCATAACAGCTACAGTGAGAGTGAGCAGGTGACAGTAACATAGCATAACAACCCCTGTTCTAATTCATAACAGCTACAGTGAGAGTGAGCAGGTGACAGTAACATAGCATAACAACCCCTGTTCTAATTTATAACAGCTACAGTGAGAGTGAGCAGGTGACAGTAACATAGCATAACAACCCCTGTTCTAATTTATAACAGCTACAGTGAGAGTGAGCAGGTGACAGTAACATAGCATAACAACCCCTGTTCTAATTCATAACAGCTACAGTGAGAGTGAGCAGGTGACAGTAACATAGCATAACAACCCCTGTTCTAATTCATAACAGCTACAGTGAGAGTGAGCAGGTGACAGTAACATAGCATAACAACCCCTGTTCTAATTTATAACAGCTACAGTGAGAGTGAGCAGGTGACAGTAACGTAGCATAACAACCCCTGTTCTAATTTATAACAGCTACTGTGAGAGTGAGCAGGTGACAGTAACGTAGCATAACAACCCCTGTTCTAATTCATAACAGCTACAGTGAGAGTGAGCAGGTGACAGTAACGTAGCATAACAACCCCTGTTCTAATTCATAACAGCTACAGTGAGAGTGAGCAGGTGACAGTAACGTAGCATAACAACCCCTGTTCTAATTCATAACAGCTACAGTGAGAGTGAGCAGGTGACAGTAACGTAGCATAACAACCCCTGTTCTAATTCATAACAGCTACAGTGAGAGTGAGCAGGTGACAGTAACATAGCATAACAACCCCTGTTCTAATTCATAACAGCTACAGTGAGAGTGAGCAGGTGACAGTAACGTAGCATAACAACCCCTGTTCTAATTCATAACAGCTACAGTGAGAGTGAGCAGGTGACAGTAACATAGCATAACAACCCCTGTTCTAATTTATAACAGCTACAGTGAGAGTGAGCAGGTGACAGTAACATAGCATAACAACCCCTGTTCTAATTCATAACAGCTACAGTGAGAGTGAGCGGGTGACAGTAACGTAGCATAACAACCCCTGTTCTAATTTATAACAGCTACTGTGAGAGTGAGCAGGTGACAGTAACGTAGCATAACAACCCCTGTTCTAATTTATAACAGCTACAGTGAGAGTGAGCAGGTGACAGTAACATAGCATAACAACCCCTGTTCTAATTCATAACAGCTACAGTGAGAGTGAGCGGGTGACAGTAACGTAGCATAACAACCTCTGTTCTAATTCATAACAGCTACTGTGAGAGTGAGCAGGTGACAGTAACATAGCATAACAACCCCTGTTCTAATTCACAACAGCTACTGTGAGAGAGAGCGGGTGACATTAACATAGCATAACAACCCCTGTTCTAATTCATAACAGCTACAGTGAGAGTGAGCAGGTGACAGTAACGTAGCATAACAACCCCTGTTCTAATTCATAACAGCTACTGTGAGAGTGAGCGGGTGACAGTAACATAGCATAACAACCCCTGTTCTAATTCACAACAGCTACAGTGAGAGTGAGCAGGTGACAGTAACGTAGCATAACAACCCCTGTTCTAATTCATAACAGCTACAGTGAGAGTGAGCAGGTGACAGTAACGTAGCATAACAACCCCTGTTCTAATTCACAACAGCTACAGTGAGAGAGAGCGGGTGACAGTAACATAGCATAACAACCTCTGTTCTAATTCATAACAGCTACTGTGAGAGTGAGCAGGTGACAGTAACATAGCATAACAACCCCTGTTCTATTTCATAACAGCTACAGTGAGAGTGAGCAGATGACAGTAACATAGCATAACAACCCCTGTTCTAATTCATAACAGCTACAGTGAGAGTGAGCAGGTGACAGTAACATAGCATAACAACCCCTGTTCTAATTTATAACAGCTACAGTGAGAGTGAGCGGGTGACAGTAACGTAGCATAACAACCCCTGTTCTAATTCATAACAGCTACTGTGAGAGTGAGCAGGTGACAGTAACATAGCATAACAACCCCTGTTCTAATTCATAACAGCTACTGTGAGAGTGAGCAGGTGACAGTAACATAGCATAACAACCCCTGTTCTAATTCATAACAGCTACAGTGAGAGTGAGCAGGTGACAGTAACATAGCATAACAACCCCTGTTCTAATTCATAACAGCTACAGTGAGAGTGAGCAGGTGACAGTAACATAGCATAACAACCCCTGTTCTAATTCATAACAGCTACAGTGAGAGTGAGCAGGTGACAGTAACGTAGCATAACAACCCCTGTTCTAATTCATAACAGCTACAGTGAGAGTGAGCAGGTGACAGTAACATAGCATAACAACCCCTGTTCTAATTCATAACAGCTACAGTGAGAGTGAGCAGGTGACAGTAACATAGCATAACAACCCCTGTTCTAATTCACAACAGCTACTGTGAGAGAGAGCGGGTGACAGTAACGTAGGCCGACATGAACCCAACTCAGAGACTGCTCAGCAACCCCACCTCAGCTATTTCCCATCATCAACAGATGCGCTACTTGTTGCCTCTCATCTCACTCTCCTGTTAAATTTACCGTGAAACCCTGTGCAGAACATCTTGCCATCGCTGAGCACGGTTAAAACAAAAAAAGATCTCAACCCCATTTTACAGAGAAGGCCCAGAACCGCTGTGCTTGGCTCAGAGTATCATCTATTAAGCCTAATGAGTGTAGAACCCAGGCAATCAGACCATAGGACATCCACTCTGCAAAACAACTCAAATCAGACGCCAGTCCTCTGCATTGTCTGGTATAAATAGATCTGCAATTGGAGCCAGAAGAGTTGTGGAGTGCGCCCGAGGGGTTGTAAACAGATTGTGTATCATTTGTTGCGGGGAGATGGAGGGAAGAAAGGTGGGAGGGAGCTACCGAGTAGGGCCGGAGGATAGGGCAGGGAGTGGAAGGGAAGCAGGCGGCGTAGGGCCCTAAGGACAGAGTGAGAGGGGGTCAGGAGGAGAGAAGCACCCGCCGAAAGGGAAAGGTGGTGGTGGTGAATGGGGATGAGTGTGAAAGTTCATACTAGATGGAGTAGAAGTGATGGCAAGAAGGGGAGGTGAGGTAGTGGAGAGGTGGTGTGTGGGACTCTGATGAACGCATCTGAAGAGAGAACGCACCTGTAGGAGTGTGGCGTACTGTTAGAGCCTGACAGTTTGGAGAGGCAGTCAAATGATGTCCTCCTTGTCATTTGAAGATTTCCTCCTCATGCTTAAAATGCTCCTTATCAAGCTTAAGGAGACTCCTTCAGATGCTAAAAAGTACTGTAGGGCTGCACAGTTAATTAAAATGTAAGTGAAATCGCAAAAATCACACCATAATCATTTTAATCTTTTTCAATGAAAATGAGAATAATGATGTAAAAATTATCATTGCCTCTGATATCACAAATCATATTGCAATTGCAATATCAGTCAATAATATAATAAAATTGCCTAGGCGGGCAATTTTTATTATTATTAGTATTAGTCAGTTAGTTTAGTATTAGTTTAGTATTAGTATTGGCTCTTACGTGATTTTACGTTTGGCTGTTACTGTACGTGGTTTTATGTCTGGCTCTCTTACAGTACATGGTTTTACGTCTGGCTCTCTTACATGGTTTTACGTCTGGCTCTCTTACATGGTTTTATGTCTGGCTCTCTTACGTGGTTTTACGTCTGGCTCTTACGTGGTTTTACATCTGGCTCTTACGTGGTTTTACGTCTGGCTCTTACGTGGTTTTACGTCTGGCTCTTACGTGGTTTTACGTCTGGCTCTTACGTGGTTTTATGTCTGGCTCTTACTTGGTTTTACGTCTGGCTCTTACGTGGTTTTATGTCTGGCTCTTACATGGTTTTACGTCTGGCTCTTACATGGTTTTATGCCTGGCTCTTACGTAGTTTTATGTCTGGCTCTTACGTGGTTTTACGTCTGGCTCTTACATGGTTTTACGTCTGGCTGTTACGTGGTTTTACGTCTGGCTCTTACATGGTTTTACGTCTGGCTGTTACGTGGTTTTATGTCTGGCTCTTACATGGTTTTATGCCTGGCTCTTACATGGTTTTACGTCTGGCTCTTACATGGTTTTATGCCTGGCTCTTACATGGTTTTACGTCTGGCTCTTACGTAGTTTTACGTCTGGCTCTTACGTAGTTTTACGTCTGGCTCTTGTTCTTTCAAAGTCATGCAGACCTACTAAAAAGGAACGAAGAGAATAGGAACAGAGGTGTCAGGACTCACTCCATTTCCCTTCCCCTCTGTTCTTTGAAGTTGGTGTGCAGACACTGCTGTGCTGGGTTGAGCAAGGCCTTAGATCCTATTCTGTGCGGGGTGGAGGGGGGCTTTATTCAGAGAAAATGCCTTCAATTTGACAAGCTGGAGTGGAATCCAAATGTTGGAGAAAACTTCAAAAACGTGTGTTGATACAGGTAGGGTTGCCAGTTAAGATGTACTTCCAGTCTTCACTCTGGTCTGCCACGAGACGGCACGTTTGTCTTTGTTTTGGTTTACTGCAAGTGCGCCCATATTGTCCTTTATCTGGCGCACATCAGTAAACCGAGGTACATGTTTGACGTCACTGCTTGTATACAAAGATGTGCTGATATCAAAGTTTCTCTTTACTAACTGCTCCGATAGGCTGCTCATCAGCCATAAATGTCCTTTCAGGCATAGCCGTAGGATGCCCATGCATGTTTCTGGTTGGTACAGGTCATGTTGCCGACCTAATTGTTCTCTGTGTGTGTGTGTGTGTGTGTGTGTGTGTGTGTCTGTGTGTCTGTGTGTGTGTGTGTGTGTGTGTGTGTGTGTGTGTGTGTGTGTGTACTAGGGATGCATTAATTTCCTTAATCGATTAATTGGTAATGTTAACGATCAATTAATCGATTAGTCATTATATTAAAAAACTACTTTTGACATACAAAGTGCAGGGTTTTACACCAGTCTTTAGGACTACCCAACACGTTGATCAACCAACTAAACTTCCTGCATTAGTTGTCATTGTGCTTGTGGACATGACATATTTCAACATTGCATTACAATGTTTACAATGAATACTTTTGTCTTTTTGGGTGTAATTCTCCCACACTGGACTTTCTGCCTGCTAGCTTGGCTTTCTTCTTCCTGTGGTGTTAAATAATTTCAGCAAAGAAAAGAAAATTTTGAAAATAGCACATAGCCTACATTGTGTATTAATCGGTTAACATATAGTTTGATCGATCAAATTCTTAACGATCGATTATTTGATTGTCGTCGATTAATCATTAACATCCCTAGTGTGTGTACACTGACTGAGGAGAACAGTTAAATTAGGGCATTCTGCTGTCCCTCACTATTTTAAGGTTAGGGGTCAGGGCTTTGGTGAGGGAGATTTGAGGGCTGGTTTCTCGAATCAGTCATGCACAGTGTTGGGGGGAACTCATTACAAAAGTAACATATTACGTGTAATATATTACTTTTTGCAGTAACTCAGTAAAATATAACTTATTACCAATAGGATTTCAGTAATATTATACCAGTTACTTTGTCAAGTAACACAAGTTACAAATTGAGTTACTTTTTTTAATCAAAGCACATATTTAAATAAAGATACAATCATTTCCTAATCAAACTGTTTTCATGCAAATAACCACTATAGATGACAATAAAAAAAGGAAAAGGATAACATTTAGAATCTTGGATGGTTTACACTGATTTCAAGACAGTTGAAATTATTTTAGGGGATGATTCCGGGGCGGCGATGTCATTCTGCTACTGCTGTTATTTTGGTGAAAGTAATGCAAAAGTACTGTAATAAGTAACGAGTTACTCTACACAGACAGTAATATTGTAAAGTAACGTATTACTTTCACATGAGAGTAACTAGTAATATGTAGTATATTAGTAATTTGCCCAACACTGATCATGTTTTAAATTAACTGTAACTAACTTTAATGCATTATCCGAATCATTTATGAAAATGCACACATGCACACATACAGTACATGCACAAAAAGATGAATTTCTCACAAACCGTTCTGATGCGAACATGTTGCTGCTGAAATCTGTGTTATTGTACTGTTAATCTGTGTTATTTGTGATCCTATTGAAGCATTTGCATAGAGGATCTCCAATAAGAAAACGCCTCGATTGAGCAACAAGCCTACTGGCCTTAAAGGGATAGTTTGAATTTTTTTATGTGGAGTTGTATGAGCTACTTGCATACAGTCAGTCCTACATGCAGTAGAATGCAGCCAGCGCAGTCCCAGTTTGGAGAATAGAGAGCAGCTGCATCAGGCAAAGAGCCGTCTACTGAGTGTGAAGGGGGCCATTAGCAAAAACGTAAAAAATAAATAGAATGCTTCTATACTGCTCACCTGGTGTAATCCAAGTCTCCATAAGCCCTGAGATGCCAAATTGTCATGGAAAGACATCATTTACACCCTGTTCTTAGCTGAAATATAGCCATGTGCAGCTGGAACCACAGTTCTATTTTTTCTTCTTATAGCTCGAGCATCTGGCTCCAGTGCAGATTTCATCTAAAACAGGTGTAAAAATGACATCTTTTCAAGTCAGCTTTGCATCTCAGGACTTGTGGAGACTTGGATTAAGCCAGGTGAGCAGTATGGAAGCATTTTATGTATTTTTTCTGTTTTTTGTTTACGTTTTTGCTCATGGCCCCCTTCACACTCAGCAGACAGCTCTACGTGCCTGGTCTCCATTTCTCCAAACTTGGACTGTGCCGGCTACATTCTACCACATGTAGTACACTGACTGTATGCAGGTACCTCATACACATGTAGTACACTGACTGTATGCAAGTACCTCATACACATGTAGTACACTGACTGTATGCAAGTACCTCATACACATGTAGTACACTGACTGTATGCAGGTACCTCATACACATGTAGTACACTGACTGTATGCAGGTACCTCATACACATGTAGTACACTGACTGTATGCAAGTACCTCATACACATGTAGTACACTGACTGTATGCAAGTACCTCATACACATGTAGTACACTGACTGTATGCAGGTACCTCATACACATGTAGTACACTGACTGTATGCAAGTACCTCATACGCATGTAGTACACTGACTGTATGCAGGTACCTCATACACATGTAGTACACTGACTGTATGCAGGTACCTCATACACATGTAGTACACTGACTGTATGCAGGTACCTCATACACATGTAGTACACTGACTGTATGCAGGTACCTCATACACATGTAGTACACTGACTGTATGCAAGTACCTCATACACATGTAGTACACTGACTGTATGCAAGTACCTCATACACATGTAGTACACTGACTGTATGCAGGTACCTCATACACATAGTACACTGACTGTATACAGGTACCTCATACACATGTAGTACACTGACTGTATGCAGGTACCTCATACACATGTAGTACACTGACTGTATGCAGGTACCTCATACACATGTAGTACACTGACTGTATGCAGGTACCTCATACACATGTAGTACACTGACTGTATGCAGGTACCTCATACACATGTAGTACACTGACTGTATGCAAGTACCTCATACAACCCCACATCAAAACATTCAAACTATCCCTTTTAACACATGCCATGTATGCATGGCATGCACATGCACTAATACCAATGCACCAGATTTTTGTGAATTACAAGCAACCGTAATGTCAAACTGAGGAAAATGCACAATATTGCCACAAAAAAGAACACGAGGACAAATCTGTGATGACATGAACCAATAATACATCATGTAATTAAAAACAACAATAGTAGTAATAAACAATTATCATACTTTTTTTTTTTTCATTTTTCCCTATTCAAATGTCTTGGGAGCCTCCCTGTGGGGAAAGTCCTACCTCAGCTTCACCTTAAACCATTTAGTGGTTTTATTTGTTTGGGAAATGTAGGCAAATTCCAGGCCAGGAATTTGAGCGCACAGTAGTAAACCGCAGAAGAGAGAGAGACATGGTTAGAAACAGAGCGGGGGAAAGGCAATGGAGACAGTCGAGGAGGGGGAGAGAGAGAGAGAATGAGACAGAGAGAGATATTTGATGCACTACTACAACCAGTCTGGAGGGTTTTCCTCGCCCGAGAGAGAGTGAGGGGAGAGTGCAAGAAGTGAGAGAGAGAGTGTGTGTGTGTTCTGTGTGTGTGACGTTGGTTCCTGGAAAAGCAGAGGGCTGCAGAATAAACAGGCTGCATGCCTGAGACTGCCCTGTGATGTCACCACTGGGCAAACGAGGGATGAGGGGAGGAGAGAGAGAGAGGGAGGGAGAGAGAGAGGGAGGGGTGGGACCTGGGACGCCCATCAGGTTTAAACAGGGAAGCCAGGGGAGAGGAGGGGATGAACACAGAGCAAAAAAGTGTTGGAAACAGAGGTTGGAGAGGGAGAGGAGAAGTCGGGACGGTCTGGGAAAGGGAGCGCAGTATCACCCCCGATAACGGACTGATAGACTGAAGGAAGGAGGAGAGGAGAGGAGAGGAGGAGTAGCTGCAGCAGTAAGTTTGGAGAGGACAGCAGAACGGAGGAGAGGAGAGAAGGGAGGCTGCTCAAAGGAGAAGGAAGGGAGCACTGATGGGTAGGTACAACGATAGGACCCCCCCCCCCCCCCCCCCTCTCTCTCTCTCTCTCTCTCTCTCTCTCTCTCTCGCTCTGTATCTCTCTCTCTCTCTCTCTCTCTCGCTCTGTATCTCTCTCTCTCAATTAGCCCCGATGGCGGCAGTCAGGGATGCCGTATGAAGTGCACGCGTGTCATCGGCAGTCCGCGTGCGCGCACGTTTGTGTTGTGTCAGGGACTCGATATTAGCGAGAGAACATTTTGTCCGCCAATGTGTTATGTACGAGTCTTACAGTATGTGTGAGTTATGGATTTGCATTAGCTAAGATTGGTGCTGCATCGCTCTGACAAGTGCAGTTTTCAGTCCCTCATCATTCATATCTCTCCTGTCTTATTCTCACCCTGCCTTGTCCTGATACCTCTGACTCTCTCACTAACTGTTATGCTTCCCCTGCTTGTTAAAAGCCACGTTAGATGAGAGCCAGTGGCCAAACCAGTTCCACTAATTTGCTGTCGTAACAAAAAAAGGCCTTTTTCCTCAAGTATTGGGCTTGCTGCCAGTCCACACCTCACCTGTCACACTGAGTTTAAATTGGCATGTATACCTCTTATGTCAGCACAAAGTTGAGCCTAAAGGCTTAGTATGGTGTCCCCTTCCCCTTCAGTCCTCAGCCTTGACTTCTTCATAGTCAGGGAGACATCAGCTGAGGATGTCAGCCTGCACAGTGACTCATACAGACTAAGCAGTTCACAGATACAGCAAGAAGCTGCAGGCGTAACCTTGTCTGAACTGAACTGCACGCTGCAGTGCAGACACTCTCTTCTCTTGTCCAAAATGGCTCAAATTTGGCCGTGCAATAGTGACGAATGGGAATTTAAAAACCATGATTCCATTGTGAAGTGAATATTAGATTAGCAGATTATTTTTTTAATCTGCATACCGTTGCTCCCCTCAGCATATCAAAGCTCACTTCTTCTATTTTGATGTCAATGTGTACTTTCTGTACCTGCTGTAGTCTTTAGTAACAATTCCCCCGTTACTGCCTTCCTTTCCCTTCCCTGTCCACCAACTGCCAAACGGCTACTGCAACTTTCAAAATGCGAAAGGGCCAGGAAACAGCCACAACTGGAGGCAGTTAGAAATATGACTGGACGATAATTCAATATTATCGTTTATTGTCTGTCTTCAGTGAAATCATATCGTGGGGGTAAGGTGATTTTGGAATATCATGACACACAATTCTGCTGAAAATTCATGATAAGAAGCACATGTGATTTGCTTTACTTACTTTACTTGAATAATGAATATTATATTTGAATATTTCTATTTTGTTTGACATCATCACACCTAACATTACCACTCAGATTACCACTGGATTTAACGAGATTTTGCATATTCTACGCCAAATCATGATATCAATATGGGAGAAAAGTCTTTGTGATTATCGCGATATTTATTTCAACCATATCGCCCAGCCCAGCCTAGTGTAATGAAATATTTGGGATACGATTCACAAACGGCAAAGCTCGCGATTTCATTTTCTCGAAAATTAATTGGAACAAGAAGAGAGACTAAGGTAAAAAAAAAGGGGGGGGGGGGGGCTGAGAGAAGAAGAGAGACGAGGAAACCAGAGACTTTATGAGAGAGAGAGAAAAAGCAAACAATCATATGACTGGCTGGGAAATGTCAAACCTCATGCACTGCGGGTTGAAGTGATGTGAACAAATAGAGTAATTTGTAGTTGTGGAGGCACAGTGCAGATGATGTGACTGTACTGACTGTTTGACTGTAGTGACTGTTTGACTGTAGTGTACTGACTGTTTGACTGTACTGACTGTGTGACTGTACTATTGACGCATGTGTTGTTGTCCTCCCCCATATGACGGCCGTCCTCGAGGACCCGTTGCATGTTGTTGCTCTCCGACGTGCAGGGACGGCAGACGCCCCCCGGGGGGATGCGTTCACGAAAACACAAAGGAGGAAGTGACATTTTAAAGTCTGCAATCCCTTCATGGGATTTTCTGTGAATGCTTTATGGCTTTATTTCCTCAAACGCGTCGCATGTTCTGTCTCGGGGAACGCGATGTGTCATAGATCCAATCTCAATAGTGTGTGTGTCTGTGTTGGGGCATGACTGGAGTGTGGATGGAGAAGTTTGGGTCCAGGGGGAATGTAACCGTATCAGAAATCTCCTGGTGAAGATGCTGGTAGCAGGAATGATGTGAACGAATGAAGCTTCTCAATTTGTCACAGTGGCATAGTGACAAGTGCAATTTGTGTAATATAAATTGTTGCACATGATCTCACACATATCTGAAAACTGTAAACAGTTTTGCATACATTAATTTAGTTTGACAGTTATTAAGAGTTTATTTGAGTTCAGTTGTGGACCCAGTGATGTCATTTGTGCATGAATAACTATTAAATCAGCATTGTTTTTCTGTGAAGTTCTCCTTTAATGATACTTGATACTTTCATACTCCTGTCTCCTAATGCCAGTTAATCTGTGATCGAGCGATATCAGCTGATAATATGGATATGTCTCAGCTGATAATATGGATATGTCTCAGCTGATAATATGGACATGTCTCAGCTGATAATATGGACATGTCTCAGCTGATAATATGGACATGTCTCAGCTGATAATATGGATATGTCTCAGCTGATAATATGGATATGTCTCAGCTGATAATATGGACATGTCTCAGCTGATAATATGGACATGTCTCAGCTGATAATATGAATATGTCTCAGCTGATACTATGGACATGTCTCAGGCAGCTGATAATATGGACATGTATCAGCTGATAATATGGACATGTCTCAGCTGATAATATGGATATGTCTCAGCTGATAATATGGACATGTCTCAGCTGATAATATGGATATGTATCAGCTGATAATATGGACATGTCTCAGCTGATAATATGGATATGTCTCAGCTGATAATATGGACATGTCTCAGCTGATAATATGGACATGTCTCAGCTGATAATATGAATATGTCTCAGCTGATAATATGGACATGTCTCAGCTGATAATATGGATATGTATCAGCTGATAATATGGACATGTCTCAGCTGATAATATGAATATGTCTCAGCTGATAATATGGACATGTCTCAGGCAGCTGATAATATGGACATGTATCAGCTGATAATATGGACATGTCTCAGCTGATAATATGGATATGTCTCAGCTGATAATATGGACATGTCTCAGCTGATAATATGGATATGTATCAGCTGATAATATGGACATGTCTCAGCTGATAATATGGATATGTCTCAGCTGATAATATGGACATGTCTCAGCTGATAATATGGACATGTCTCAGCTGATAATATGGATATGTCTCAGCTGATAATATGGACATGTCTCAGCTGATAATATGGACATGTCTCAGCTGATAATATGGACATGTCTCAGCTGATAATATGGATATGTCTCAGCTGATAATATGGATATGTCTCAGCTGATAATATGGACATGTCTCAGCTGATAATATGGACATGTCTCAGCTGATAATATGAATATGTCTCAGCTGATACTATGGACATGTCTCAGGCAGCTGATAATATGGACATGTATCAGCTGATAATATGGACATGTCTCAGCTGATAATATGGATATGTCTCAGCTGATAATATGGACATGTCTCAGCTGATAATATGGATATGTATCAGCTGATAATATGGACATGTCTCAGCTGATAATATGGATATGTCTCAGCTGATAATATGGACATGTCTCAGCTGATAATATGGACATGTCTCAGCTGATAATATGAATATGTCTCAGCTGATAATATGGACATGTCTCAGCTGATAATATGGATATGTATCAGCTGATAATATGGACATGTCTCAGCTGATAATATGAATATGTCTCAGCTGATAATATGGACATGTCTCAGGCAGCTGATAATATGGACATGTATCAGCTGATAATATGGACATGTCTCAGCTGATAATATGGATATGTCTCAGCTGATAATATGGACATGTCTCAGCTGATAATATGGATATGTATCAGCTGATAATATGGACATGTCTCAGCTGATAATATGGATATGTCTCAGCTGATAATATGGACATGTCTCAGCTGATAATATGGACATGTCTCAGCTGATAATATGAATATGTCTCAGCTGATAATATGGACATGTCTCAGCTGATAATATGGATATGTATCAGCTGATAATATGGATGTGTCTCAGCTGATAATATGGATATGTCTCAGCTGATAATATGGACATGTCTCAGCTGATAATATGGACATGTCTCAGCTAATAATATGAATATGTCTCAGCTGATAATATGGACATGTCTCAGCTGATAATATGGACATGTCTCAGCTGATAATATGGACATGTCTCAGCTGATAATATGGACATGTCTCAGCTGATAATATGGATATGTATCAGCTGATAATATGGACATGTCTCAGCTGATAATATGGACATGTCTCAGCTGATAATATGGACATGTCTCAGCTGATAATATGGATATGTCTCAGCTAATAATATGGACATGTCTCAGCTGATAATATGGATATGTATCAGCTGATAATATGGACATGTCTCAGCTGATAATATGGACATGTCTCAGCTGATAATATGGACATGTCTCAGCTGATAATATGGATATGTCTCAGCTGATAATATGCACATGTCTCAGCTGATAATATGGATGTGTCTCAGCTGATAATATGGATATGTCTCAGCTGATAATATGGACATGTCTCAGCTAATAATATGGACATGTCTCAGCTGATAATATGGACATGTCTCAGCTGATAATATGGACATGTCTCAGCTGATAATATGGACATGTCTCAGCTGATAATATGGACATGTCTCAGCTGATAATATGGATATGTCTCAGCTGATAATATGGACATGTCTCAGCTGATAATATGGATATGTCTCGGGTGCCAGTTGATCCTTTGGGTCACAGCGCATCATGCCTGATGGTTTTGGGCAGAGCGGTGCAGCCCAGGTGTAAATGTGACTGTGGATAATGCGTGCGGTGTGTTTCCTCATGTAAGTGCTTGTATAAGTGTATCAGTGCGTGTGTGGGTCTGCGCCGACGAGGGCGTGTTTGCCTCTTTATTAACACAAAGTTCCAAGCAAGTATCTCTGGCTCGCGCCGCACTCTCGGTAAACATGTAGGTAAATAATCAGCCAATCGACTCCTATTTATTCAGATTTAATGGGGAGGAAGCCGCGTGATTGGAAGGCTTCCTGTGCAGTGATTTGTGGGTGGCTGGGCCCGGCCCGGCCCGAGCTCTGCACCGCCACGGGTCAATGCGGGCTTTGTCAAGATGTCGCCGGGCTCCAGGTTGAAATTGCAGCATCAGAGTCGGGCCTGTGTGCTGATAAGAACTTCACACAGACTCATCAGAGTCGGGCCTGTGTGCTGATAAGAACTTCACACAGACTCTTGTGTGTGTCTGCAAGTTTGTGGGATAGATACAGTAGGGTTTCACTGCTGATTCTACGGTACATTTCTAATAATAATGTTAATAACACCTGATATATCGAGTGCTGACGGATGTAGGGCGGGGTATTGTTGACAACAACAAAGTTTTGATAGCGAATACTTGAAATCCGGTGTTGTTTCAGTACCTTGCTGTGCTGATTGAAAGAATATTTTATGATGCAAGCCCTTTCTGTCAATTGTCAATTGTCTCTAAATAGAATTATGGCAGTTGAGTGTATTTTCTTGATGAAAATGACGGGAAAATAACAGAATTGATACTGATACCAAACATTAGGGCTGCCCACTATTAGTCAATTAGTCGATGAGTAGAGTCTTAGGCCATGTTCAGACTAGGAGGCCAAATCTGATTTGTGAACTTTAATGACCTATTAATGATTCTGTCCAGATTGGTTTCATGAGTCTGGACGCTACAAGTCTGATTTGTGTCACTTGTCTCAAACCACATATGGAGGTCTGGACACACACAGATCCGACTTGAACACTTGCCCAAATCAGATTTGTGGCAGTGCGGACACTCTCCCAAATCAGATTTGGGAAATCAATTAAGATAATGATGATTAATGACTTTAGCAGCAAATTGGATTTGCCTGTAGTGTGAACATGGCCTTAGTCGACCAAGTTTTCATTAGTCGGTTAGTCGCAGGAAGAAAAAAACACCCACTCAAACTCCATTGGGGAGCTGTGCCTTGTCATTTTGATGCTATCAAACTACAATGCAAGGAATCTCTGTCACTCTGTGTGTGTGTGTGTGTGTGTGTGTGTGTGTGTGTGTGTGTCCTTGTCCTCATGTGTGAGTATATCTTGACAACCGTTTGTCTGATCCACTTCACACTTGGTGGGTGTATTGCTAATCGATTAATCGCTTGAACTAATGACTATTAGTTGACTTAGAAGATCTCTGGCCGAGGGCAGCCCTCTCAAACATCAGTACGGTGTGTCTTTTTTTGCCACTGCTCAAGTCTGCATCCCAAAGCAGCGAGAAGCATTACATTCTTTATATTATATTTCTAAGAGCTTTGATTTAATCCCGTTCAGCTGCACACCGTCTGCCCTCGCAGGTGTTCTGGCAAACAGGAACATGTGACAGTTTGGTGTGTGGGGCGGGCCCTGCTGTCCTCTTGTGCTTTTTGCTTCCTGTCCTGTAAAAACGGAGCAAACTACAAGGGCACTCGGAGAGCGCCGACCTCCAAGGCCAACAGTCCAGTCTGCTATGCAAATAATTCCGTGTGTCGGATCGGATCCGCTCCTAAATGTAATGGGTTCGTCCTTGGCCCATGCTACACTCTTCGACAAACGTTCATGAAAACCAGCCCAGTGGTTTTTCCATAATCCTGCTAATAGACAGACAAATGACACGGAAAGCATAACCTCCTTGGTGGTAAGCAGAGCAGCGAGTGCTGGAAACTGAAATGACTGAACACACATGACAACATACCACTAAGAATGCCACTACGGAGGCCTTGATCTCACTCTCACTGCTATAGCATTAGCTACAGTTAGCTATGCTAGCAGTCCTGATGTCGCTGCTATATGTTTCTCATCAGGAAACTAAAGCTGCTGACTATTTTGACAATCTTTCTCTGTCATGATGATAGTATGTATTTGTTTGCTTGTACAAACAAGGGAGTTCTGAGTGCTCCATGTTGACTTGTGTTATTTCGGGCTTAGTCCCTTCAGGCGCTTTGATTTGTCAGAGTGACGTTGATGTTGTGTGTGTGTGTGTGTGTGTGTGTGTGTGTGTGTGTGTGTGTGTGTGTGTGTGTGTGTGTGTGTGTGTGTGTGTGTGTGTGTGTGTGTGTGTGTGTGTGTGTGTGTGTGTGTGTGTGTGTGTGTGGTGCTGCGGCTAAAGCTGAGACATGTTCAGCTATGTGCCCCAGAGCAGTGCCCCACCTCCACACATGAGGCACATACCTTGGGGGAGATGGGCACTGTCGCACTGTCACCTCACAGCAAGAATGGCTTCAAATCTCCACCGCGGTCCTTTCTGTGTGGAGATTGCATGTTCTCCCCGTGTTTGTGTGGGTTTCCTCCGAGTGCTCCGGTTTCCTCCCACAGTCTAAAGATATGCTGTGTTTGTGCAGTATCGTCATGTATATAAGCTAGTAAAATGTGTAATATGTATGATGTATGTGTAATCTATGTTGTGTGCAGATATGATGTACTACTACTGTATACTGTGATGATGTTATGTAAAGACCTTTGAGACATGCTTGTGTGATAAGAGGCTATAAACATAAACTGAACTTGAACTTCACATGCACATTCAACGTCTCTCTCTCTCTCTCTCTCTCTCTCCATCCCTGCAGTGGACATCAACTCAGCGCTGCCCCTGCGTCTCCCCCCGGCTGCCATCCCGATGGACCTGCGCGTGGACCATCACCACCAGCAGCAGCAGCTGTCCCCGCCCGGGCAGCAGCCGTCCCCGGGACAGGGCTCGGTGGCGCCCTCCTCGGGGCGCGAGCAGCAGCTGCAGCAGGAGCTGCTGTCCCTGAAGCAGAAGCAGCAGATCCAGAGGCAGATCCTCATCGCAGAGTTCCAGCGACAGCACGAGCAGCTGTCTCGCCAGCATGAGGCCCAGCTACAGGAGCACATTAAGGTCTTTATTTCTCTTTATTTTAATTTTGCCTTGACTTTTCAAAGGAGAGTTTATTTATTTCAATTTGTTTTATTGAGTTTTCAATAAAAGAAAATATAGGAAAAAAGAGAGAGAAGGTAATAAAACAGACAGTAGGTTGCAAAGACGCATGTTTGCAATGCACACAACCATGCATATTATGCATGCATACATGGAATATCCTGCACAGTGCACACCTTGTATACATTAATTACTTGCATATGCAATGTCAACAGGATGAAGAAATAAAGACAAAGTAAGTAATACAATCTAAAGGAAGGAATGAGAGGAGGTTGTGGGGATAGGGTAGAGATGTGAGGGGCTGCTAATCTAAAGTTTTTGCATCAAATTCTTTTGCAAAATAGTCTTAAGAGGGGGTGCCATTTTTTTTTACCTTTTCAAAGAGCCCTGGACTGTGCATCTGATTGTTTCTAGTTTGAGAACTGACATTACCTCAGGAATCCAGCGGGAATGAGACAGAGATGCTCACAAGTCATTTTGTGCAAGTCCAAGTCAAGTCTCAAGTCTTTGAGGGGCAAGTCCAAGTCAAGTCTCAAGTCTTTGAGGGGCAAGTCCAAGTCAAGTCTAAAGTCTTTGAGGGGCAAGTCCAAGTCAAGTCTCAAGTCTCTTATGGATGAGCGTTCTATCATCTGCTGGATGCCATCCAGTCTGCTTAGAACACTGCATAGCTAAAACTAAGGGATTCAAAGCATGTCCTGTATTTTTCTCACTCCATCTATTATCATACAGTATCAGCATTGATTAGTTGACATTATTATTAGTAGACATTCTCTTAATGTTCATGTGCAAAAAAAAAGAGAGAGAAAAAAAAAGTCACAAGTCCTTTGAGGACGAGTCTCATTACTGTGTGTGAGATTTAAGTGCAACTCAAGTCCAAGTCACAAGTCCGAGTCCCCATGTCTGGAATGAGATGGAGGTGTCAGGCAGTGTTTCCATTAGACAAGAACGGCTTCCAGTTTGCCGGACAATTGGAATAAATACCGGATATACATATTAGATCTGTGTTTATTGAGCTTAAAAAACAATTGATAGCGGGTTATAGCCTATAATCTCCTTTTTGCCATAACTTCTCTGCACCAACCATGTTTCTATGACCGGTCAATCAAACGGAACGACCCGAAATGCAAGCTTCGGGGTTAATTAATTTCTCCGTGCTGCACACAGCGTTGACTTTGGTACACACTGCCTTGCATGCTGAGTCTCAGGCTCGCGATGTAGCAGCCTATTAAAAGAACACTGGCAAGGGCTTTTCAGTTCTCAGATCAAGGCTACAGGTAACTAGTGCAAAAGCAAATAGATTCAGAAAAGTAATTTCTTTTTTATTCAAGCGCTCCATTAGTCCCGTATCAAAGCAGCCATCTCCTGGACCAAATCCATTAAAACTTGACTAAACAAAGCAAAGACAGCTCTTTGTTGTGTCTGCCACAATACTTTTTGCCTTCAGGGACAGAGAACAGTAATTTAAGGTGGTAAGTGGATATGTTTGGCTTCCACATGCCATATGTGCGGGTCCTGCAACTCAGTGGGTGGTACAACTAATATTGTTTTCATTAACGATTAATCTCTATGGATTTTTTTGTATTAATTGTTTAATCATTAGTGTATGAAATGCAACAATAATAACAAATGCTCATTACAAGTTCCCAGAGCTGAAAAAATATAAAGTATTTTATAATGATATGAAACAGAGACAAGCAGCAAACTTTTTGAAGTTGTACACAGCAAATGTTTGGTATTTTTACTTGATAAATGACTAAAATGATCATCGATTGATTTTCTGTCCATCTCGTTTCAGCACTGAATACGTGTTTTATAGAGCTAATTTCTGACTGATTTACAAAGCACCAAGGACCACGAGGAGAAGTGAGATTTTCCTGGGCTTTTGAGTGCAGGCAAAATGGCATTTTGAGTTGTCATCGCAGACTCATACTTAGACTTTATGAGAATAGCCCATACAGTACCTGTCAAACACTGGCTCTCTAATGAAGTCCATATGATTGTTTGGGTCATGGCGACCTGGACAGACAGAGAGTGAATGCAGAGTAACATGACCAATCTGTAAAGGCCTTGGAGAGCCGGAGCTGTCCTGCACGGCCGCATCCTGTTACAACACATTCTTGCATCATTCTTTGTAGAATAATAAATACTATTGCAATATGAATGGCAATACATGCAAATACAGTTGAACTACTTAATTTGGTCCCCCAGCGCTTGAGAACATTTCCAAAAAGGATTTGGGGAGGGGGGTGGGGGCAGGAGATTAGATGCTAATACTGAGGATTTACTTGGATGGAATATAACAAAATCTTTTCTCCATTGTGCAACTTGATTTATAGGTCTTTCTTTCTTTCTTTCTTTCTTTCTTTCACGATTTCAGACGGACAAGCCCGTCTTTTATTGTCACACGAT
>NC_139625.1:60494811-60647311 GCF_964638095.1 Poromitra crassiceps
ACTTTCCCCTCAACACTTGGGACTGACTTGGGACTTGAGCAATGCGTAGTAGTGGGTTTGAACTTTGACCTTTTGGTTAGAGGACAGACTACTAGCCTGTCCTGACACGTTTTCTTTTTTTCCTTCTTTTTTGTATAATGGAAACTGAAGGAGAACAGGTTTTACATTAACATTTAAAGCATTTACAGTCTTATCTCTCCTATTCCAAGAAGTGAGCAGGTGGGCTAATGCGTGTTGCGGAATCCTCATCCCCAGTTAAATTGTTTATATTTATTTAAAAGCTTAAGCTGATGGCCTGAGGCTTTATAGTAATGGTTTATTGTGTTGCTTCAAACAGCTGTCAGACTTAATTAATCCAGATGGTGACTTGAAGAGACCTGGAGTGGAATGTAAATAAATGTTGAAAGCTGAGAAGGTAATGAATTGAAGTGTAGGATGGACAATAAAAACTGGTCGTCATGAAGTAATGGTAAATCAATGGGCTTGTGTCGCTGTGTGTCTCCATTCTGTCCAAGCAGCAGTAGGATTTCTTTAGTGTCACAGCATCAGGAAGTCCTGTCCACTGCGAACCTTTTTACATGATAGCTCAGTGGTTATAAAATAAATTGGGCTGGTGCCCCCACCTTAAACCAGTCCAACCCCTACTGGTGACAACGACAATTCAGGTTGTTTCATTTGATCAGAAGAAACGTTAAAAAACGATTCAATATTTCACAAGATTTTTTTGTGTGAGAAAAATCTGAAAAATTAACAAATGATAGTGCATTTGTTAATTTTTTAATTAGTGCATACTGTCGTCGCTGTCGTTCCAGGACCTCGAATCTCCAAAACAGCAACTTTTCAGGAAGTAAAAAAAAACCTGTTTGCTCTTAAAATACCGAACCAAACGTCGTCAAAGTTGGCACATGTCTTAATTATAGTTAGTTTCCCGCTGAATGTGTCATTACTTTATTAATATCTTACCTGGATAAGCTCAAATGATGTTGTTTATATTATCAGTCCGACTTGGAAGCACTCTCTCCCGGCCAGTCAGGCGGGAGAGAGTCGTATGCTCATGCACGAGCCCCAAGCTCCTGGCCGCGGGGGCGCGCGCAGGAGCAGCAGCATTGCCCCTCGTCTCTCATGGCCGAGGCAGGGGCTTTCGCATGGGGTGAGAATAGTCTGACATAACGTAGCGTTAACGTTACTTTATTCTCGTCAGAAAACACTCCGATTTGCATGTTAAAACAAGTTTGCAGCCTAGGAATAACTGGAAAACATTTGATTGATATATTAACGTCAGAGGAAGCCAGGATTAGTCAAAACGATATGAGAAATACACAGCACGTCTGCCGTGTGACTTTTCCAGGTTTATTGTCCTGCGTGGGGGGGTACACACGGAGGTAGGGGACGATTTTCGAGGTTTGACTGACAGATTGAGGGCGAATGGCGTTACAAGATTTACTCACAAGCTCGTTTTAATGCTTTTCCATTGGTTGCATTTGTTAAAAACCACACAGAAACGTGAAGGGTGACCAATGGCACTGATTTATGACAAAAAGTGAAAAAAGGGACATTCGAGGTCCTGGCACAACAGCGACGAGATATTTTTTTTCCTGTCCCATAAATCATCACGTGACCTCCCCCAATATTATCTTGCAACCCCATGGAGCGTCCTGACCCCTAGTTTGATAACCACTCTGCTTTAGCTAATAGCATTTAAGCGATGCACCTGGGAGATGCTGATAGTTTCTCCCTTATGTGAGGATTTTAGCAACTTTTTGCTAAAAGTTTAAATATAGTTGCCGTTTTTTTACCCCTATTACTTTGCGTAGGGCTGAATGATAATTCAGTGCCATTTATCATTTTTCAGTGGGATTAAATTGTGATGGTACAGTGATTTTGGGATATCGAGATGCACAATTCTACTGTCTGAACTGATGAGAACAAGCACATTTTATTTAGAAACTCAGAAAAAAGTTTGATAGGAATATTATGTGGAAATTTCAGTTTAGATCACACCAAACATTACCAGTCGGTTCAATATGATGAATGAAGTTGATTATTTAATGTGACTTCACTTATGGGAGCCATATCGTCATATTGATATGGGAAAAAATACTTATGAATAGCATCCAGCCTTGTGTACAAAAAATGCTGTCTGCTCTGTTAAAAATGTGCAACAGCGAGCGAGGATGAAACCTTTCGATCTCAATCTCTCTAAACAAACATCCATCCAGCCATCCTGTCACCCAGAAGCAATCCTGGGTGTTGACTGCTCTTGACCCTCTGCAGAGGTGTGCAAGCTGAAAAGTGAAGCGGTCCTCCCAGGCTCCGACTGTGTGAAATGTCACTGCGTTAGACCAGGGCTGTTGCTAAAATTATTTGTGTGTTTCTCCTCCTGCAGCAGCAACAGGAGCTGCTGGCGTTGAAGCACCAGCAGGAGCTGCTGGAGCACCAGAGGAAGATGGAGAACCACCGCCTGGAGCAGGAGCTGGAGAAGCAGCAGCGGGAGCAGAAGCTGCAGCTGCTGAAGAACAAGGAGAGGGGACAAGAGAGTAAGTAGCACACAGGCTGAAGATCAAAGAGAGGGGACAAGAGAGTAAGTAGCCCACAGGCTGAAGATCAAAGAGAGGGGACAAAAGAGTAAGTAGCACACGCTGAAGATCAAAGAGAGGGGACAAGAGAGTAAGTAGCACACAGGCTGAAGATCAAAGAGAGGGGACAAGAGAGTAAGTAGCACACAGGCTGAAGATCAAAGAGAGGGGACAAGAGAGTAAGTAGCCCACAGGCTGAAGATCAAAGAGAGGGGACAAGAGAGTAAGTAGCACACAGGCTGAAGATCAAAGAGAGGGGGCAAGAGAGTAAGTAGCACACAGGCTGAAGATCAAAGAGAGGGGACAAGAGAGTAAGTAGCACACAGGCTGAAGATCAAAGAGAGGGGACAACAGAGTAAGTAGCACACAGGCTGAAGATCAAAGAGAGGGGACAAGAGAGTAAGTAGCACACAGGCTGAAGATCAAAGAGAGGGGACAAGAGAGTAAGTAGCACACAGGCTGAAGATCAAAGAGAGGGGACAAGAGAGTAAGTAGCACACAGCCTGAAGATCAAAGAGAGGGGACAAGAGAGTAAGTAGCACACAGGCTGAAGATCAAAGAGAGGGGACAAGAGAGTAAGTAGCTACACAGGCTGAAGATCAAAGAGAGGGGGCAAGACAGTAAGTAGCACACAGGCTGAAGATCAAAGAGAGGGGACAAGACAGTAAGTAGCACACAGGCTGAAGATCAAAGAGAGGGGACAAGAGAGTAAGTAGCCCACAGGCTGAAGATCAAAGAGAGGGGACAACAGAGTAAGTAACACACAGGCTGAAGATCAAAGAGAGGGGACAACAGAGTAAGTAACACACAGGCTGAAGATCAAAGAGAGGGGACAAGACAGTAAGTAGCACACAGGCTGAAGATCAAAGAGAGGGGACAAGACAGTAAGTAGCACACAGGCTGAAGATCAAAGAGAGGGGACAAGACAGTAAGTAGCACACAGGCTGAAGATCAAAGAGAGGGGACAAGACAGTAAGTAACACAGGCTGAAGATCAAAGAGAGGGGACAAGAGAGTAAGTAGCACACAGGCTGAAGATCAAAGAGAGGGGACAAGACAGTAAGTAGCACACAGGCTGAAGATCAAAGAGAGGGGACAAGACAGTAAGTAGCACACAGGCTGAAGATCAAAGAGAGGGGACAAGAGAGTAAGTAGCACACAGGCTGAAGATCAAAGAGAGGGGACAACAGAGTAAGTAGCACACAGGCTGAAGATCAAAGAGAGGGGACAAGAGAGTAAGTAGCACACAGGCTGAAGATCAAAGAGAGGGGACAAGAGAGTACAGTAAGTAGCACACAGGCTGAAGATCAAAGAGAGGGGACAACAGAGTAAGTAGCACACAGGCTGAAGATCAAAGAGAGGGGACAAGAGAGTAAGTAGCACACAGGCTGAAGATCAAAGAGAGGGGACAAGAGAGTAAGTAGCACACAGGCTGAAGATCAAAGAGAGGGGACAACAGAGTAAGTAGCACACAGGCTGAAGATCAAAGAGAGGGGACAAGAGAGTAAGTAGCACACAGGCTGAAGATCAAAGAGAGGGGACAAGAGAGTAAGTAGCACACAGGCTGAAGATCAAAGAGAGGGGACAAGAGAGTAAGTAGCACACAGGCTGAAGATCAAAGAGAGGGGACAAGAGAGTAAGTAACACACAGGCTGAAGAATAAGTAGCCCCTTTAGGGACTTGTGTCATGTTCGTCTCACTTGCTAGACACTCCCTCCACATGAGGCGCTGAGAAAAGTACCAAGCAGCAGAACTTGCCGATCTGCTCGTCATACAAGTGTCACAGAAACATTCCAAAGCCACCTACCGAAGCAGAACTCTTCATCGATTAGATCCGGCGGGGTTTGAAAGCTCGATGCTGCGAATAAGTACCGGTACCTCTTTTATCCCAATTCTGTGCCAGTGATATTATTTTTTCGAAAATGCCAAGATGTGTTTTTCCGTGTGCTTCCGACCATAGGGGTGCTGTGGAGCGCTATGATGGCTGGGCACAACAGCACAAAACACAGAACGATTGGAATATTAAAGTTATTTATTAGCACACAGGCGTAAGAACAAGGAAAGGGGGCAAAAGAGTAAGTAGCCCACAGCCCCTCAAAGAACCCTGGTGGTCCCCTGACCCCACGTTGAGAACCACTGGTCTAGACTACCAGACTCATTTGGAGGCCCATTCCTACTCTTTAAATCTATCTGGCTGCTACCATGAGCTATGTTCAGATCGGATTCTTTTTCTTTTTTGCATAAAGTAATCAAACAACCACATGCAATCATTCAAATCCAAACCTCCCTCATTCTAGGTCGTTTGAAATGCAATTCAAATCACATCTCCGAATATGCAACTCGGTCTGACCACTCAGATCAGATTTCTTCCTGTCTCTCCCCACACAACACATATTTGGTGTCAGACGTTACAACAAGAAGAGCAGAGGACAACAAACATGGAGGAGAGCCATATATATATATATATATATATATATATATATATATATATATATATATATATATATATATATATAATCGCATATAATCTGAAACTTTGAACACTTGTTCAAATTGAAAGGTTTGTTTTTTTACACATTTCTTACTGTCAACAAATCATAAGAAAATGAAAAAAAAAAAAAAAAAGTCTCATCCATCTAGCCGAGGCCCAATGCAGCCATAGAGCTCTATTGTATTAAAACAATGATTTTAAAAACACTTCAAAGAGCCATGCTGCTGCTCTGGCAGCATATTTCATCATCACAATGCAACGGGCCAGCCAACTTTCTCCTCAAACAACTTAATAAGACGACCGTAAACATGTTTTCCATGTCAGGAAAGTAGTTCCCCAGCACTGAAAATAGTCCCTGCCGTAATAAAGAATTTGTTCTCATTTGAATTTGATTTGGTAATAACGACAACAGCCTGACTTTTCGTGATAACAATTCACGATTTTTAAAATCGAGACAATGTCTTTGTGAGCTCTATTTAAAGATTTTTTAGCTTACAATTTGAGCCAATGACTTCTGGGTTGAAGGCTAAAAGTGGTACAGTACGTGGGAAGTCAGAAAACAAACACCCTGTTGATTTTGTTATTTTCATAGAATATGTTGACTATAAGATATGCATAAAAAAAACCAGCATAAAGAAAAAGATCAGATTTGAAAAACAGATAGGATTCGCCCTGCTTTCTGAATATATCTCTAGTGAAAGTGAGTTCACACTCTTTGGCAGCATCTGAACGGGTTGCAGGGAATATTCATTCAAAATACCAGTTGAAGGTTGAATGGACCGTTGAGATCAGGATTCATAGTCTGTGTGTGTTTGCATGTGTGTCTGTTTCCATTTTACTTGGAGAACCTGTGTGTTTACTATGGTAAACAAGAGCTGTATTAGCCGGTGGCCTTGGCGGGGGCAAAGCCGAGGTATTGCTGCTCGCCTGCTGGATGTCTCTCAACAGTTCATTGAGAGCGAGTGGACAGGAGTCCTTGAGAGCAGTTTACACGCTGCATGGAAAGTGGCTACAGATCGAGGCTGCGTCTGTGTGTGTGTCTGCTCTCACGTGTATCTGTGTGTATGTGTGCGCGCGCGCGTGTCCGTGGGTCCACACGGTGTGTCTGCGACCGTGTTTTGAGTAAACGGCCTGTGCCATAAATTATCTCATCGTTTTTATTTCCCCCATTTTTATTTATTTATTTATGTTTTCCCCCATTGCTTGCTTCAAAATCCCACTCCTCCAGTTGTGATGATAGAGTTCCCTGGGCTGTATTTGGAAAATAGTACAGTACGCTATAAATCCATTTTGGGAAGGGGGAAATCATTATCTGATTTCAAAATTTCAAAAGATTTGGGGAATGCCATCTGTGAAAGTGTTGCCATTTTGTCGAAGTTGGATTCAAGTTGCCTGATATTTTTTAGCATTCTTTTGTCAAGCGGCGGATCTGGCATGACATTTTTGTGTGTGTATATAAATGCGTCCTCCCTCGTCCCGTCAGGTGCTGTGGCGAGTACAGAGGTGAAGATGCGTCTGCAGGAATTCGTCCTGAACAAGAAGAAGGCCCTGGCCCAGCGCAGCCTCAACCAGGGAGGCCTCCCCAACGATGCCCCCTACTGGTATCGGTGAGAAACAGTCACTGCAGTCAATTGAATTGAGTGAATGAATGGATGAAGAAAGAAAAGGGCGAGGTGCATAGATGCATGCGGAGTCATTTTGGGGCTTGCAGGCTGCTAACACAGCTAGCGGTTAACAAATTGTCAAAAAGATGTCAGTTCTTACCATCTTGCAATGTGTTGACAACGGGGAATAGGGCTGCAAATTTAACGATTTTCATTGTTGATTAATGTGTTTTTTGTATTAATCGATGAATCATTTAGACTTGAATACGTCAAAAATAATGAGAAATGTTCATCACGTTACCAGAGCCCAAAGTGATTCATAAAATTGCTTACTTAATATGACCTGCAGCAAAAAAAAAGAAAAAAGTATGAATTCCATAATGATATGAAACTGAGAAAAGCAAGAAACTCTTAGCATTTGTAACCAGGAAATTCATATTTTTCCTCAGTTGACAAATGATTTCAGCACTAGCGGGGACCTCGTGTAGTTTGCCGTCGTCACCTGTCTCACATGGATAAATCAATATCAGCCTTCACAGTCTGGAAGTGCAGCGAGCACAGGGGGAAGGCTCCCATCTTTACATTCCTGATCCTTTGTAATGAGTGAATGAGTAAGCAGCAGAGTAGGTGCGAGACGGCGCAGATCGTTATAACTTTGGATGGTAATTCTTTCACCCTCAGCCTTGCAGGCGGATGAATAATGTAATGGATTGTGTCTTAATCTGTCAGTTTGCCTCCCCTCTGCTTCACCTGCTGTCGCACTGTATGAGCCAGACTGAGAGATGGATCGAGAGACACACTTACACACACACGCACGCACGCACCTACATACATACTATGTGTGAGGACAGGATATTGGAACCTGATGATAGGACTCTTATACTGGAGACTATATTGAGTGTTTATTAGCATTGTTGGGGCTCTCCAGGTGTGTGTTTTGCTATTTCAATCTTCCGGGAAAGGTGGTGGGACAATGGGACAAAAAGGCTTAAAAAGAATGATATCATGCAAACGAGCAGGAATCATTTACATTTGGGCAACAATCTGGCTTCGAAGCCAGTAGTGTTGTGTGTTTTTTTGTTCCCCAGCTTTTGAACTGAAGATGGACTTTGTGTTGGGATTTCCTGAACTATATGACCCATCTGTTAGCTTAAAGATCTAAACAAACTAAATAATCTATGGACAAAAGCGACATGGATTGTTGGTCTTCCTTGTTTGTGTAACGTTAACTGAAGTAGCCTCAAATATTTTAGCTGCTAACGTTAGCTTGCTAGCTTAGCCATTCAAATAGCTGTAGCCACTTAGCTAGCTACAGTAGCTCACTAGAGTGAAGCATAATTTTGAGACTACGCTTTCCAGACATATGACTATAGGTGTAATTTGTGCATAATAAAATTAATAAAATATTAAAATGGTAAAATAAATAATGTTAAACAAACCCAATGGTAGAGCTGGGCGATATGGACAAAATAAAATATCACAATGTCTTTGACCGAATAACTCAATTGATATTGCACCAATATTGTAGGGATGACTATTGGCGTTTTTACAAAATATTTACACGAGATCTTTGATAAATAATCATCAGTAATGTGGATATAATGACCAAGTCGGTAAAGGCAAAGAATAGAACAGCTAGAACAGTCTTGTAAGTTCAGAAAATGACATCACTTGACTGTAATGCAGCCTTTAAACCCAGAAAAAGACAACACTTATGCCAGATCACCATTCAGTATTACAATATCCAAAATCGGAGACGATATCTAGTATCATAACACAATATCGATATAATATCAATATATTGCCCAGTCCTCCTACCCGATGTTTTCCCCAGAACACACCCAGTGAAATGGCCCACAAGCGACAGTGAAACATCGCCAAGCGACGTGGTCCCGTTTGGTCTGCATGTACTGTTTCTCTCTTTCTCTATCTCTATCCACCTTATTTTTGGCGGCCATTTTGCCTTACGTTAACTATGGGTTCTATTTCCGGTGTAACCAATTTAGATAACCCCCCAGCCCCCGACAAAAAAAACGTCTATGAGGGTTTTACCCTTTTACAGCAGAGCCATTCTGCTCTACAGCCGTGTCGTTCGGGTGCTGGGATAACGTAATGCATTGTGGGTAGTCGGCTACTAACTGTGGCTAATGTTAGCGGCTAGCTAGCTATGTTACATGGCAGTAAAACGCCACCAAATTGATTTAACTTTTAACCATTTCAAGTAACACACATTTCGAGTTTCCATACGGACCTCCAGCGTTGGTTAGTTGTTTATAACGTGACTATATTTATAACTTTTATAACGGACTCCAGCTTCCGGTTTATAATTTGGGTCTGCAGCCAGAGTATAACAAAGGAAATGGCAAGCGGCAACAATGAGTCACGTTAAACCGGACCTTGTACCCACGATTCTTTTTTACAGTGGGGCATTCAAAAATAAGGTGGATAGAGCCTTTTCACAGCAACCATTTGAGGTGGTAAAGCAGGATGTAAAGCAGGTGTAACCAATTCCATTAATGATGGTTCCATTCCATTTAGGTGCTCCAGTGCCAGGGACCTCATTAATGTTATTGGTTACACCTGCTTTACCACCTCAAAACGGTTGCTGTGAAAAGGGCCTATTTCTCTATGTCCTTTCCTTCCTCTCTAACTGTAGATTATCTGCTTGTTGGCGTAACCATCCCCCAGCCTCAGAGGAGATACGTGTGTACATCCTCCCGAGCTGAACATGCGGCGGGACAGTAGCCAGCCCTGGCTTAGCTTTGTCTATGAACACAGTCATAACTCTGTAGCCAGCCCTGGCTTAGCTTTGTCTATGAACACAGTCATAACTAGGCAGCCCCGGCTTAGCTTTGTCTATGAACACAGTCATAACTAGGCAGCCCCGGCTTAGCTTTGTCTATGAACACAGTCATAACTCTGTAGGCAGCCCTGGCTTAGCTTTGTCTATGAACACAGTCATAACTCTGTAGCCAGCCCTGGCTTAGCTTTGTCTATGAACACAGTCATAACTCTGTAGCCAACCCTGGCTTAGCTTTGTCTATGAACACAGTCATAACTCTGTAGCCAGCCCTGGCTTAGCTTTGTCTATGAACACAGTCATAACTCTGTAGGCAGCCCCGGCTTAGCTTTGTCTATGAACACAGTCATAACTCTGTAGGCAGCCCTGGCTTAGCTTTGTCTATGAACACAGTCATAACTCTGTAGGCAGCCCTGGCTTAGCTTTGTCTATGAACACAGTCATAACTCTGTAGGCAGCCCTGGCTTAGCTTTGTCTATGAACACAGTCATAACTAGGCAGCCCTGGCTTAGCTTTGTCTATGAACACAGTCATAACTCTGTAGGCAGCCCCGGCTTAGCTTTGTCTATGAACACAGTCATAACTCTGTAGGCAGCCCCGGCTTAGCTTTGTCTATGAACACAGTCATAACTCTGTAGGCAGCCCTGGCTTAGCTTTGTCTATGAACACAGTCATAACTAGGCAGCCCTGGCTTAGCTTTGTCTATGAACACAGTCATAACTAGGCAGCCCTGGCTTAGCTTTGTCTATGAACACAGTCATAACTAGGCAGCCCGGGCTTAGCTTTGTCTATGAACACAGTCATAACTCTGTAGGCAGCCCCGGCTTAGCTTTGTCTATGAACACAGTCATAACTCTGTAGGCAGCCCTGGCTTAGCTTTGTCTATGAACACAGGCATAACTAGGCAGCCCGGGCTTAGCTTTGTCTATGAACACAGTCATAACTAGGCAGCCCTGGCTTAGCTTTGTCTATGAACACAGCCATACTCTGTAGGCAGCCCCGGCTTAGCTTTGTCTATGAACACAGTCATAACTAGGCAGCCCTGGCTTAGCTTTGTCTATGAACACAGTCATACTCTGTAGGCAGCCCTGGCTTAGCTTTGTCTATGAACACAGTCATAACTAGGCAGCCCTGGCTTAGCTTTGTCTATGAACACAGTCATAACTAGGCAGCCCCGGCTTAGCTTTGTCTATGAACACAGTCATAACTAGGCAGCCCTGGCTTAGCTTTGTCTATGAACACAGTCATAACTCTGTAGGCAGCCCTGGCTTAGCTTTGTCTATGAACACAGTCATAACTCTGTAGGCAGCCCTGGCTTAGCTTTGTCTATGAACACAGTCATAACTCTGTAGGCAGCCCTGGCTTAGCTTTGTCTATGAACACAGTCATAACTCTGTAGGCAGCCCCGGCTTAGCTTTGTCTATGAACACAGTCATAACTCTGTAGGCAGCCCTGGCTTAGCTTTGTCTATGAACACAGTCATAACTAGGCAGCCCTGGCTTAGTTTTGTCTATGAACACAGTCATAACTCTGTAGGCAGCCCTGGCTTAGTTTTGTCTATGAACACAGTCATACTCTGTAGGCAGCCCTGGCTTAGCTTTGTCTATGAACACAGGCATAACTCTGTAGGCAGCCCTGGCTTAGCTTTGTCTATGAACACAGTCATACTCTGTAGGCAGCCCCGGCTTAGCTTTGTCTATGAACACAGTCATAACTCTGTAGGCAGCCCTGGCTTAGCTTTGTCTATGAACACAGTCATAACTCTGTAGGCAGCCCTGGCTTAGCTTTGTCTATGAACACAGTCATAACTCTATAGGCAGCCCTGGCTTAGTTTTGTCTATGAACACAGTCATAACTATAGGCAGCCCTGGCTTAGTTTTGTCTATGAACACAGTCATAACTATAGGCAGCCCTGGCTTAGCTTTGTCTATGAACACAGTCATATCTCTGTAGGCAGCCCTGGCTTAGTTTTGTCTATGAACACAGTCATAACTATAGGCAGCCCTGGCTTAGTTTTGTCTATGAACACAGTCATAACTATAGGCAGCCCTGGCTTAGTTTTGTCTATGAACACAGTCATAACTATAGGCAGCCCTGGCTTAGCTTTGTCTATGAACACAGTCATAACTCTGTAGGCAGCCCTGGCTTAGCTTTGTCTATGAACACAGTCATAACTCTGTAGGCAGCCCTGGCTTAGCTTTGTCTATGAACACAGTCATAACTCTATAGGCAGCCCTGGCTTAGTTTTGTCTATGAACACAGTCATAACTATAGGCAGCCCTGGCTTAGTTTTGTCTATGAACACAGTCATAACTATAGGCAGCCCTGGCTTAGTTTTGTCTATGAACACAGTCATATCTCTGTAGGCAGCCCTGGCTTAGTTTTGTCTATGAACACAGTCATAACTCTGTAGGCAGCCCTGGCTTAGTTTTGTCTATGAACACAGTCATATCTCTGTAGGCAGCCCTGGCTTAGTTTTGTCTATGAACACAGTCATAACTCTGTAGGCAGCCCTGGCTTAGCTTTGTCTATGAACACAGTCATAACTCTGTAGGCAGCCCTGGCTTAGCTTTGTCTATGAACACAGTCATAACTCTATAGGCAGCCCTGGCTTAGTTTTGTCTATGAACACAGTCATATCTCTGTAGGCGATGCACAGATGGCCGCACATGTCCACAACCTCACCATGAGATTTGCATGATGCTTTAATTATTCAAATCTATGACGGGAGTCATTTGACCGGCAGTACGTAGTGCGTGGGATTATCACACTATTCCCCCCAGTTCCCCTCCCCCCCCGAACAGGCAACACCGACCAACCAGAGGAGGCACTAGTGCAGCAACCAGGACACCTACCCTTAATCTGGCTTAGTTCCCACCCGTAGACACGGCCAATTGTGCCTGTATGGACACCCAACCAAGCCAGGTAACACGGAGGCTCTAACCTGCAACCCTTGTGTTGATAGGCGGGGAATCTACACTTGGTGCCACCTTTAACGGTATATGTGTTTGTGTGTATGTGTGTGTGTCCGTCCGTCCGTCCGTCCGTCCATCTGTCCGTGTCCATCCGCCCTATAGGAAAACCCAGCACAGCTCCCTGGACCAGAGCTCTCCTCCACAGACTGGCATTTCCACCTACAATCACCCTGTGCTGGGCATGTACAACCCTCGGGATGACTTCCCACTCCGAAAGACTGGTACGACACACACACACACACACACACACACACACACACACACACACACACACACACACACACACACGTTGGCAGTGTCACAGAGCTATCTATTGGCTCCTATGCAGCCTCAGGCTCAGAGAGGATTACATACACACAGTTTGCCACTGTGCCGTCCAGTAGCTGCTATGCAGGCTCACGTCTAGCGTAATTTAGATGGCATCAGGGCTCTGCGCCATTAATCACATCCAAATGAGGCTGTCAGGGGCTCCCAGCATCCCCCACATGAGAGTGCTGGAGAGAGCGTAGGTGGTTCAAGAGTTCAATCGAGTGCACTCCAGGTCTCCAGCCCCGTAACACTGCTTAAATCCAATCTGTCTGCTGCGAGTAGAGTAGTAACTCTACTACTGGAAACAGTTTGTCCTGGGGTTTTCCAACGTCGGTACTAGGGTTGAGTATCGGTACTCAATACCTTTAATGTATCGACTTGAATACGGTAACCCAGTACCAGGTAGCAGCGAAACTTCTCTAGTCAAACGATACTTGCATTGCATTCGATCGTTTTTTTGTACACAGATCTCGAAAGAAATGGCTATTTGTATGGTTTGCTCGCAGGTGCAGGCAATCACTGCAAGCGTTGTTCGATTTAATGCGTGTGATGACGTGTGATTGGCTCACTACCGCAAGCAGCTACAACCCATACAGCAGTGATACTCAACTTGTCGCCCGGGGGCCAGATGTGGCCCGCAATAGGGTGCCAAGTGGCCCTCTGGCTCGAATGAGCTCCAGCTAAATTCTCAAATATCGCCACCCGCTCTACTTACAGTATACTGTATGTACTAACTAACTTAACTCAACCTATCCTGTGTGCATAAAATTGTCAGACTAAACTCCGGCTGACACCCCAAATACGTACAATCCGTTACAGAAAAATTAATATTATTAATGTTTGTTTATTAACTGGCCCTTGGCCTCCTGTCATTTTGCAAACGTGGCCTCCGGGCAAAGCAAGTTGAGTATCCCTGCCATACAGTATGTGGTGGTGAAGTCGAGCACGGTGTATGTGATGGAGTTGGAACTCTTTTGGTATCAGTATTGGTACTGGTATTATTTTAAACGATAACCAGCCCTTGTAGGTACACAGTTTTTTAGATCGGGGGATAATCTTGTAAAAAGTAATTTTAGAGCTGCTAAAATGCTAAAAGTGTCACTGGAAGATAGCGAAAGGTTTTCATTTAAAGCTAAGATACACTAGATGACTTTGAAATCTTAACTGATCATGAAAAGACTGGGGAGTTTATACTACACAACGTTTTCATTAAGAGTTTTTTTTTAACTGAAAAACTCACTGAAATACGGTGTCTTGAACCTACAACACAAATAACCAGCAAACCAATGTATTACTGCATCACTCACTATGGGTTAAAATTTACTTTTCGAAGCCACAACATTACGTTAATTTAAAACAAGTTTCTATGCAAATGTGTTCTTTATATCCTCTTTGGTACTTGGGGTATTTCAGATCACACACACAAAACAGTTGCAATGGCATACTTTTATTTTGAAATTTGTAACGGGAAGTTTCAGTTTTATTCTTTCTGGCTTAACCATGAGCAACCAGCATAGCGTCTTTGCTTCCTTGTATTATTCACGTGTGCCTTGGTATCAGAAATATCTATTGTATGAAGACTGCTATTTGACTGCTTTTGGCTGATTGCCTCCTAGTTTTTCATTGGATATTGATGGGATTCCACATGCACGTGAGTTATTGAGTTGGGTCGGGTCGTTGGACCAGTTTACACTACGCGACTCAACGCGAGAAATTCACACGTTTGATATAATCGTTGTGGCTCCGACTAGCGTCGGGAGGCAGTTTACACTTGACGATTAAAAATCACAGATTATGCTGCCGACTGGCACAACAACTGCAGACTAGAGTCAACAAAGACAGACTGAGCCCGACTGGAAATCCTATGTAAAATCGGAGGGAAACTCTTGTAGTGTAGTGCTAGCCTAAAATCTAACGTCTTCAAACTCAGCGCTCAAAGCACAGAAGCCACTACAGCAGGGATACCAGGGGCCAAAGCAAGTGCAAAATGACAGGAGGCCAGGGGCCAGTTAATAAACTAAGATTAATACTATTATTTTATTCTGTAGTGGATTGTAGCCCCCCCCCCCCCCCATAACAATAAACAACAAAAGTTAGAAATTCAGTTTGCTCACTTCAATTCAGTTCTCAAATCTGTTCAGAGTAAACCCTCTTCATAAACAAATAAATAAAGGCGCTCTCCAAAAAGAAAATGAACCAAACATCTCTTGTGCACACAGGATAGATAGATAGGGGGCCAGTCAGCACCCTATCGCAGGCCGCATCTGGCCCCCGGGCCACAAGTTGAGTATCACTGCGCTACAGTGTAAAAAAAACAGCTGTTTGGAGTGTGTTTTCCCCAGGTAGACTGTGTGTGTGTGTGTGTGTGTGTGTGTGTGTGTGTGTGTGTGTGTGCGCGCGCGCACATGCGTGAGTGTGTGTGTATGTGTGAGTGAGTGGTGTGTGTGTGTGTGTGTGTGTGTGTATGTGTGTGTGTACGCGTGCATGCGTGCGTGAGTGTGTGTGTATGTGTGAGTGTGAGTGGTGTGTGCGGTGGTGTAGCCGTGAAGCAGCGGTCGTCTTACAGTGCAATTATTCACTTAGCGGGGCGGCAGGCGGCTACAGCCAGCGCTCAGCCCTGTTGACTCTGAACCTTCAGGCCGCTGGCTGCTGCAGCACACAGACCACAGTTGACACTGGCCCACACAGCCACATTCCACCCCGAGAGGAGGAAGAAGGAGGGATGAAGAGAGGGAGAGTAGAAGTGGAGATGAGAGAGAAAGGGCGAGGTGAGGGAAGATAGTAAGGAAGGAGAGAAACGAAAACGCAGTGAGGGAGAGAGATGAGTCGGGGGGAAGAAGCCTCTGGTTGCTTCACTGACTGACCCCAAAATCGTCTTTTTTTCTTGACTAGAAAAACATTTGAGGCGATGGAGTGAGTGTTTGGTTTCTATAAGAGAGAGAGAGAGAGAGAGCAATGGAGCAGACCAAAGTTGAGAGCGCAGAACAGGAGCAGGCAAGTGGCACTGCGATGCCACGCACCCCCCAAAAAAAACATCACAAGAGAAATGAAAAGATGGCGGGTAGTGAAAAGATTGTGTCCGGCGTCGGCCCTTGATTTATATGCTAAGGAGTGTGCTCAACTGGCGAGGGGAGAGAACCTGTGCCACCCTGATATTTGCCCACAGCCGTGACGTGCTTTGCGGGGTTTACTTATGGTAATGCCAGCTCAGGAGAGGTTAGAGGCTCTTTTATTTCACCGCCTGCCTGGCCGTAAAGTAGAGGACTGGCACCCCAGCCTCCCAGCAACGCTCAAAGGAAGCAACAGCGCTCTTTTGTGCATCTCCCTTCTCCCTCTTTACATTTACAGTTTAGGCGTTTTAGCCGACGCGCTTCTCCAGCGCAAATTACAATGAGTTCAACAGCAGAATAGGCTTTACCCTGCATTCGAGTGATGTCGGATTTACGGTCTGAACGAGTTTCCGACCAGGAGGTGCCACATGAGCACCTTGTTAAGTCGGAGAAATCGGGATTGTAGATGCGGCACGAATTGGCAGAGTTGTGCCGTAATCACTCTTTCCAACATGGCTGAACAGAGAGAAAACTAACCGTTAAGTAAAAGTACTAATTCAAAAGACACAGATATTCCTTGGTAACTATATAATTCAACAGGATTCACTTTCCTGTTCTTCCATTCATAATCCATTCCATTCATAATCCCCTGAAATAGCCACATTTTGCTTACTAGCTAGGCTATCGCTAGCTCAATTGCTAACGTTAGCCTAGAAGGCTGGCGATGTGTGTGAACAGTGGAGGTAGAAATGCTCTCCTGGCAGTAGGCTACCACATGCATAGTCGGGTCCATGCAGTATTCCGACACGTACTGTCACGCACATATGAATGCAACAGAAACATTGCTTGTCCCACTGGACGGGAAACTTTGGGACCTTGTCACCTTCTGACTCACTGTGCCCTTTCTGATGGAAGCAAAGCAAGGCATAGTACTGTTCCTGACCAGCTTCCTCCTGCCTTTCAATTCCTTCACTGAATGTCTGCGGTCAGTAATGAGCAATTGTGTTTTTGTAGCTTAATTAGGGCGTCCCATCCTTCACATGGAAGTTCATGGGTTCATAGACATGTTCTGTACATGACCGGGCCATGACCAGTCGCCATGCATGCAGGACATGACCGCTATATGACCCAGTGAATACAGCGGCCCTTTTACTGCAGTTGTGAAACGCATTTTAATAAGATTAACAATGCATCATTTGTGATTGGTCAAAAAAGAGACAATACCCCTTGTGTTTTGATGGATTTTCATCGCAACCCAGTCCAGTTAAAAAAGTTGAAACTAGTTGAACTTTTGACAGAGGGAATGTGAATACAGCCTTTCAATGCATGTGTGTATTTGACAAATGTCCCTTGTGAACATCTAATAGTTATTACCTGCTGTGGCTTTTCTATAAGTATCTGTCACATCCATTCAGCTATTTCCCTCTGAGATCTGCAGCCTCTTCAGGCGGTTCCAACAGGCGAGAACATTTCTTTCACAGGTATTGACAATTTCTCCATCGACCCCACTTGGCTCGGACTCCCCCGTTGCTTGTGATTATTGAGTTGTCGTGATATCGGATCATTCACCTTTCAAACCCGCTGCTTGCTCTGCTGCAGAAGCAACCAAAAAGAGCCAATTAGATTAGTCTCTCTTTCAGCTCCACTCTCATTTCATATGGTTCCTGTTTTTCCTTTCTTTTTTGGTGCAATATAACTGTGTGTGTGTGTGTGTGTGTGTGTGTGTGTGTGTGTGTGTGTGTGTGGGTGTGTGTGTGTGGGTGTGTCTGTGTGTGTATAACATTACAAAAAAACAGGACACGCGGACAACGGTTCCATATTAACAGACGCTTTCCTTAGATCAAATCCCAAGACAATTATTTCTGTTGTTTGTTTTGGAAGCTCTAAAATGAAATGATGATGATTGCTGATGGCTTTTATGTCTTAAAGATCATTTAAAGCAAATCAATTCATACAGTAGGAACAGGGGCTCTGATCTTTCAACATTCGTTCTCGACCAGCAATACACAGTCAGGCCTCCTCCTTAACCTCTGAAAATTGAGATAAAACCAAATAGACTTGCATCTCATCTACTCATATGTAGCTGCGGCTTTTCTGCTCGATTCAGAGTGGGGAGACAGCGGATTAAAGATGGCTTTGATGCTGACTTATATAACAAAAACTTCTCAAAACTTCTGCCTTTAAATTTTTTATACGTATCCGACTTTTCCCCCAGCGTACCAGGCCACGATTTCACTCTCGCTTAAAAGAAAAAAATGATTTTCAACTGGATTATTTCTGAAAATCAAACCTGGTTCACTCAGGGAAACAGGGGGAGACATGAGAATACTTTATTGAATTTGTAGCGATACCGATAGGGTAGCTTCCAAATACTTAATAATAATAAAGACGCTAGCAGCTCTGTCTCCATCAACTGATTACTTCTGACTCGACTTCATCTGGGCTGGACTCTCCTGCTACAGTACTTCACACTTCCTAATTCACACTTCACTCTTTTCCACACATGTTGTTGTTGTTGTTCATTTATGGAGGTGCTCCAGGGAAGCTAGCTAGTATTTCAGTATTTGCACTTCAGGAGGACGCTGTCATGCAAAATTACTATTAAAAATGCTGTTTTAATTGGGGGAATCAATGCTTTAACTGAAGAATTAGAAGAGATGAACCAGATTAACTGTAGCATAAGGCTCTGGGTGGGTTATAAACACTGTTAGTGGTTTGTTAATTTATATCTTGTACTCCCTTGTTGATTATGCTGATTCTCATACTTGGAATAGGATATTGGATAGTGAAATTGCGACAATTTGAAGCTTTTCCATAACCTGTGATCTGTAACCTTTTTAAAGTTCACATTAGCAACAAAATCCAGCACGCTACTGCTAGATATCACTTTTCGATACGCAACCATAATTATGCAACTCTGGGGGGGGGGGGGGGGGGGGGGCAACAGATATGAAAAGAGTGGGGTGAGAGAGTGAGAAAGAAAGCAGAGGAGAGAGAGAGAGAGGACTCTAGTTCTTTCATTCCGCCTTTTGTTTTTCCATGAATGCTGAAACGGCGCTTCAGGATGATTAGTGACAATGAACACACGAGAGCCGCTAATTGGTTAACGTGGGCCCCACCGAGGCCCCTGATTGGCAGGGCAAAGTAAACAGAGCATTAGCCATGGCAGGAGCCAACGTGACATTTCCCTTCATCCCGTCTCCATTCACAACTCTGTGACCGCATACAAACAAAAGACCTTCAGGCAATCAGATATAGCTCTGAAATTGGAGCAATTTTTTTTTATTCTTTTATTTTGCCTCACTGAAATACAGATTAAAAACCCAAAATAGGAGGGCGGGAGATGGGGAAAAAACTGAGATGCTGGAAATGGTTGGGTTGGGATGTTAGACCTGGTAGATTTTCACACAGAGCTTGTTAAAGTGTAGAAAAACACTGCTGTTCCCACCCCATAAATAATGTTTGTCAGGTGCCTTGTGGAATAAAAGAAATGGACGGAGTGCGCGTGACGTCACCCGTGGTTTGTGGACTCCCGCTTTGAAGCCTCCGCTTTAGTGTTTTGGCAGCTGCCATCTTGGTTCTCGCGCAGCCCGCCAGCCCCAGGCTTTCCTACAGAGCCGCAGCACCGCCTGCTATTGGTCAATGACGGGCAAGCTGCACAATCACTGGACAGGCGACCTTTCAATCACGCCGAAAACATTGTCTTTTTTTATTGTCTGTTTCTGTTGAGTGCTTATCATCCAATCAATCAATAAGCAGATGAATCAGTCATAGTGTTTTGTTCATCTCTGCCCATCCTTCAGCCTCGGAACCCAACCTGAAGCTGCGTTCCAGGCTGAAGCAGAAGGTCAGCGAGAGGAGGAGCAGTCCTCTGCTGCGCCGCCGAGACAGCCCCATCACCACCGCCAAGAAACGCTCGCTCGACATGGCAGGTAAGGAACACACACACACACACACACACACACACACACACACACACACACAGCCTACCCAAAGTCCACATAAAACAGGAAAAACACTGAATCAACATTCCACATACAGTATATGCCAATTGATGGTGATAGTGCTTTGCTTGGTGTGTGTGTGTGTGTGCGTGCGTGCGTGCGTGCGTGCGTGTGTTTCAGACTCTGCGTGTAGCAGCGCCCCCGGCTCAGGCCCAAGCTCCCCCAACAACAGCTCCAACAACATCCCCAATGAAAACGGCATCACTGTGGCAGTCTCCAACTGCTCAGAGGTAACACACACACACACACACACACACACACACACACACACACACACACACACACACACACACACACACACATATAACTGAGTTTATAAAACGGCTCTCTCAAATCAAGCAATCTGATTGGTTCACAGCCATTGTATAATTCCAGTAACCGAGTTCAATAACCCATGGCCATGGGTTATTGGTTGCCATGGCAACTCTCTTACTAAAAGGCAGCTCTGCGCTCGAGCTCCGTGTTGGGCTTTCCAGAAAGCTCTCAGCTTCTCAGCAAGCGCCAGGATTGGCCAATGTCAACTTCAGTCTCCAGAACGATCCAATCAAATCACCCGCACGTCTATCTTCTTGCTAGAGGTCCCGCCTTACAGTAGTGTCAAAACAAAAAGCTACTCGCTTGCAGCCAGACGCATGATGGCGCAACTCTCTTAGGCTTTGGTTACCTCAAAAACAAAATGGCGGAGACAGTTTTCAGATCCTTGTGAATCGATCTTCGCTTATAACTTTACTAATACTTAGCAGAAAATGATGTTTTGTACAAGAATAGACGCGGGCTAATGTCTTAACCCCTCTCTCGCGCGCCCTCACTCTTAACCCCGCATTTCTAAATAAGACGTAACGTTACTTGGTGTCGGCATACGGCTCTGGTGTCGAGCTTTGCAAAAAGCTCTCAGCAAGCGCCAGGATTGGCCAATGTCGACTTCAGTCTCCAGAACGATCCAATCAAATCACCCGCACGTCTATCTTCTTGCTAGAGGTCCCGCCTTACAGTAGTGTTTCAACTGACTCTATCAGAATACGATGCCAGTCGGACTTATAGTATTATTATTATTATATTATTATACTTGGAAACCGTTTTATAAAAGCAATATAGCACTCGAGCAGCGTGTGTTGTGGAATATATCCCGCTGATAAGCTGTTATCCCACTCGGCCTGCGGCCTCGTGGGATAACAGCTTATCAGCGGGATATATTCACCACAACACACTTGCTCTCGTGATATATTGCTTAACACATTGAGTGCCAGCCATTTTTTCAATCCTGTAGGTAAGTTGTGCCAGGTTTTTTTTTGAGGATTCTGGCTCATTTTACAAGAGCCGAGGATTATTTTCTGTTAAGAATTCGTGAACACCAATCATCTAAAAATAACTAATAGAATGTGTGCTTTCTCTGTCTAAAAGACTTAGTTTGCAGAGTTAGTAGTTATGTAGATATTAGCCGTTGAGTACAGCATGGTTTCAGAGATTTTCAGAGAGTTTGGAGATAAATGGATTTTTAGAACCACCTCACGTGCCTGTGATTATGGGTGCCCTTGTCTCCCACTCTGTGCGCTCTCTCTCTCTCTCTCTCTCTCTCTCTATAAATTGCCACACCTGCCCATAAACCACCCACAGACTTGCCAACAAATCAGTCAGATTGCTCCTTTGTGCGCGTGCTGGAGCTACAGGTGCCACCTAATAGTTTTTATATTTAGTAGCTGCCTCAGAGCATGTACAAGACTAGTGGTGAGGGGTCTTCAGATGACGGCTCTGCAGAGGAGGAGGAGAGCCAAGGAAGCGGCAAGATGCTATTTGAGGCAGCTTATTAGGACACTGGGTGCTGTGTGGAGGAGGCTTGAGGCGACTTCACATGGCCTTTTTCACACTGCGGACAGAATAAATCATTCAAATGTGCTTCCTTCCCAGGCGTCTCTGGCACAGAGGCTGTGCAGCGGTGCTGAGCGCGGCTGCATTAGCCAGCTGTCCCTCTACACCTCACCCTCCTTACCCAACATCACCCTGGGGCTGCCCGCCACGGCCACCGCTGCTTCCAATGTAACGACCACCCCAATCTGTGTCTATTTGATTGATTGATTTGATTATTGTGCCCCTTTACAGGAATTTGCCTTATATTTAAAACCTTAGAGGCCATTTACACCCAGCACTAACATGCGTTTTCTGTGATCAGATTGCAATCGCCTATGTTTTGTTGTTTTATATATTTAGTTTTTATGTTTTTGTGTTTTATGTTTCGGGGACAACGGATGGAAACTAGCCCCGTGCTAAATCCGGCGATTTTTACACTTTTATTATGTTCCAGATGTTTTTATCTGTTCCATGGTTATTGTGTTCATCAATTTTGCATTGTCCCGTCTAAATAAATAAATCAAATCAAAAAATCGGATAGTTCTTGACCACATTAGCCTGGTTTCATTTACACCTGGCGTTAGCATGCGTTTTTGGTGATCAGATTGCAATCTGATCACCCAAAACGGGTGTCCTCTCAATCAAGGCCTTGAACATTTTTGAAAATAGACATGGGTCATTGAAAGTGCTTGAATTTCTATCTTTTGTGCAAGAATAGATTGTTTTCTTTTTTCTTTTTTACTTAACATTAACACACCACAGTTGAGAAGTGTTCACACAATCAAGCATTGCTCTTTTTAATTGTTGTCTGTGAGCGTCTGTGAAGCCTGCTTGTTTAATTATACAAATTCCCAGTGTTGTAACACTAATTAACCTTGATCCATGTCTCAAACTATGCCTTGTTGGGTCCTTGGAATTTGTGTGAATTGGGCCTGGAAAGTCCTTGAAAAGTCCTTGAATTTGATGTTTAAGAAGGTGTGGGAACCCTGTTATTAGGTTTGTCTATATTTCTGTCTCTCAAACATCAACGGTTCCAAACGCAATGCTCTTCAGCTAAATATTATCATTTGCTATTGTGAGGGACTTGGATGTCAACTCCATCTCAATGCAGCATCAGAGTCTAACTTCCTCCTCGCCCCTCCCTCCTGCTCTCTGCTCTCCCCAGGTGACCGGCCATCAGGAGGGCGGCCTCTCCCTCAGCCCGCCCTTCCTCTCCGGGGGCCACCTGAGCCCCTACCTGGCCGAGGGCGGAGGGGGCTCAGGGGGCCACAGCCCGCTGCTGCAGCACATGGTGCTCATGGAACAGAGTCCAGCACAGAGCCCCCTAGTAACAGGTAGGAGAAAGAGGAGTGGTGCTAGTAGTGATCATAGCAACAATAGTAGCAATCTGGGAAGCCAGAGCCTATCAGTCTGACGACTACCGTAAATTCCGGACTATAAGACGCACCGGTCTATAAGCCGCGGGACCAAAATTGACGATTTTTTTCTTCTATAAGCCGCACCGGTCTATAAGCCGCGGGTGTTTTGATGTTTAATTACCATATGTAAGGCTTCGTGCACAGAGGGGATTGTCGGGAAACAGATGGCTGTTTGGGGAAGCTCCCATTTATTAACATTTCAACAAAACAAAAGTCAGGTCACTAATCCCCAGACCGCGGGTGTTTTAATGGTATTTTTTGTTTTTTTTACAGTGCACACAGTGTCCGCGGTGTGGTGAAAAGAGGGCAAGAGAGGAAATTAAAACAGAAGTGGATTTATAGTTAGAAAGAGTGCTAAAGAAGAGAGAATTCCGTTTTTTATTTTTTTATTTTAGTTACTCACAGTACTATTGACCAGTCCAACTCAAAAGATATTCGGCAGTTTCACTTTGAGCTCTTGTTCCGCCGCTGTCCATCAATGGTTATGACGAGTCTCGCTGGGTACAGTACGCCAAAGCGATATCCATTGACTCGATGATGCTGTTGTATGTTGCGCGTTTCTGTTGCACCAACGCGGAGAGGTCCTGCCGAAAAAGCGCGTACCCTCCCAGGTGAGGGGCTTCTTCCCCGCAGCCTGGAGGATGAGTTGACGGTCGGGCCAGCGGAGTAGGCAGATGAAGATGGCCCTCGGTGGCAGGCCGGGGTCTGGACGTGGCCGAGGCGCCCGGTGTGCCCTGTCCACCTCTGGTGGTTTCTCGCCTTCCTTCAGGTCCAGGATGTAACACAGGATTTTGCCACGAAAGCGTCCATGTCACCCATCTCAGCTCCCTCTTTTACATTGATCAGGCGAATGTTATTTCTTTTACTCCTGCTGATTAAGTCATCAACCTGCGTGTGCAGGGTTTCGATTTTGCATTTTATCCATTTTCGGACTCACTGTGTTGTTTTTGTCCTCCAGTGCGCGGATGCGCTTTTCCGCATTATAAACTCTGTTCACGGTTGCCTTAGTTTCTTTAGTGAGTGAGTGGATGGACTTCTGCACGTTTTCAAACTTGTTTTCAAGCTGCTCAAAACCTCTGAGCGATGTCGGACTTAATCGATAGTGTTTCACGGAGTAAAAGTTTAGCCCAAGCCGTGTATCTCCAGCCTCCAGCAGGTGAGTCATTTCCTCATTCATGGCGTGATTGCTTCGTCTTTTTCTTTCTGCTTACCTGTGTTGTGTTATGTTATGTTATGTTATGTTGTTAAAAGAGGGCAAGAGAGGAAATTAAAACAGAAGTGGATTTATAGTTAGAAAGAGTGCTAAAAAAGAGAGATTTTTTTTTTTTTTTGGAAAAAATCCATAGATAAGCCGCACCGTTATATAAGCCGCAGGGGCCAAAAAACGGGAAAAAAGCCGCGGCTTATAGTCCGGAATTTACGGTATATGACTCTGGGACAGACGGCCGATATGTCGGGGCTTCCGCTGTAGAGCAGACGTCCCGCCCCTTCCGTCATTGTTTACAGTCTGACTACGTCTCATATGCAGCTATTTCTTATACAGTCTGTGATCTGGATCTATTTCTTATACAGTCTGTGATCTGGATCTATTTATTATACAGTCTGTGATCTGGATCTATTTATTATACAGTCTGTGATCTGGATCTATTTATTATACAGTCTGTGATCTGGATCTATTTATTATACAGTCTGTGATCTGGATCTATTTATTATACAGTCTGTGATCTGGATCTATTTATTATACAGTCTGTGATCTGGATCTATTTATTATACAGTCTGTGATCTGGATCTATTTATTATACAGTCTGTGATCTGGATCTATTTATTATACAGTCTGTGATCTGGATCTATTTATTATACAGTCTGTGATCTGGATCTATTTATTATACAGTCTGTGATCTGGATCTATTTATTATACAGTCTGTGATCTGGATCTATTTATTATACAGTCTGTGATCTGGATCTATTTATTATACAGTCTGTGATCTGGATCTATTTATTATACAGTCTGTGATCTGGATCTATTTATTATACAGTCTGTGATCTGGATCTATTTATTATACAGTCTGTGATCTGGATCTATTTATTATACAGTCTGTGATCTGGATCTATTTATTATACAGTCTGTGATCTGGATCTATTTATTATACAGTCTGTGATCTGGATCTATTTATTATACAGTCTGTGATCTGGATCTATTTATTATACAGTCTGTGATCTGGATCTATTTATTATACAGTCTGTGATCTGGATCTATTTATTATACAGTCTGTGATCTGGATCTATTTATTATACAGTCTGTGATCTGGATCTATTTATTATACAGTCTGTGATCTGAACCTATTTATTATACAGTCTGTGATCTGGACCTACAATCAATCAGCTCCAACTCCATTCTCACGTCAATTGGACTGTAAACAATAACCGCAGTGCACGGAAATGCCTCAGCATTCAGACAGAGGGCTGGGTAAGGTACGGTTGGGTAAGGTACTCGATACCTTTAAGCCATCAACCAAAACAACCCAGTTGGTTTTTTAGGTGGGTTAATGCACGAGTGTACTAAAATGCATTATTGTGTTTTATTATTAGTACCTACATTGCTTTACAATTTGGACAACTGAAAAAACAGTAGCACACTCAGAGAAATGTTTGTTCATGGTTCACTGTGCACTCCCTCCCATCACCGACATCCATTACATACATTCATTAGCTCAACCTAATGAGCTCCTTTCATATGTCAGCGTACGCTACAAGAGGACATGGGAGTGTGTGAGATGGCTGCATTGTGTACCATTTCCCATCAGCTCTTCCACCATGCCACCTCTATTTTCAGCTGAATGGGCGATGGCATACATACAGACTTATACACGTGTGTGTGTGTGTGTGTGTGTGTGTGTGTGTGTGTGTGTGTGTGTGTGTGTGTGTGTGTGTGTGTGTGTCTGTGTCTGTGTGTGTGTGTCTGTGTGTGTGTGTGTGTGTGTGTGTGTGTGTGTGTGTGTGTGTCTGTGTGTGTGTGGGTGCAGCGCGCGCACGCACGAAATACACAGGAACACGTGTAAACTCCCACACATATAGGTTGTGCACAGAGACTGAACTTACACCACTAACATGCTGAATTCAATAATGGTACATTTTAATGATACAGTAAATATCACTCTTCAGTACAGACTTACAAAGGATTTGCAGATAATAAATCAATAAAAAGAGTCAGGGTTTGGTGGATTTCCATCTTGTCAGTAGCTATGTAACAATGCTACATGCAATAGAATTCATCATACAACTGTTGTGCAGACTACAACAAGGCTTACTGTTTGCCAGCTACTAGGTCAGACAGGGATTTTATCTTTGCATTTAGTATGCAGGTCTGTTTCATTTCAGGTAAGCAGGTCAGTCTTTTTAGGGACAGCGGCCTTGTCCTTCCTCAAAGTCTCCTCTCTCCTTGCGTCTGTCCTAAAACTACGTTTTATTACTTGTGTCCCACATAATGCAACATTGTAAGTGGACTAAGATGTTCACTTCACAGCCATTTTGAGGTTCAAACCCAGGACCCTCTGGTTCCAGGATGGTCTCCCTGCACTCACCATAGGAGTCTTTCAGGCATCTGGGTAGTGTAGAGGTAAAAGCTGGGGTACTTCCAGCTTAGTCAGACGTTCCTAAAGACATAATTGGCCGTGTCTGCGGGAGGAAAGCTTGATATGGGTACGTCGTGTCCTGGTCGCTGCACTACATTACATTACATTACATTACATTACATTACTGTACGTCATTTGGCAGACGCTTTTATCCAAAGCGACTTACATTAACACATTTTTGTCAGCAATAGAGCAATCAACTATGCAACACAGTCTATGACAACTACAACCTCTGAAGGAACAGTGGTACAAGTTTAGTTTAGGTTAGTGTTTTTTTTTTTTTTTTTTTTTTTTTTTTAGAAAGATAGAGAAAGAAGTTAGATCAAGAAGGGCCCAGATGGAGCCGGAAAAGGTGTGTCTTTAGCCTTTTCCGAAAGATCGGCAGTGATTCAGCTGTCCTGACCGAAGGTGGAAGCTCATTCTACCATTGAGGTGCCAGGGACGAGAAGAGTCGAGATCGGGATGAGCGACTTTTGAGCCCCCGTAGCGAGGGAGGGGCGAGGCGTCCTGCACTGGTGGAGGAGCGAAGGGAGCGCTGAGAGGTTTGGAACCTGACCATAGATTGCAGGTACAGGGGAGCTGACTGGTGTACTGCCCTGTAAGCCAGTACCAGTGTCTTGAATTTGATGCGTGCCGAGATGGGAAGCCAGTGGAGGTCCTGGAAGAGGGGAGTGACATGAGAGAATTTGGGTTGGTTGAATACCAGATGGGCTGCAGGGTTCTGAATGAGCTGAGGCACTGAGGCACTAGCGCCTCCTCTGGTCGTTTGAGGGGAGGGGAACTGTGGGAGAATAATGTAATCCTCCTATGTATGCACTATGTCCTGCCAGTGAAACTCCTTGCTGTCAGGGGGAAATCAGAAAGAAAATACTGAGAAGGTGAATCGTGACGCTGGCATCGACTCACCGTTGTTTCGGATGTGATAATCCCCTTTGACCCTCCTCTAACCTCTGCACCTCTCCCTCCCCCTGCCCGTGTCTCCCAGGCGTTAGCGGCCTGTCCATGCCGTCGGCGGGGACCATGGCCAAGCTTGCGCGGCAGCACCGGCCGCTCGGGCGGACCCAGTCGGCACCGCTGCCCCAGGGGAGCGCCGCCCACGCCCAGCACGCCCAAGCCCATGCCCAGGCCCTCGCCCTGCAACAGCTGGTGGTGCAACAGCAGCACCAGCAGTTCCTGGAGAAGCACAAGCAGCAGTTCCAGCAGCAGCAGCTCCATCTCAACAAGGTCAGTAAGGGTTGGCGATTTGTTGGCGAGCTACAGCCTTTAATTTCTTTCTTTCAATTTCTGTACGTGCATCTTTTTCTTTTGTCTATCCTTGTTCCGTGGATGTGTATTGTTGTGCAGTTTTCGTGCCGTGGCCGAGCCAATCTAGAACAGGGTTTCATTGTATGTCTGTCTCCACAAAAGTAGACCAATCACAGCTCACGCTGCTACATGCATGACATTATGAAACAGAAACTTGACACCACCGGGCATCAAACAGTACTGAATTCAAAGGAGCCGCATGTGATTCTCAGCCCACCAGAAATGTAGTAATGTTAATACCTGCTCATGCAAACATTACCAAAAAAAACATCAACATCTTAGTTTAGTGTAGATGCAAAGGAACATGCAATCGGCCTGCCACAAGATGATCCCAGAAAAATGGGCACCCATGATGTCTCCCCCCTGGCTCTCAGTCCACCCCGCGGGCAAGAGGCACGATGCCCCTGGTGAGAAAGCTGGCTTTACTGACATCGCGAGTAGTGACCCCACCGACACGTGCAAACACCGATCCAACCACATATTCCCCCGCTTCCACATCCAATGACGGTGTGGAAGCCACACCAGTGTTTCCCTTTAATTACTGTACCTAGACTATGTTGATCCGCCATAGTCTAAATTGTCCCACCATATTCTAATTTGTTCATTTTGCTCTCAAAGTGCCCCACATTGATGCATTTAACTTTAAAATGTACATTTTCTTAGGGGGAGCATGGCCCCAGACCCCCCTACAGGGTCTGAGGTCCACCCAGCACAGTCACACTAAATCTTGTAGAAAACAGTGCACACCTTTATTAGACTCCGTGTCTTGTTGTACCGCAGTGCTGTTGTTGCCTCTGGTCTTCAAGAGCCAAAGTCAGGCCAGTCAGAAAGAGAGACGAAAGGGGAAAAAAATGCTCTGAACAAATCAAGTTTGGTTTTTCTTGGCAGTATTAATTAAGGGCAGTAAAAGCTGTGTTATTCTCAATATTAAACTTAGAAGTCTTCACATCTTACAGTAGCTGAGATTTATTTTCACTTAACTCCCTTGATCCCCCCCGGGCGTCCGGGTAGTGTAGCGGCAGATTCCCTGCCTACCAACACGAGGGTCGCAGGTTCGCACCCCCGTGTTACCTCCGGCTTGGTCGGGCGTCCATACAGGCACGATTGGCTGTGTCTGCGGGTGGGAAGCCGGATTAAGGGTATGTGTCCTGGTCGCTGCACTAGCGCCTCCTCTGGTCAGAGGGGCCTGTTCGGGGCGGAAGGGAACTGGGGGGAATAGCGTGATTGTCCCACGTGCTACGTCCTGCTGGTGAAGCTCCCCGCTCTTAGGGGAAAAGAAGCGGCTGACAATTGCGCATGTGTCGGAGGAAGCATGGTGCTAGTCTACGGCTCTCCCCAGATCGGCAGAGGGTGGAGCAGCGACCGGGGCAGCCAATAGGGCAGCAGGGGGGGGGGGGGGATTGGCCAAGTACAGTACAATTGGGGAGAAAATGGGTGAAATAAATCAGGAAAGGGAAAAAAAACTCCCTTGATCCCCCTTTTTATGCAAATGAGTTTCATTAATTTGAGGGAGAACTTCGGAGTTGTTCTGGCATTCTATTATTAGCTTGTATGGACCACTGTCACACATGTATGGCACAGTGAAACTATGATCAAAACAGTCATTCTTCTACATTCTCTATTATGGTGTTAACTTCTTGTAAATTAAATAATAATGAAGTTTAATGACTCAACAATTTGCTGTGGACCCCTTGGAACGCCCTCAAGGACCCTTGGTGGTCCCCAGACCCCACATTGAGAACTGAACTAGGGAGCCACATTCCAATAAACTGATTGGGACTGTGCAGACTCTGTACTTGTTTGAGTAGGTGTTGTCCTTGGTCATTTTCTGTGTGTGTCTGCCTCTCTCTCTCTCTCTCTCTCTCTCTCTCTCTCTCTCTCTCTCTCTCTCTCTCTCTCTCTCTCTCTCTCTCTCTCTCTCTCTCTAATATGTTTTTGAGTAGGCAGAGGCAGGTATGGGTTAACACGACTGCACAACTTGTGAGAAACGAGTGTGCGCGCGTGTGTTTGCGTCCGTGTCTCTGTGATTGAGACCGAGACGGTTGCCACGGGCTACAAGGTAGCTCTGCGCTGCCATGGCAACAGAGCGGAAGCCGCTGCCTTATATGGTGGTGGCGGAAGCCAGCAGCTGCCTGGCTCTGTATGGCTATTCCTATTCTAGCGCTGTGTGACTCGCTAGAGGAGAGGTGGGTGGATGAAACAAGGGATTTCCTCTCCTCTGCTCTCCCTCCCTCCCATATGTTCTCCAGCTCTCAAGTTCACACAAACATCTCTATAGCAGCGACTCGCACTCCAAGGACCAACTCTGCAGGATGTGTCAGACAGGGCGACAGCTGCACAACACCATATGCAGCCATTTCTTTCAGTTTGAATGCAAGTCTCTAGTTACAACATTGTTCTACTCTGTAAAGTTAATCAGAATAATGATGGTGTGAAGAACGTTTTTGTTCATGTTCTCGTAAAAAACATCTTCTATTAAAAAAAAAAAAAACATGATACAAAAACAGACGATATCCACCTTATTTTTGGCGGCCATTTTTGCCTGATCTGCCTGATGGGTGCTTCTTCCGGTGTAATAGACTATTTTAACTTGACAAAAAAAACGTCTGAGTTTGATTTTACAGCCGTTTGGGTGCTGGGATAATGTAATGCATTATGGGTAGTCGGCTAGTGTAGCTAATGCTAGCGGCTAGCGTTAGTTACTTTACATGGCAGTAAAACACCACTGAATGACCAAATTGATTTAACTTTTAACCATTTCGAGTAACACTGTTTCCATACGGACCCCCAGTGTCGGTTAGTTGTTTATAACGTGACTATATTTATAACTTTTATAACGTGCTCCAGCTTCCGGTTTATAATTCGGGTCTGCAGCATAGGTGCAGCAGAGTATAACAAAGGAAATAGCAAGCTGCAACAATAAGTCACTTAAACCAGACCTTGTACCCACAATTATTTTTTACAGTAGGGCATTCAAAAATAAGGTGGATAGGATTTCTACTTTGGATATCTGATAATGTGAATACCCAAAAAGTGAATACCCCAAAAGGCACATTTGCACACCCAGGACTGGATGTACTTGTACTCGACTGTAAGATTATAAATCTGTTCACTGCAAACATCATTTAAATCCTTAAATTTGTCAACCTAGCAAGAAGTTTTTTTAGCCAATAGAAACTCACAGGAACACAACGAAAGACACTGTTTATATTTAGGATTCTTTATTTACTGTAATTTTGTCCAGATGCTATTCTTTGTCGCTGGAATTACTTCATGATTGAAGTTTGTTTTCGGTTTATCACAGAAATCCAATGCATTCACGATTGGGTGCAAATGAAAAATACACATCATGTAGATGGATATACGGATATACATGCGTCTGTCTGGGAAAGTAGAGCCGCAGAAGAGAGGCTGGTTTTGAGTCATGCAGGAGGGAGGGGTGAAAAACATCAGGGGGAGCAATCTGTTTGGGGGGGAGAGACAACTACAGTGGGGGGGGGGGGGAGGGGGTGAATGAGAGAGCTGGTGAATGCTCTGACGTCAATGCTATCCCTTGGTATGGCGCCAGGAGACCCTGAGGCTGACAGCTCTGGGAAACACACACACACACACACACCTGTAGTCTTAGCCCACTCTTGAGACTTCTGGCAAACCACCTCTCTTTCTCACTCCCCGTTGTTCCCTCTCTCTTTCTCTCTCCGTCAGCAGTGTCATGCAAGTTACTGAAAATGTGTAATTAGTTACACGTACTAGTTACTTCTCTCAAAAAGTAATTTAATTCCTTTAAAGTTACTAGTTACTTCAAAGTAATTAGTTATTAAGGGCCACGGTGGTGCAGTGGTAGCGCTGCCTTATAGCCTACTCAAGGTCATTAGCCTCCGGGCAGGCAGGCGGCGTCTCTCCCCGGACTAGGTCTGATGATCAGAAACCGGATAATCCTGTAAAGTTGTCCGCTATTTTCCTGTCCGAAAGTATCTAGTAACTAGCCCAGTTACTATTTAAAGTCGAGCTGAACCCAAAAATGACTTTTATTTTCTTTTAGTTCAAATACCTGGGTATGCAGTGCACCTATTTAATAATGTATGCAAAAAAAATCACAACAATCCAATTTCTTTAGTTTTTCACACTTTTTCACATCAAAAGTTCATTTTTCAAGATTTCATTGATAACAGTAATGTACAGTTTGCTGACGTCACGTAGTACTATCAAATTTCTACCCCATTTCAACCAATCATATCACGACATGCAGCTGTCAATCAAATCTTCATTTCAGGATAATTTTCTCTTCCAAATGAAGTAGAAAATGGCGCCTAGTGCCTGTCATCTGGCAGAATTCCTATCCCATAAACTAACTACTAACTTGGCCAATTGTTAGAAACATGAACAAAAAACAAAAACTATAATCTCTAAGAATGCAAAGAAATGTAACTGGCTCGTTAAAACGCGCATTCCAGGGATATCGTATTTACAGCAGCGATAATGGCGCGCACATCCGAGAGCTTGGTTGTCAGGGGTCGCACTTCGGAGATTCCAGGCCGACGTGCTGCACTCTCCGCTTGGCAACACGAAGGCAGCTGGCTGCCTGCGGCTTGCTGAGCTCCACTCAGACACTAAGCTCGCGTCACCAGGCTCTTCCCGAGGGGAGCGCCCATTTGGAGCGCCACAACACACTGAATCCCACTCGATTTGGAGGCAGAACACGCCAGGATTGGCCAAAGCCCAATCCAGTCCCCAGAATTGTCAAATAAAATCATCGACATGATACTATGAACCGCCTCTCAACCTGTCATCTTAGACAAACTATGTTTTCAGTCTGAAACGGACTCATATGCACGTGACAAACAGGTTCAGTTCGACTTTAAGTAATTATTGTGCTTGCTGAAAGCAAGGCACAATCTTTGATATTCCTAATCTTCGTATTCTTCTATCTGCCACAAAGTTTGGCGCGTAATAACTCCCACATCTTTCACACCACCTAGACATGCCACACCTCATAATGAGCGGCTCATTGAGGACATGTATGCTATGACTTTGCTAAGGGTTTGTGAAAGCGGTTTGGGCGCTATTCGCCATTAAGCGCCATTTTTTTCCCCATTGACTTGCATTGGGTTTAGATAAATCTGGCAAAAGCTTGCATTACATTAGCTGTATCTCAGAAACCATATGGCATAGAGTGACCAAACCTTGTAGGGAGGTTCCCAGAGGGGTCTCTTACTATCCCTGAAAAAATGACACCAATCGACCAGATGGTGGCGCTATAACAGCCCTCTTTACCTTTTGGTCCATAACTTTTGAATCGTAGGGTCTATCATCAAACTTATTTTTTCCCAGGATTTCTTGGGTCCTTCCGCATCTACTCATCTAGGCCACGCCCATTTCTGTATATCTAGATTTTCCGCCATTTTGAATTTTGTCCAAAACAGTTTTTTTGCGATTTCTCCTTGAAATTTTGTCCAATCTTCACCAAACCAAAGCACACATCATGTGGGGACTGTCCTGCACAACACTGATTTTGAAGTTTTTGAAAAAAACGCACCGTTGCGATATAATCGACTTCCAAACTTCTGTGGGTGGGGCCAATTTCACAAAAATCGCCATAACTCTGGAACACAATGTGCGATCCTAACCAAACTTGGTCCAGGTGTGAACGGATGTACTCTGAGCTGAGACGAAAAAGATTGTGTCATTTCCCCTATAGGGGGCGCTGTAGCAACATTAAGTATGTGTAGCTCACAAGCCATAAGAGCCACTGTTCCCAAATTGGTTGTTCATAGAGTACTCTTCTACTCTGGCCTAAAAAATTACACCGATTGACCTGACGGTGGCGCTTTAACAGCCATCTTTACATTTTGGTCCATAACTTTACAACCGTAGCTTCTACAATCAAAATTATTTTTTCACAGGTTTCCTTGGCTCGCCCCATGTTTACTCATTGCTCTGATCTAAAACAATACTCCTATTGACCTGATGGTGGCGCTATAACAGCCCTCTTCACGTGTTGGTCCATAACTTTTGAACTGCAGCGTCTACAATCGAAATTCTTCTGCCCCTGGATTCCTTGGCTCCTCCCGCTTCTACTCACATAGACCCACCCATAACTACTTAGTCGCCCTAATTGCATGGGCAGGGACCTTGCAAGGCAGGCGGTGCATGGCGAGGACAGCAAGCACAATTACATTTTCGGTAGGAAATGTAGACATTCTAGTTGTAATTGAGTTACTAAATATGAAAAAGTAAATTAAAGAAAGTAATTAGTTAGATTACTAGTTACTGCAAAATGGAGTTAAGTTACAGTAACTAGTTACTACTGTCCGTCAGTAAGGTACATGTGCACCACCACACACACAAACACACACACACACACACACACACACACACACACACACACGCTATGGAGGCATGTACTCCACAGCCTTGAATGGGACTTTTCAATGGTCTGTGTCAGGGATAGTGAATGAATAGACAACTGAGTCACCACTCGGTAGCAGCAGGCCCCAGAGGAAGCCACACAACAGGGAGCATGGAATGCCTCTGTTCAGCTCTGACGAGACACATTTTGCCCTCACATTCAATTAGGACGCATCGCTTTGAAATGAATAAGGCACCAAACTGACTGAGTCATCCAAATGAAGCTTGTTAAAAAAAGAATGTGCCAGAGAAAGGAACGATTTGCCTGGAATCTGATTCAGAGCTGTGTGTGTGTCTCTGTTTCAGTATGCGGGCTCACACGTTGGTTTGAGTGGGATTTGTCATATCCTGTGATTCGACCACGAAATGAATCGTTGCACTGAAAAAATCACAGCTTCTCCACACCCTCAATAGGGCTGGGCGATATGGACCAAAAATCATATCTCTGTATTTTGAGGCTGAATGGCGACACACACTATACAGTATATCTTGGTATTTTCTACAAAGTGGGCTAAATGTTCAGTTGTAAGTCAAAGCCAGATGTGAGATGTCACAAACACTCACAACACAGTGATCAAAATAAAAAGCGAAGACAGGGTTTCCTTCCCTGACTATTGGTGCTTTCACAAAATATTTACACAATGATTTTTAATCAATAATCATCAGTAATGTGAATATACTGACTTATGGCTCATTTCCACCGCAGGTAGTAGCGCGATCCCGCTCCGCTCGACTCGATAAATTGTCTCATCCCACCGGTTTAAACTGTCCCAGCCCGGGTTGTATTGGGGTCGAGTCGTGCTACTTTTCGTACCTGCTTCGTCGAGGTTCTATTCTGTCAACCCGGGTTCATACGGTGACGTGAAAACATTGTAGACGACTGATTGGCCAGGCAGAATCGTGTTTACTCTATCTACTGACTGTCAATGCGCTGCATACCAGTTTAGTGGGCTTACCTTCTCTTCTGTTATGTTATTTCCATCAGTCTTTTGTGTTGCTGCCTTCGCCTCTGGTGAAATAAAGTCGTGGCGGTGGTTTCAATTGTTTTCAGAGTGAAAAAAGTCCGCTGCTCAGCAAGCTCCTGTAGTTAGTTGAGCTGCAGCGCTCCGCTAGGCCGCAGCGGGTGTTTGGTGAAGCCGCGGTCTTGCCTGGTGAGAGGCCGCGGGGTACAGGGCAGGCTTCACTCTGTTGCGCCTCTTCCGTCTGCGCGCAGCGCAGCGCATGCCTGAGTTTGACTAACTACAAAGTGATATCCATTCTCCTGGCTGATTGTCACATTCGCCCATGTACACTGTAGGTAATTTAGACTTAGAGGCACCAGTATTTCATAAACAGTTTAAAAGTTCTGTGGATGGATTTAATTGTAACGTTATGTTATAGCCTACTCCGGCTATAAGCGAAGGACAGATATGCGGGGGCGGGGGTGGGTGGGGGCAGATGATCCGCGGTGGAAGCAAAACGTCCATCGAGCCGAAACGATTAGAGCCGAGTGGGGACGAGCTGTGCAGGGCTGTTAAATGTGGAGGGTGAAGGAAAATAGAACAGCTTGAACAATCTGGTAAGTTCAGAAAATTACATCATTTTACTGTAATGCAGCCTTTAAAACCAAGAAAAGACAACACTTCTGCCATATCCCGATATTACAATATCCAAAATCTAAGATGATATCTAGTCTCATATTACAATATCGATATAATATCGATGTATTGCCCAGCCCTAACCCTCAACTTGTCTCCGCAGATGATGGCCAAGCCCAGCGAGCCGTCTGTGGGCCGCCAGCACCAGAGCCATCCAGAGGAGACGGAGGAGGAGCTGAGGGAGCACCAGGACGGGGCGGACGGGCCCGGGCTGCCCCCGGGCATCACCATCAAGCAGGAGCCCCCCGACCCCCAGGAGCTCCAGGAGGAGGCACTGCAACACAGAGAGAGGCAGGCGGAGCAAGAGCTGCTCTTCAGACAGGTAGGGGAGGACAAGGACTAGAAAAAGGAATGAAGGGCGTCCGGGTAGTGCAGCAGTAGATTCACTGCCTACCAACACGAGGGTCGCAGGTTCAAGCCGACGTGTTGCCTCCTGCTTGGTCGGTCGGGCATCCATACAGGAACAATTGGCCGTGTCTGCGGGTGGGAAGCCGGATTAAGGGTATTATGTCCTGTTCGCTGCACTAGTGCCTCCTCTGGTCGGTCGGGGTGCCTGAACTGGGGGGAATAGCTTGATGATCTTCCCACACGTCCTGGCTTCCGGCTACGTCCTGCCGGTGAAACTCCTCACTGTCAGGTGAAAAGAAGCGGCTGGCGACTGCGCATGTATCAGAGGAGGCATGTGCTAGTCTACAACAGATTGGCAGAGGGGGCTGAGCAATGACCGGGACAACCTAGCAGCGGGAATTGGCCAAGTACTATAAAAAATAAAAAATAAACATTAAAAAACGCACACCAACACAAAAAACAACACTGAAATATTGCAAGAGATGAGGCCCCAGTTATAAACTGCAATTGTCTGCTTTGTGGCCGCTATCACTCGCTGTTAAATGATCGCCCTACATCAGCGAAGTTTTGGGGGGTAAAAGGTGAAAAATCAGACATCTGCCTTGTTTTACAACTGCAAAATAACGCAGCTACTATTGCAGGGCTGAACAAATCGATATGAAGCTTTGTAGAATTGATGCTGACTTTACCCAGCCCTGATATATTGTAGGTGCTCCGCGGGGACGTCCCGGAGAGGTGAAAACCCAACCAAGCAGACACATCAATGTAATTTGGGCTGTGAAAATGTTGCTTTCTGTCCCATGGCATACTCTTGATTAAATGCTGAGGGAGGAAATCGAAGCCGCACCATTTGTTTTGGCTGCCATCTTCTGGCCACAAGTTGTACTTGGAATATAAAACAGTTCCCTCTCCCCCAGTCCCTCAATAAATTACCATCTTAGGCATTTGATTGATTCTGCTATACAGAGTAACTTGAGTGCAACAGTAGAATAATGTTAAATTCCTAGTTCATCAAAGTAAATGAGTGCTTGTCTGTGTGTGTCTATCCTGCTCTTCTAAATTATTTCTCTGTACACTTTCTTTTATTCTGTGTGTGTGTGTGTGTGTGTGTGTGTGTGTGTGTGTGTGTGTGTGTGTGTGTGTGTGTGTGTGTGTGTGTGTGTGTGTGTGTGCGTGTGCGTGTGCGTGCGTGCGTGCGTGCTTGTGTGTGCGCGCGCCCCCCTGCGTGCCCGTGTGCATGTATAAGCAGCAGGCACTGTTGTTGGAGCAGCAGCGGATCCACCAGCTGAGGAACTACCAGGCGTCCATGGAGGCTGCTGGCCTGCCCATCTCCTTCCCGGGACACCGCCCCCTCTCCAGGGCCCAGTCGTCTCCGGCCTCGGCCCCTTGTTTCCCCATCAGCGTCCCGTCGGCCGAGCCGCCCGTCCAGCCTCGCTTCACCACGGGTCAGTGCCACTCTTTCATTAGCATGTTTCCTCTTTTCTGGAGCCGTGTCAATGTGTTGGCTACTATAATATCACTATCTCTGTCTATCTCTCTCTCTCTCTATCTGAAGCATCAGCGATGTGACTAAGTCAACTTTGCTCGAGTCTAAAGGTCCTTACACATCAAGAGCGATGCGAATATACGGCACGAAATTGCGATGCGAGTTTTGACCCACCTGTCAATCACAGCCACAGATGTGTACACGTCGGAAGCGAATTTCTGAAAAATCGACCGTGGTCCGAAAAAATAAACACCGCAATAACGCTCAGCGAAACTTCGCCGTTGGTATGCACGGTTGCATTAACTGATATAGGTTCGGAAAATATTATTGACGTGTGAATTAATCGCACGAAAAAAATGCTCCCGATGTGTAAGGACCTTAAGTGTAGATTACCAAGTCAAGTCCGAGCAAATCATGAGTCCAGCATCAATTCACCATATTTGGAACATGAAACATATAACAATGAATCATGTTTTTGAGTGGAGGAGGTCTAAAAGACTAAATATCTAGGACTTTTCAATGCAATATGTTTCTGACTTGATTTTGCTGCAAAATGTTTTATTCTTTTCTGACTGGCTAGTAAGAGGAATTTCCATCAAAAAAAGCAGAAAGAGAGTATAGTCATGCTGAAAGCAGGTGACTTGCGCATGAATGATGTAATGATTTAGACCTCCATCTATGGAAATACCATAACCCAGATGATGAGGATTAAATTCCACCAGATCCTTTTTGTCATGTGTCTCTGCTCTTTCTCCCTCAAAGAAACAAAGGGGGAAAATACTACAGTACAAGGAGTGGACTACCAGTCGTTTCTGAGAAGAAATCATATAAAATGTGTGTGTGTCCCTCAGGTCTGGTGTACGACTCTCTGATGCAGAAGCACCAATGTATGTGTGGAAACACCAACAGCCACCCGGAGCACGCCGGACGCATTCAGAGCATCTGGTCCCGGCTGCAGGAGACGGGGCTGAGGGCGCAGTGTGAGGTACCACCCTGTCTCCTCTCCGCACCATGTATCACCAAACCTATGAACTGTCTCAATGTCCTCACCGCCGTGTGTCTGTGTGTGTGACCCTGTCTCCTCTCCGCACCATGTATCACCAAACCTATGAACTGTCTCAATGTCCTCACTGCTGTGTGTGTGTGTGTGACCCTGTCTCCTCTCCGCACCATGTATCACCAAACCTATGAACTGTCTCAATGTCCTCACCGCCGTGTGTCTGTGTGTGTGTGACCCTGTCTCCTCTCCGCACCATGTATCACCAAACCTATGAACTGTCTCAATGTCCTCACTGCTGTGTGTGTGTGTGTGTGTGTGTGACCCTGTCTCCTCTCCGCACCATGTATCACCAAACCTATGAACTGTCTCAATGTCCTCACTGCCGTGTGTGTGTGTGTGTGTGTGTGTGTGTGTGTGTGTGTGTGTGTGTGTGTGTGTGTGTGTGTGTGTGTGTGTGCGTGCGTGCGTGCGCGTGTGTGGCGCGTGTGCATGCATGCGTAGTGTATCCGTGGGAGGAAGGCCACTCTGGAAGAGCTGCAGACGGTCCACTCCGAAGCCCACGTCCTGCTGTATGGAACCAACCCTCTCCGACAGAAACTTGACTGTAAGAACACACACACACACACAGACACACACGCGTGTGTACACACACACACACACATGTGTACACACAGAGCACACCAGGATCTACTATTCAGCCTGGTCTTTCAGAAACTTACAGTACCACAAAACTAGACTAGTATAAAATGACATGCAAACTTGTTTTATTCTATGTTTCTTCTCATCTCCTTTCACTGATAATGATAATGTAATAATACATTTATAATAGTAGCAGTAATGGTTTAATGTAACTTAGCACATGTACCGTAAATTCCGGACTATAAGCCGCACCTTTTTTCCCGTTTTTTGGCCTTTTTTGGCCCCTGCGGCTTATATAACGGTGCGGCTTATCTATGGATTAAAAAAAAAAAAAAATCTCTCTTTTTTAGCACTCTTTCTAACTATAAATCCACTTCTGTTTTAATTTCCTCTCTTGCCCTCTTTTCACCACACTGTATGACACTGTATGACACTGTATGACACTGTGTGCACTGTAAATAACAACACAGGTGGTGTTGTGTTATGTTGTTTTGTTGAAATGTTAATAAATGGGAGCTTCCTCAAACAGCCAACACCTTACATATGGTAATTAAACATTAAAACACAAAAAAAAAAAAAAAAAAAAAAATACCATTAAAACACCCGCGGCTTATAGTCCGGTGCGGCTTATATAAGAAAAAAATAGTCAACTTTGCAGGTGCGGCTTATACACCGGTGCGGCTTATAGTCCGGATAGATGTCTGCTCGCGTTGTACACATAGTAGCAGAAAGCTGAGTACAATAAATACAATAATTTACTTTAGATGAAATAAGACAAGCTCAAGAATCAAGATTAGCAACCATATGCATAATAATATGCAGTGTTCAGCCAATCATTTCATTTATTTTCCCTCCTTGACCAGGTTCAATCACTCCCATGTTCGTAAGGCTACCGTGTGGAGGCGTGGGGGTAAGTAGCAGTCCTGGTTTTATTTGCATTTCAGTCATAGTAGAGGGTTTAACACACCATTTTACAGTCATAGTGGAGGGTTTAACACACCATTTCACAGTCATAGTAGAGGGTTTAACACACCATTTTACAGTCATAGTAGAGGGTTTAACACACCATTTTACAGTCATAGTAGAGGGTTTAACACACCATTTCACAGCCATAGTAGAGGGTTTAACACACCATTTCAGTCATAGTAGAGGGTTTAACACAACATTTTACAGTCATAGTAGAGGGTTTAACACACCATTTCAGTCATAGTAGAGGGTTTAACACAACATTTTACAGCCATAGTAGAGGGTTTAACACAACATTTTACAGTCATAGTAGAGGGTTTAACACAACATTTCACAGTCATAGTAGAGGGTTTAACACACCATTTCACAGTCATAGTAGAGGGTTTAACACACCATTTCACAGTCATAGTAGAGGGTTTAACACACCATTTTACAGTCATAGTAGAGGGTTTAACACACCATTTTACAGTCATAGTAGAGGGTTTAACACACCATTTTACAGTCATAGTAGAGGGTTTAACACACCATTTCACAGTCATAGTAGAGGGTTTAACACACCATTTCACAGTCATAGTAGAGGGTTTAACACACCATTTTACAGTCATAGTAGAGGGTTTAACACACCATTTTACAGTCATAGTAGAGGGTTTAACACACCATTTCACAGCCATAGTAGAGGGTTTAACACACCATTTCAGTCATAGTAGAGGGTTTAACACAACATTTCACAGTCATAGTAGAGGGTTTAACACACCATTTCACAGTCATAGTAGAGGGTTTAACACACCATTTTACAGTCATAGTAGAGGGTTTAACACACCATTTTACAGTCATAGTAGAGGGTTTAACACACCATTTTACAGTCATAGTAGAGGGTTTAAGACACCATTTCACAGTCATAGTAGAGGGTTTAACACACCATTTTACAGTCATAGTGGAGGGTTTAACACACCATTTCACAGTCATAGTAGAGGGTTTAACACACCATTTTACAGTCATAGTAGAGAGTTTAACACACCATTTTACAGTCATAGTAGAGGGTTTAACACACCATTTCACAGCCATAGTAGAGGGTTTAACACACCATTTCAGTCATAGTAGAGGGTTTAACACACCATTTTACAGTCATAGTAGAGGGGTTTAAGACAACATTTTACAGTGGAATAGAAAACTCGCTTTCTTAAAAGGATACATCTCAACTTTATTTTTAAAGTAGAATTTAGTACGATTTTGGTAAAGGAAAGGAATGGGAAAGTTTTTTTTCATAGCTGGGATAACTCGACATATTTCTCAGTTTGAATGGGATGATAAACCAACTGTCACTTGATAAATCTGTTTAGTCTGGATGTGGATTCAGCTCAGATATTGTGTGTGTGTGTGTGTGTGTGTGTGTGTGTGTGTGTGTCTGTGTGTGTGTGTGTGTGTGTGTGTGTGTGTGTGTGTGTGTGTGTGTGTGTGTGTGTGTGTGTTCCCAGGTGGACAGTGACACCATTTGGAATGAGGTGCACTCTTCCAGCGCAGCTCGTCTAGCCGTGGGCTCTGTGGTGGAGCTCGTCTTCAAAGTGGCTACTGGAGAGCTGAAGGTAACAATGATCACACTGGCCTGGTTTCTCTCTCTTTCCTCTCTCCCTCCCTCCCTCCCTCTCTCGTGTGTCCGTCTCTCACTCTTACGATCACTCTCTGGATGGCCTTGGAAGTTTTAAAATTATGAGGATTTCAGCAGGATGTCTTAACCTGCCAATAAAAATCAGTCTTGTACCTCTATGATGCCTAATTCTGACTCAAACATGCACAACATGTCTTGCCCTCAAATCATGACACATTTTAGTCCTTGAATTAAAAAAACTAACAAACATTATAATTCATTACAAATTCCTTGAATTTGACATCCAAGACAGTTTGGGAACCTTGATCTTAAAAAGGTTGTTGTTTGTGTGAGGAGAGAAATGTAGATGACACTCGTGTTTTCTGGGAATGTAAGAAAATTAAGAAATACTGGGATGATGTATGGGAAGAGCTGAAAATGATATTGGGATACGAATTACCTCAATCATGGGAGGTGCTATATCTAGGCAACTTGACCAGAGAAAATGTCCAGCAGGAGGACCGGTATCTGGTCAAAGTCTTGTTAGCAGCGATTAAGAAGGCAATCACCAGGAAATGGTGTAAAGAGGACCCTCCGACTCAGAATCACTGGAGGGATATTTGAGATATTTGACATGGAAAGACTCACACATGTATTGAGAATCCAACAAACTTTGAAGTTGATGTGAAATGGGACAAATGGACCAAATAAGGCCAAATAAGGCCCTTCACCACTGAAAGCCCTGAAAAAAGACTAGAGCTATCTTGAATGACATCATATTGATCTGTATCTCACTGACATGAGCAATGTTTGTTCTGTGATTACAGTATTCATCAGTGTTGTAATTTAATGCAACAGGAGTTACTTTGACCTTTGGTTCCACATCCTTGGTACTAGTTCTGCTGCAGAAGTGCTTCACTTGGGATTGTTTCTCATATAAAAGCAGCATTTCTAAATATCAGAACCACCCTTCTTTGTGCTTTAAGGGCACATTTAGATAAATTACCCCCTTTTTTGTGTGGTGGTACGCCACTGCTGAGTAAATACAACATAGGAAAACACTGAATGGTGATGAATTGTTTCTTTCTGTTTCTCCAGAATGGCTTTGCTGTGGTCCGCCCCCCTGGACACCATGCAGAGGAAAGCACTCCCATGTAAGGCCACAGTCTGTCACGCACTCGGTTGGACGCTTTGAATCCGAGCATATACAAATACCAGTGTTGGAAGTTGGAACGGGCTTGTCTAGAATATAAATGACATAAGCCATTGAGTTTCTTTTGCGCATAAAGCTGTGAGTGTCTTTATTCTGCCAGCTATGTTAATGTGTAATTTATTCTTCTCATATCCTTCTCATATAAAAAATATTAAAATGGGGCAGCACATTACCTCAGCACAGCGAAATGTCATTACACAACACATAACCAAGGGTGGAACTAATTACATTTACAAAAAATTTTGTGTGTAATTGGACTTTTTTGAGCAAGTCATTTTACTGTTACTTAATTTTATGAGGTATTGTACTCATACTCATATTGCTACATTTTACATTACATCCGAGCATGGCTCTCTGTAAGCATTTGCAGTGAATAGTCAGTCAGCACAGAAGCAAAGTGTAGCCTGGCTTTACTTTGGTGATTTATTTTGCGATTTCCATATTTTCAAATTGAAGGATCGAGGTTGAACTCTGGCCTGCCATCCTTTTAGAATCACATAGGAAAGATCACACACAGTGATCTCTTCTAAAAAACCAACACTTTTAAATTGGCCACTTTTTCCATTTGCTTCAGGACATGTTTACACCAGTACTTTTACTTCTACTTGAGTAAAATATCAGCAAAGTAACAGTACTTCTACTTGAGTTGGAGAGATTCTCGTACTCTTTCCACCACCTCACATAGCAAAGAAGACACTTCAGCCAGGCTTTTAATTGGTCCCTCCCTGTGTTTGTTGCTGATTCAGGGGTTTCTGCTATTTCAACTCAGTGGCCATCGCAGCCAAACTGCTCCAACAGAGACTCAACGTCAACAAGATCCTCATCGTGGACTGGGTCAGTCTCCTGAGGAAACAGCCGTCTGTCACATGATGCGTGACCAAAAGGAGGGGGGGGGGGGGGGGGGATTAAAGCTGCTATAAGTGATATTTTTGTTAAAATAAGTGTTAAATAGCTCGATATTCTGACAGCCATCACTGATATAGAGTGTTTGGACAGTAACATCATGGGTCTCCGTCTCGCACTGCTTTGCGATAAACAGGCAACACATTTTTCTGGTATCCCATCCCACTTTATCCAATCAGAAGAGAGAACTCCACAAAGAGGGTTGAGTCAACACAGTTCTCATTCACACGTAGTCAAATACTGGGTAACACTTTACAATAACGTACACAAATACTGTAGTAGTTACTAGTAAACTAATCATTAACTAATAGTTAGTTAATGAGTAGCTAAGGAATAATTTGTCATTAGTCAATCACTAGTTAATCATAGTTAATGAGTAGGTAGTCATTAGTTAATGATTAGTATCTAAGTTCCTGAGTAGAGTAGTTAATCAATACTTAATGATTACTACATGTCAGCTCGTGAATATAATAGTTAATCATTAGTTACTGATTAGTCGGTCAGTTCCATGAGTAGAGTAGTTAATCATTAGTTAATGATTAATAAATGTCAGTGCGTGAATATATTAGTTAATCATTAGTTAAAGGGGGACTAACCCCCTAGATATGTATTAGAACAGTGATTTGAAAATACCTATGGAAAAAACCAAGAAATGACATATGCTCTTGTCTATACTGGACTCTTTGGCTGTGTTGAAGTCCAGATTTTTTTTCGGAAATCGACGCCATTACAGTTTGCCTATTGCCTCAAAAATAATTTATTTGAGAGGGGCCATATCTGTATAAATATCAACAATTAGCCAACGCTGGTGGCCTGTATGGAAAGAGCTTTGCTCAAAATGGTTGAAAGTTATATCAATTTGGTAATTCAGTGGCGAACTAGAAATTTAATTATTTTTCTGCATGTAACTCTATGGCAGTGTGTTGAACTACGTTACGAGAGCAAAGTGGCATGGGCTCGTTACAGCAGCACACCGCACAATACGACAAACCCCCCGTTCTGGGGTAACACAATGCGAGATTTCTCTACGTCATTCCCTCGTCCAAGTTGCCATATAGTCCCTTTTTCATTTTAGTTTGGGGGCTTTTCGTGATTGTTGTTAAAAGTTGTGCAAAAGTTTTTTCCTCTCAGCGCAGTGCAGGCTGCCTGCGCCTCCTCCCTCCTGCCAGACCCCGGCTGGCGAAACAGCATGGGGCGAAACAGCATGGGGCGCTTGTAACCTCACGGAGCAACAAACAAACAGACAGAAATAGCTGGTGTGCGATTTAGAGAATACAGTCTGAGATTGGGTACAGGATTGAGGGAATCCCGCATCTGTTTGCGAAGGTGCGACTGGACAGGACGCTTTTCACAGACAGGCACAGTAGTCGGAGCGAGGCGAGTGTCTACTCAGGGCAGAGCTGCAGATCTCTCCGCCTCCTCCGCGCATTCAGTCTGTCCAAAATCATTACCGATATAATCTCAGTAGGAGGGATGCAGGGAAATGATAGTAGCCGATGTGTTTAGAGAAGCTTTGTCACGTTGTCACGTCGTAGTATAGCGTTATATTTTACATGTGCGCTAAACTGCGACCATATTTGTTTGCGGAAATATCAGACTGCTCTCTCTACTCAGAGCACAGAGAGCTCTGCTCTGCTGCGCGCGCCCGCGGAGCTTGGGGCTCGTCCATGTAACAGTACGACTCTCGCCTGCCTGGGCTGGAGACAGTAGCTTGCAACTCGGACTGATAATATAAACATCATCATTCGAGCTTATCCAGGTAAGATATCAATAAAGTAATGACACATTCAGCGGGAAACTAACTATAATTAAGACATGTGCCAACTTTGACGACGTTTGGTTCAGTATTTTAAGAGCAAACTTCAATAAGAATAGGCTTGGAGTTCTGAGGAGCCGAAAGGGTACAGGGGGGGTAGGGGAGTAATTATCTTGAAATCCCATAGTCTTTGGGGACAACCTGACGTCAGGTTGTACCAAATATCCCATTCATTTGAGAAAAAAAAAAAAAGCACTGTTTGACCCTTAGGGGCGCTTATGCCAGGTATGCTGCTGAAAAATGATACAAATGGTCAAATGGCAACAGTTTGGTGTCAAATGTGGAAATTCTGACCAGAATTCTTCACACATCACCCCCAAAGTCATATATATTGGTTAAAAGCTGAAAAAAAGTGTTTTGGAGGTTAGTTCTCCTTTAAGGTCACATTGTGAGTATAGTAGTTAATCATTAGTTCATGATTAGTTGTTAGTTCCTTAGTAGAGTAATTACTCATTAGTTAATCGTTAGTCAATGGTCAGTTTGTGAGTATATAGTTAATTGTTAGTTACTCATTACTTAATTATTACCTGTCCATTAGGCACTCTTTTTGTGTACCCTATTGTAAAGTGGTGCATCATACTCAGTAGTTTATGAATACTGAATTATTACTTAATTATTATCTGTCTATTAGTTAGTCTTTTTGTGTACCCTATTGTAAAGTGGTGCATCATACTCAGTAGTTTATGAGTACTGAATCATTACCTGTCCATTTGTTACTCTTTTTGTGTACCCTAATATAAAGTGAAATATATCCTTATCAAATAAACACTTGCTCCAGGTGAGATTTGAACCCTCAGCCCCAAGATTGTTACATTGTAAGTCTGGTTCTCTACCATCTGAGCTAACCAGCCTGTTGCTAGAGCCATACTATCGAATGTAGAGCCGGAGACCAAGTATTATAGTTTTGAAGGTATATTCCACCCAAATACTACTTTCTGTCCAAGTACTTATAGTTTTGAAGGTATATTCTGTGCTTTAAAACACAAGTACTTAGACATAAGTACGGTAGTATTTGGCTGAAACATACCTAACTAAGTATTTGGAGAGAAGGTAGTATTTGGGTGGAATATATCTTAAAAACTATAAGTACTTGAACAGAAAGTAGTATGTGGATAGAACATAATACTTAGTCTCTGACTCTACAGACCCCTAGTATGGCTCTACCAAATAACAGGCTGGTTAGTTCAGATGGTAGAGAACCAGTCTTACAATTTAACATTCTTGGGGTTCAGGGTTCAAATCTCACCTGGAGTGAGTGTTTATTTGATAAGGATATCTTTCACTTTATATTAGGGTATGCAAAAAGAGTAACAAATGGACAGGTGAGTATGATGCACCACTTTACAATAGGGTACTTACGTACTTAGATACTAATCATTAACTAATGACTACCTACTCATTAACTATGATTAACTAGTGATTGACTAATGACAAATTATTCCTTAGCTACTCATTAACTAACTATTAGTTAATGATTAGTTTAGTAGTAACTACTAGAGTATTTGTGTACGTTATTGTAAAGTGTTACCAAATACTGATGCTTTAGGTTGGTGTTCTGGACCGGATCACCAACCCAATGTTTCACTATTTGGCTACTTGGGAATGAGAACCACATTGACTCAATCCTACTTCCAGTATCGCTTACAGCACCTTTAATTTCCATGGCACATGCCATTGTGTGTATGGACCATGGACCGTAAATAATATGGACGTAGCTACCGTGACGTCACCCATTGGTTTTTGGACACGTTTTGAAGCCTAGTGTGGCTGTCGCCATCTTTGCGTCCTTGCGCAGCTTGGGCGAGTCGCAGCTTCACCCCCTATTGGTCCGGGTTTGGCAAGCTGCATGATCACTGGACAGGCGACCTGTCAATCACCTGCACAACTTAACATAGTCGTTTCTATCATCTATTTTACTCTAAACGGGCGAGTTATAGTTGGTCTGAAAGGTGAAATTAGCTACAGTATATTGGCCCAAACCGTGTTTTGGACCAGGCTGTAAACATGTTGTCAGGCATTTTAACATGGGGGTGAACGGGAAACGACTCCCTTTTGGATACAGCCTCTAGTGGCCATTTGAGGAACTACAGCTTTCAGTATCACTTCCGTGGCTTCCTCTGTCAAAGCCCGTGTTAGCCCACTGGTATGGATGCCTTATCTCTCTAGGATTTAAAGTCCACTCTACCTTTCAGATGACTGTAACTTCTGTTTCACTGTTGCAACGTAGTATGTGTTTTGGAAGGACACCCAAGGGTGACAAGGCTTGTGATGTAATGATTGATTCCGGGTCATGTGTGTGCTCACCTGCAGGACGTTCACCATGGCAACGGCACCCAGCAAGCCTTCTACGATGACCCCAATGTTCTTTACCTGTCTATCCATCGCTATGATGACGGCAACTTCTTCCCTGGCAGTGGAGCGCCTGATGAGGTGTGTGTGTGTGTGCATGATAAGAACTACCTAAAATAATAGAAACCATCTTTGGGAAAAATGTATTTGACGTGTACTTTGATTATTTCGTTTGACTCATGTCCCATCCACTATAATGGAGGGTGTGGGATTTAAGACATATCACAGCCAGCCACCAGGGGGTGGTCGAGATGTTTTGGCTTCACTTTTGAGGAGCTGTGATGACGTCTATATATAGCCTATGGTGTGAACATAACCCTATTAACTGTAATTAATCCTAAACAAAAGTGCTCTCAATGTATTGTGCGAAAAGGTTCTGCACAGCATTCAGTTTTAATATGTTGTTTAATTTGGAAGTCTTTCACAAAGGAAGCCATTTGGAGAATAATAACAATCAAACTGTTAATTGTGTGTACAATTGTTTCACTGTTCTCTGGAGTGCTGAAGCGAAATGTTAATTGGAGTTCATTGAGATGCGCTTGTTTGTTTCCAGTTCTGCTGTTCTTTGGATACCAAGCTAAATTAAAGCAGACACAAAGTAAACCATACCATCCCACGCCTAGAGCCAGGCAAACTGGAGTTAATGGAGACGAGGCATCTGTGTGTGTGTGTGTGTGTGTGTGTGTGTGTGTGTGTGTGTGTGCTTGCATGCGCGCGCATGTGTGCGTGCGTGCGTGTGTGTGTGTGTGTGTGTGCGTGCGTGCATGCGTGCAGCTTACTGTAAACTAGGAAATCTATACTTTACTTACTTGATAATAACAATTGATTGCATTTATACAACGCTTTTCTAAAAATCATTAGAGTTATCTCAAGGCGCTTTACGAAGGGGGGGGGGGGGGTGTAGCACCCACCTGGGTAATGCAGGCCAGCCAGTTTGCGCCAGAGTGCTCACCACACATCAGCTATCACGGTGGAGAGTTGAGGACTGAATGTGCCAATTAGATAATGAGGGATGATTAGGTGGCCATGATTGTGGGAATTTAGCCAGGGCACCGGGGTTACACCCCTACTCTTGTGAAGAGTGCCGATGCGATCTTTGATGAGCAAAGAGAGTCAGGACCTCGGTTTAACGTCTCATCCGAAGGACGGTGCTCACTCACAGGACAGAGTCCCTGCCTCTGCCCTGGGTGCATTGGTGTTGGGGATATTATTCATAAGGCCAGAGGGAAGAGCACCTCCTACTGGTCATCCAACACCACATCCAGCACCAGGTGGTCTCCCATCCAAGGACTAACCACAGTCTAACCACTAACCACTTCTTAGTCAATGATGTAATGCAGGAGGCAGAGGTGCAGGCAGACTTATGGTGTCAGTAATGCTTTTGATAAGTGTTTTTCTTTATCTCACACACACACGTGCCTCCCTCTCCAGGTGGGCAGTGGGCCTGGAGTGGGGTTCAACGTCAATGTAGCCTTCACCGGTGGTCTGGAACCACCCATGGGAGATGCAGATTACCTGGCAGCCTTCAGGTAGCACAAACACACACACACATACAGTATACTGTATATATACAGACACACAAACAAATCAGTTCAACGCGTGGGTGCGGATGACAAAGTGCAGCCTGAGAGAAAAAGCCAACTTTCCACTGTTTTGGTCACCGGTCCAACACCAGGCTTCTCATGCAGGTCTAGAAAAATATGGAAAATAAATTTGATCATTTCCAGGTCATGAAAGGTTTGGGACTTGGACAAAAAGCCAATAACACAATGGGGGCACGGTGGCGTAGTGGTAGCACTGTCGCCTCACAGCAAGAAGGTCCTAGGTTTGATTCCCGCCTGGGATGCTGAGGGTGTATGCCCATGTCCTCAGTGACTACTGCACAGGTTACAACACATTTAATGTACTTGTAGACCCAGTTAATACCCTGCCAAGGAGCTTCTGTTTCCGCCACTGTCTGTCAGCAGGATATCTCCAAGGAACAATCGAGTAGATTTTGGTGAATTGGTTCTGAGATTTCTGCCGTTAATCCTTACAGTATGTTTTCAGGGTCACAAAATCAATTCACCTTCAAATTAAAGTGATAGGAATGATGTCTTTGGGTGTAACAGGAGGTTAGAGAATTGTTCAGCACTGGTGGAGGTTTGTGCTCTCTCGCCTTCTGGTTTCAGATATTTTTGAGATATTGGCTAGGATGATGAATAATCTTTAGCTGGATAGTGAAATGGCCTAGAAGTCATATCACCCAGCCACTATCAATTAACACCATATGAAACACCAACCAAAGCATCAAATCAAGAAGCACGAGTCAAGAAATGAAGGTCTGAAAGTGGAAACGCGTAGGAAGAACCAGGGTGGGAATTACATGAAGGCCATGGCCTCTGTTGCCCCATCCTCTGGCCGTGGCGCCGAGATCCCTAAGGCCACCTTGGCAGTGCCCTGCTACCAGCCTGCTACCAGCCTGCTTCTGCTACCAGCCTGCTTCTGCTACCAGCCTGCTTCTGTCAGTTGCTTTCAAAGTGTCTGTAGTCTCAGTTTAATGTAGCCTGTCCTATGCAAAGGATGTGTCATTGGCTCATTTAACACACATTTGAGAAAAATCACTTTCACGATGTCAATAGAGCAATGGCCTTCAGCTAAAAATAGCTGAAGGCCAAATGGCCTTGCCCCTAAAATGGCGAAATTCCCACCCTGGTAGGAACCCTGCAAACACACATTAACCCTTTACCACTAACAACATTCGTTTTTCAACATCTCACCTCTGTTCCTCTCTCAGGTCGGTGGTGATGCCCATAGCGAATGAGTTTGCTCCGGACATCGTGCTCGTCTCTTCAGGCTTTGATGCTGTGGAAGGGCACCCTTCCCCGCTGGGCGGCTACACTCTGACATCCAAATGTACGTATAAGACAAAACTTATAGTCTGTATAAAAGAGATGGACGGAGTGAGTGTGATGTCACCCATTGGTTTGTGATCTCTCGTTTTGAAACCTCTAGTTTGGCGTTTTGGCCGCTGTCATCTTGGTTCTCGCACAGCTCGCGCGAGACGCTGCGAGACCAGGGGTTTCCCACAGCCACCTGCTATTGGTCCATGATCGCCAAGCATGATCACTGGACAGGCGACCTGTCAATCATGCCCAAAAACATGCATCTTTTTTATCTTCTATTTTACTCTGGGTTATATAAAAATTAACCCCCCCGTACAGTTGTCATGAACGGTGAAATTGGCTACAGAGACCAAAACCATTTTTTGAACCAGGCTGTAAACATCTCTTATTATTTATTCCTGCTGTAAAGTCTGGCATTTTAACATGGGGTGAAAGGGGGACTGACTTGCCTTTGCAGCCAGCCTCAAGTGGCCATTCGAGGAACTCCAGTTGTTAGTACTTCCGCATTGGTCTCAATGTGACCAAGAAAGCTGCCCCCTCGTCTAGCAATCATCCACACAAGATCTTTTGATGGGCAAAACTGGGCATGAGTGTGGACAACAATGCTTAAAAATGTCAATTATATTCAAGTGTTTATAGGCTTATTTGCATGCAGTCACCTCATCCATGATCCCTTCTCTCTCTCTCTCTCTCTCTCTCTCTCTCTCTCTCTCTCTCTCTCTCTCTCTCTCTCTCTCTCTCTCTCTCTCTCTCTCTCTCTCTCTCTCTCTCTCTCTCTCTCTCTCTCTCTCTCTCTCTCTCTCTCTCTCTCTCTCTCTCTCTCTCTCTCTCTCTCTCTCTCTCTCTCTCTCTCTCTCTGCTTCCCCCGTCCAGGTTTCGGCCACCTGACCCGGCAGTTGATGACGGTGGCTGGGGGCAGGGTGGTGCTGGCTCTGGAGGGGGGTCACGACCTCACGGCCATCTGCGATGCCTCCGAGGCCTGTGTGGCCGCACTGCTGGGCCAGGAGGTGAGACCAGAGGAAAGGGGGTCATGGAAGAAGACTTCAGGAGGCATTTTAGGGTGTTTTAGCAATACATAGGATCTGACGTAACTGTCACTTATACTATTTTAGGCAGATGTTAGAAGAAAGGGGCAGGTTAAATATGTTCGCTGATTTTGGACTTAGACAGCTAAGTGTTTTATTGAATCAATAGAGATGCAAAGTGACCGCCTACTTCCTGCTTCAACACTGTACCAAAGACTTTTATCCGCCCTTTATTTTCCCATAGACATTTCATGAAATGCTTATAAAAAATTGTTTTACTTCGTCGAACCAAATGGTTCAACTATATTTAGAATCGGGAGAGACCATAGAACATCTCACTCGGACCAAAACTTTAAAAAACGACATCGAAAAAATATTTTCTTTCGATTTTGTTACGTTTTGGTCCAAGTGAAATGTTATGCGATCTCTCCTGTTTCTAAATATATCTGAACCGTTTGGTTTGAACAAGTAAAACTATTTTTATAAGCATTTATGAAATGTCTATGGGAAAATAAATGACGGATGAAAATCTCTGGTACAGTGCTGAAGCAGGAAGTGACGTTCCACTTTGGCTCTCTATTGAATCAGGCCCACAAACCACTATAAGACTCAGCAGGCAATTCTGGTTTCCCAGCCCCAGTTTAGTCCACACAAGCTCTACTGCTTGCTATTTTACTCCTTTTGTCAGTAATATTACCTGGGGATTATTTGAAGTTGATTATTTGAAGTGCGGACTGCGGAGTGATTTGTAGTAACTGCAGAGATTGTCAGTGATTTAAAAAATAATAATGTGAATCTCCCATGTCTGTAATTTGATGAAGATGAGGCTCCCCTTCATATTACTAATCTCCTGCAAATCCAACTGTGTGTAATTTCGGCCGTAATCTTTTTTTAGCATGTGATTTATTGTGTCTTCTTCTTCTACACACTCTTCTTCTTCCATCGTCCTCCTTTCATGAATAAAACAGCATTTTTGGGATTTGTTTTTTTTTGGCTTTTTGGGAAAAGCGTTTTCCTCCCCAATTGTACTTGGCCAATTCCCCCTGCTGTCCTGGTCGTGGCTCCACCCCCTCTGCTGATCTGGGGAGAGTTGTCGACTAGCACATGCTTCCTCCGACACATGTTAATTCGCCAGCCACTTCTTTTCACCTGACAGCGAGGGGTTTCACACTATTCCCTCCAGTTCTGGGGTTACGATCATTTCAGCAAATTTCATTCTTTGTGAATGTGTTTCATGTAATGCGGAGGCTGGCGGGTAATTCATTAATTACACATACGAATAGGGCTTGAGGCAATGGCATGCACATAGGCTACAATATTTGAGCTCATCTCGGGGCCAGGAAGGGACATGTAGGGAGGTGGATTAGGAGTTTGGAGAGTTTGGAATGAGAAAACATTGTAAACGGAATGATTGGCTGTTATCTGGTGCATTACTTAAGGTGTTGGAAATGCAGCCTGTTACATTGTCAAGGTTACTTGTGTTTACACTGTGTGTGTGTGTGTGTGTGTGTGTGTGTGTGTGTGTGTGTGTGTGTGTGTGTGTGTGTGTGTGTGTGTGTGTGTGTGTGTGTCTACAGCTGGATCCACTGCCAAAAGGTGTCCTGGAGCAGAGGCCCAACCCCAATGCTGTTCGCTCCCTGGAGAAAGTACTAGAGACTCACAGTGAGTTCACCCGTAAAAACTGATACCACAAACTGATAGAGGGATGCAAACTAGTCCCCTTTAGATTGGGATGCAGAACAGGTGCGCTTCCTCAATTGCCTGCTTGGCTGTGGGTGCTCAGCTACAGAAGTACAAAGTCTTGCATCTTAATCTTTGGAGTGCTGCTATTTCCACTCATGGAGTGATTTTTTTCTACTACGTAGTCCCCTTTAGATGACAATCACCTTTTTGATCTCAAAATGAGTTTGAGTGGTTTGTGTCTGCCCTCGTATCTGTCTCCTTTTTCACTATCCATGAGTTTGCATCCCTGCTGATATCACCGACACACACAAAGGGCATTCAGAAACAGAATATTAATAATTCATTGCATTGACATTTCAGGCTTTTAACTGACACTCCTCTCCCTAGTGAGTTGCAATGAACAGTAGAAGAATTTGAAATTCCTAGAACGCTGGTATTTCAAGAATCTGATCCCAAGGAGGTCAAGAGTCAAAGGTCACAAGGTCCTGAAAATGGATGCAACAACTATTCCTGTGAGATTACATTGTTGTTACATCTCTCTGTAGGGAAATTGAGTACCGTAATGGTTCACCCCAAGTATAAAACTTCAATAACAACCTCTGAGTCGTCATTACACATTCACACTTTGATACATCAAGGAATGTCTTTTGTCTGGCTCAAAAAAATCCCTTTACAACTTGCACAGTGCACACTGTTTAAAAAAAGGAAGAGATCCAAAAAGGGTTAGCTCTTGCAAGCAAATGCACTGAGATTTATTTGTATAAGGTGGAAAAGTGACAAATAAGCAGCTCCTTTTTTGCATCAGGTGGCCTTTGGGATTTCCTCTTTTGTTATCAGTGTCGGGGTTCTTGCTGGATTCTAGGGCTGCAACTAGCGGTTATTTTCATTATCGATTAATCTGTCGATTATTTTCTAATTTAATCGCTTAGTTGTTTGGTCTATAAAATGTCAGAAAATGGTGAAAAATGGTTCAGTGTTTCCCAAAGTCCAAGATGACGTCCTCAAATGTATTGTTTTGTCAACCCAAAGATATTCAGTTTACTGTCATAGAGTGAGTAAAGCAAATAAAGATATTCAGTTTACTGTCATAGAGTGAGTAAAGAAAATAAAGATATTCAGTTTACTGTCATAGAGTGAGTAAAGAAAATAAAGATATTCAGTTTACTGTCATAGAGTGAGTAAAGAAAATAAAGATATTCAGTTTACTGTCATAGAGGAGTAAAGAAAATAAAGATATTCAGTTTACTGTCATAGAGTGAGTAAAGAAAATAAAGATATTCAGTTTACTGTCATAGAGTGAGTAAAGAAAATAAAGATATTCAGTTTACTGTCATAGAGGAGTAAAGAAAATAAAGATATTCGGTTTACTGTCATAGAGTGAGTAAAGAAAATAAAGATATTCAGTTTACTGTCATAGAGTGAGTAAAGAAAATAAAGATATTCAGTTTACTGTCATAGAGGAGTAAAGAAAATATTCATAAACTAAAGACCATCTTGTGATGGGATCACACCAGCCGCGAGGGCCGTGACTTAAATGAATGTGGGCCGGGGGCGTGAAAGTGTGTGTGTGTGTGTGTGTGGGGGGGGGGGGTTTGATGTCAACTACACCAGTTTTGTGACTGCATCTTGCATGGTTTGATGCAAATCTATCCACAGACATAAGTGGCAAAGTACTCAAAACTGCTTGTGTGGTAATTCCCGCTACAAGGTGTCTCCAGCACTAGCCACACACTGTCACGGCGGGTAAAAATGACTCAAACCGATAAATCGATGATCAAAATGGTTGGTGATTAATTTAATAGTTGACAACTAATTGATTATCAATCATTGCGCTCTACTGGATTTGGTTTGTGTGTATGATTTTTGAACCCAGCCAGTTGAGACAAATCTCCTTTATCACAGGACTTTTCAATTAGAGAGCAGACATCCCTCGACATTGAGTCACTACATCTACATTGACTACATCTACAACTTTTTGTCCAACTCATTGTCGCTCTCCCTCTCTCAGGTAAGTACTGGTGCTCGGTGCATCGCTCGTCCCCGCGCCTCGGCCTTTCCCTGCTGGAGGCCAAGAGGGGAGACTCCGAGGAGGCTGAGGCCGTCAGCGCCATGGCCTCTCTCTCCGTGGCCAACACCAACGCCATGGATCACAGGTACGGACGCGAAGGAGGAGGAGTCTTCCCAATCTGTGGATGCAACCTGTGACAAAATACAGCTGTTCAATCTTGACAGTACAGTCGATTTAATAGCCATACTTTTAACCCAGCAATTTACCAAACCCTGTCCCATTCTGTATAGGTATAATTGAAGTCAATACTATCATGATGTTCATTGTGTAGTGGTACATAAAGGAAGATATAGGATTTAATAGCCAGCCTGCACCACATAATGCAACTTACTAACAAGGGGCGGCTTTAGCTCAGGAGGTAGAGCGGGTCGGCCAATGACGCAAGGGTTGGCGGTTCGATCCCCGCTCCCTCCCAGCTGCTGTCGCTGTGTCCTTGGGCAAGACACTTAACCCTCCTTGCTCCCGATGGTGTGTAGGCACCCTGCGTGGCAGCCTGCCGCCATCGGTGTATGAATGGGTGAATGTAGACTATCTACTGATTGTAAAGCGCTTTGGATAAAAGCGCTATATAAATGCAGGCCATTTACCAGGCCAGTCAATTACAAATGTATCTAAACCCAATTCATCAGATTTGTTGGCTAGAAAAGTGAAAGCAAATATGACTTTGAAAGTAACATGTTGCTCAGAAACAAAACCTTTTAACTACAACAGGTTTGATCAAAATATCAGAATTACTGACCAAATGTTGGCCCATGTGTTTAATTCAAACAAAATAAAGGGAGTCAGCTTTAGAGGTGTGATAACAGCGAGAAGCCAGCCTGTGATAGACAGATAGTTCATCCAATCACCTGCCAGGTATTTTTTGAAAGTGCCTGCCCTTAACAATTTCCAATGACGAGGTCCCAGATGGTTCTGTGATACAAACCATCTGGCAGCATCAGGTTAGAATAATCCTTCCAAATTTCCTAAAACCCAAAATGTCAAAGAGAGATTAATCTTTTTGAGTAACTACTTGCATTACAAACAGTGGCTGGATGGGCTGTCAGAAGGTTATCTGTGTGTAAAGCTGAGCTGGATGTCTGTTTACAGTTGGTTTGGAGTAAATATAGAATATATTATTTTAATATATGATAGGGAGCCTAAAGTCTTAGACTCGCCTTGTTTATATCTGTTGGTTTGTCTTATTTGCCCGGCAGGCCAGAGGAGGAGCCCATGGAAGAGGAGGAACCACTGTAACGGAGGGAGCTATCAGGGTGTCGCACTGTCGCCATTGACCTCTCCGGAGAATGCCTCTTTGTGCTGCGAAGAGTCTCGACCGATCCCTTCATTTAGTCCCCCTAACCCCACTCGCCACGTCAGTCACCTTGATTGGCGGGTCCCTCGGCCAACGAGGGAGAGGGGGGTGGGCTCAGCCTCAGAGTAGGGAGCCAATCAGGAGACAGAGGACTGAATTTGGGGGGGGGAAATACTACTAAAAGCTCAGCGTTGCTTCGCGGCACTCGCTCAGAGACACACATTTTCTGCCCGTCTTCGCACCCCCGCGTTAGCCCACGGCGGCTAGCAAAGCGACCACGTCTGAAGGCAGTAGGCGAGTGTATTTGGAGCAGGGGCGAGAACAGGCCTCGTGGCAGAAATCCGTGATACGTTCCTGCACAGAAAAACACGGTGCTTTACATAGCTGCCCTCTGACCAAATATGGACACCAGGGACAGTGGACGATCCCAGCTGCCGACGCGCAGCTCGGGGTTTCCTTTTGTCTCTTCTCAACTATTTTTCCCGACAAAACAAAGGGCGTCATGGCAACGGAGATAACCGTTCTATTTTAGAAGATACGTTCACTGTGGACTTTGGTCAGCCGAAGCTTAAGTAGGCATTTACAAAGATTTGATGATCTGCTGGTGAGACTGTCGCCTCTTTGGACCAGCCTGTCGTTGCAGAGCGGAGGGTTGCTGAATGAGAGGAGTGCCTTGGTGAGGGTCCGCTGGATTTCAGGATTGTTCAGGAAAAAGAAGATTGCCTTAAGTTAAAATGATTTTTCTCGCCGCGGAAACCGAGCGAGAGAGGGAGACGGACAGTTTCCAGTCCTCGAGGACAAAGAATGACAAAATAAAGCAAACAATCTTTCAGCATGTTTACTTGGAACGTGACGCAGACACCATTTATGTCTCTCACACAGCCTCTCTTGAAGAGTTACTTTACTTTTGGATGGATCTATTTTTCTGTAAAAAACAAAACAAAAACAAAATGCTTTGTTAAAGGTAGTTGCCAGCTTCAGTAGAACAGGTGCAAACATGGAGACGTTCAATGTGGAAATGGATTGAACACTGTCCAAAAGGTTGAGCCTTTTATGTAGCTTCCCCTTTAAGCCAAGTCACTGCTTTGTAAACCACATAAGGCATGCGTTTGAGCAGAGAGACCCGATTTTTTGTTTTGCAAGATTTGAATGTTATCCCAAACAGAGGAAGCCAAGCAAGACAAGCCAAAGCATGAGTTTGCATTATAGTCTTTTCACACCACTAGCTGGCAAGTCAACAAGCATTTCTAGTATTGGCCCTTTCACATAAGGTTCTCAATACCAAGTTCACTGTTTACTGGTTGAATCCTTCACAGATCAAGTGAGCATTTCTTTATGTATGCCGATTGACCTCCCATGCTTTGCCAGTTGGCAACTACCTTGGTTACTAGTGTGAGCTCCACATTAGTCATGTATATTGAATTGAATATATTTTGAAAGGCAATAATCGAGTATTGCCTGTTTGTAACTTACATGTATGATTTCCACATCCAAGTTGTCAATTTACAATATCAAATGTGTTTGGTAAGCGTGTCCACTTTTTATTTGTAATGTATAAGATTATTTTTCTAACTTTTTCATCCATAGTTGTTTTTGTTCCATGTCTGTTTTTTATCAGTTTTCTGGATAGTTTGGGCTGCCATTCACATACTCAGTTCTATTGTTACTTGTTCAAGACTTCCTTTCTTTCTTTTTCTTTCTTTCTTGTATTTATCAAAAATAAGGAGCAACACTTTCTTTCTACGGCTCTAGGCCTTTCTGCAATTTCATCAATTGTGTATTTATAACATGTACTGTTTATAGGAGATTTGTATATGGAAAATTTATAAATGTACTCTAAGTGATGACAGCTATGATATTGTGAACGAAAAACAGTATGGCGTACGATATTACTCCATGAACTAAAAAAAAAAAGCAGCGTATTTAACTAGTCATTGACTGCACTGTTTGGAGTTGCCCAGGATGAAATGTGGTCACTCAGCATTACATGGCACTGCAATTGAGCTTCTTAACACCCTCCAACACATTGGATGAATTTGTTGCCAAAACGATGCATTTAGCTATAGTGCACAGGTGATGTGCACATGCCTTTCAACATCACCGCAAACCTAAAAAAAAACAGCTTGGAAGCCATTTGATGTAGCTGGCTGGGTTTTCCTCAGTGTGGAGAAGAAGAGGAGGGGACCATTGATGTCATGATGATCAGATTTTGGGGTACAGTGACTGTGAAGTGGCTTTTTTTTCTTCTTTTTTTACCCCGCCTCGGACGAAAATTGTCGTTCAGATAAAGGTAAAAATTCTCTGAGCAGGCGGTGCGCCATCATGTCTGATTTTCCATGATATCACCGTCCCCTCCTACCCTTTTCCTCCTAGAATTCAGCTTGGTTACTGAAGTGGATCTGATACTAAACTAGCATTGTTTAGTAGCCATGGATCCAAATTTCACCCAAATTATCCCCCATCTGTCAACTGCTTTGTTAAAACACTCGATTAACGACAACATCACGTTTGTTTTACGTTGATATACTTTTGTAGACTTGTAAAATTTGGGGTTGAGTTGATATTTTTTTATGTCTAACAAAACATTCCACTTGTTTATCATTTTAATTTGGCTTAACATTCTAATTCTTTTTTTTTATCTGAATATGAGGTTTAGCATTTTTGTATAAACTTTAATACTATTCAGATGTTTCTTTTGCTGTCTGCTCGCGCCAACTTTAACTCTTTGCATGGTTTGTGAGTCAGCATGCCTGCTTGTCTATGTAACAAAATGTATTTGCACAATAGAAGAAGAACACTGGAGGACTAAAGACCTCCCATGGCTCAGAATATCAGGCGGGATCGACTCCCCATTTCTGCTGTGCAAACAATTCAAAAGACTTTGTCCAAATGACTCCACTGAGAAATATTTGATATTGTTCTTATTAAATATAATTTCCAATAAGTGATTTTAACATGATTCAGCACTTACAAGATGTACGGACGTGAGACTGTATTTAAGAGAAACATGCTCTGCCAAACCTCTGGTATATTCACACCTTAAAAGACTCCACTCTCCCAAAGAATGTTCTTCTTTCAAAGAATTTTAAATGGGCACTGTAACGGTAGATAATTGATGGATATTGATTGAAAACCGGTTTGGAAAAGGGCATCTTCATTTGATTGTCATACCCACCTCGGCCAGTTCTATATATAACCACTGTGGCTCAAGAGCAATTCTTGGTTTACATGTAAATGGGAAAAAAAGTTATTTTTTGTTTGTTGTTTGTCTCTCTATTGATGAAAATTGTTATCTTTTGTTGGGACCTACGCTTTGGACATTTCATCTCTGACATCATCTATAAAATATATTTCAGAAAAATACAAGCATCTTTGGTTGCATCATTTGCATTGTTCGTTGTTGTGATGAATGCTATTATACTTAAAAACTTGTCCAGGGTTTTAACAAGTTTGGGACTGGGAAACTTTTTGGCACTGCTTCAGGCATTTTCCACATCTGACTATAACCAGAGGTGGGAAAAGTACTAAAATATCCTACTCAAGTAGAAGTATTGTTAATTGTTGATATTTTAAAAGTCCAACGTACAGGTGCAAAAATCTAACAAGAGCAAATACGTTGAAGCCCACAGCACTTATCAGACTCTCTACGACCTGCCTATCCCTACGACCCCTTTTCCCTAGCTTGGATAACTGTGGCAATTCTGTGGAAACGAGCACTGACCTCCGGCGATGCATGCATTTATCAGACCCAAACATGCAGGGTTCCTCTCTGGCAGCCCCAGCCGCATTGGTGACTCTTAGATATCAAACAAATGAAACAAAACAAAAATTAGAAACTAAATGAAAGCTACAGAATACTCACATAAGACCCTAAATTATTTAGGGACTGTTTGTTATTTAGAAGGGGGGGGGGGTCACCGGAGGGATTTGGGGCGCTCTGAATTAAAAAGCTGTGACGCTTCTCTGACTGAAATATATTTTTCCTTGAACCTCCACAAGTGATTGGAAAAATATGATTGACACTCCCCGACAAAATGTTATAGATGACGGAAGCGGAAGTCTTGACGCCTGTGCTACTCAGAAAACCCTGAAATATACGCCTATACATCCATACACCACCATTCTATTCCTTCAGACGCTGGTGCCCAGAGAAAGGCAGGAAGTGACGTTCACTTCAATGGGAGAAAAATCCAGAAAAAGAGATTCTCCAACAGATGCTGACAAAAAATGACACTCATGAGTACTACAGATAGAAAATGAAGTTTTCTGACTGCAATCTTTGTTGTCCAGAGGCTGCTCTGTGTGCACTGCGCCATGCTATCCCCACATCATCTCCTTGCAGAAACTAATGCTTGACGTCATCAACTCCATCTGCAACGGAGACTTCACGTCCGCCATGGCAAAGATGGTGCCAGGTTTGACCAGGATAACTTCATTTTATTCTAATTGATAATTATCCTTTCCTACAGCCGCACTACATGCAGTGGCCACTTCGTAGGGCTGGATCCTGTCTGAATGCAGCCTCTAGCTCCAGTTTTTCACAGGAAACCAGTGTGACCTGAATGACCTGCGACCCATATACTGTAGGTGGCAACTGGTGGAACTTAATCATTTCAGCTCAGTGATTATTCAAAGTCCAACACAAACACAACACAACACAAGCCAGTCATCATGATAATCAATACTACTGGTTGTTTTGGAATTTCTGAAATTTGTTAAGCAAGACAGCTGCCCCCCATGTTAAACATCATTTCAATCTTTATTTTATTGTATTTAACAAGGGGACATTTTATTTATATATTTACTTATTTATTTCAGCTTGTTCCGTTCTTATTACTGTAGTAATAACTTACGGTGTTCTCTAATACAAATTTGTTTTATTTCCTCCTGCAGTATTTATCCTTATTATAAAAAGGAGCATGTGGGCAATGTTTCTCTGTTCTCTGTTTCAATTTTTGTCCCACTGATGACAGGAACATGTGGGCAATGTTTCTCTGTTCTCTCTGTTTCAATGTTTGTCGCAGTGATGATGTCATCAGTGATGTCATCAAGTCCCGGCATTGTGACATCACTGATGATGTCAACAGTGATGTCATAAAGTCCCGGAAGTGATGTAATAGTGATGTCACTTGAGCATTGTGACATCACTGATGATGTCATAGGCATTGTGACATCATCAGTGATGTCATAAGAGCAATTGTGATGTTATCAGTGAAGCGAAGTTGTGACATCATCAGTGACGTCATAAGAGCCTGTGAGCCTGCACAGCGGTCGAGCTGCAGGGCGGGCGAGCCTAGGAATCGTGCGCGCGTAGCGTATGCGAGCTGCAGGGCGGTTGAGCCCGTAGGAATTGAGTGCGCGAGATGCCTAGTATCCTAATTAAGCAATATCACACGAGAGGGAGTGCTGTTGTTGGCTAATATCGTCACGGCTGTGATACGGTCGTAGGCACGAGGCCGCAGGCCGAGTGCCGAAGAGTGTGATATTGCTTTTATACAACAGTTCTATTAAACAAAGCTGATTAAAAAAATTACAAAAAGCTGAGAATATAATATGATTTCTCTATGTATTCCTCCGCCAACAAAAATAGTCCCCTCAGCTTTCCGCTACCAGTTGCCGAAAATGTAGCCTAATTAACTGCAGGCTGCCTACTTTTTATCATACACATTGATTTGCACGTTTCCATTTATTGTACAGCCAGTGAAATAAGAGTCTGGTGATGGCATGTTACTTAGTTATGTTAGGAAATAAATCCATCTTTGCGCTGTCGGTAGCTGTGTTACGCTTTGTGAATCACGTTCAATGTAACGTGGCTGGTGTTTGTTTTGTTGATTAGAGCAGCTGTGAAACATTTTAGACAACAGCACTCCCTCTCGTGTGATATTACTTGAAGCGTTTTGTTGATTAGAGCAGCTGTGAAGCGTTTTGTTGATTAGAGCAGCTGTGAAGCGGAGTGATATACACACAGTGAAGCACTAGTGCATTATTGTGAAATATCAGCACTGGTAGGATCCCTCTTGTCCAATCAAATTGCTCGGCCGGAACTAACTGTTGTATAATACAGTATATCCCATACTTTCACAGTGTTGTCAAATGTGTGGCCTTTTCTCTCCTCACCTTTCAAACCTGGTTTCCCTTTCTTTTTTTAACATCTGGTAAATCAAATTCACTGTTTTATGATGATGATGTTTAAACATTCATTTGAAGAGTAAACTCAGACTCCTGACCGGTGCTGGATCTGAAGAAGAGCACGGGAAGAATTAATTTCAAGCAGATGATCTGGCCGGCACATGACAGCAGCGATGTCAAACAGTGCATCAGCAGAGTGAGAGTCTGGCTTTGAGGGACATCAGAGGCATGAAGCTCAGCTGACTGAAATCTAATTAGCAGACCCAACATCACAAGCGTTTAGTCCAGAGTTATAGGCTACTGTCTATGGTCCACGCAGATACGGTCTCTTTGGCAGGCGAGCAGAGGAACAAGCTGAGAAATGATCATTTTGATTGTGTGGTGTGGTTTAGATTAATATTCTTGCATCTGTGTTGAAAACACGCAATCATGAGTTTTTAAATTATGTGGACATCACTTGGGTGAAGGCTCAGCCTATAGATGTACTGTTAAATATACCATTATACAATTACATATATATAGAACTAGAGAGAATGTGCATTGACCACTTCTTGCTGACAACAGTCAATTTTCTTGTTAAAGTTGTTACAATCCGGCTCAAGAAAGTAACAAAAGAAGGGAGTCATACGCCAAAGCTAAAGTTAAAACAATAACTTAAATAAATTAAATTAACTCAAACTAAAGGAAAATAACTCGACAAAACAAACTGAATGGTCTGAAGATATTTACAGCCAAGGAGTACACCAGCCAGGCCCAGGTGCACGCAATCAGCTTTAACGACGACCCCACACTCCAGGCTCCTGCAGTCACAGAAGGAGAGTGCATGAGGGTTGTCACACCCCCTCAATAAAAACAGGATCCTACCGGGAAGCCTGTAACAAACAAACAACTTTACAACATAATTCACCCCCTGGCTCCACTGCCTCTGGCCTAGTCTCTCCCCAGACTCAAATATTATGTTGAATCGCTGCGCTCCGCATACTATCTGCAGCATGCAGTAGTGTAGTGTATCCGGGCTAGAACTCTCATGGGTCTGGCATTGAGACTACCTCTGTCCAGACTCTTGGCCCATCCTCAGCAGACCCTTTAGGCAGCAATATACCCTTTTCACAGCAGCCATTTTGTGTGGCAAAGCAGGGTAAACACAGGTGTAACGAATAACATTAATGAGGTCCCTGGCACTGGAACACCTGAATGGAATGGAACCATCATTAATGTTATTGGTTACACCTGTTTTAAGAGCAAGAGAAGAATAGCACAGGAGACAAAATGAACCAGAAACAAACACATATGCTTCAGGGCTGGGGCAACAGGACCCCCATGTTGTCTGTCTCCTTAACATGGCAGATGCTGAGTTTTTTTTTTTTAACAATTCAAGGACGAAGAATAGCAAAACTGTACATCAAAGACATACTGACAGATGATCAGACATATTCAATTCACCAACACCCCCCCCCCCCCCCCTCCCCCCAAAAAAGGGGGGGCTTACAAGGTCATCACCTCAGGTGCAGGAGATGTCGGCAACAATGGTCTATAGACCTTTTTCACAGCAACCGTTCTGAGGTGGTAAAGCAGGACGAAAGCAGGTGTAACCTATACCATTAATGATGGTTCCATTCCATTTAGGTGTTCCAGGAACCAGGGCCCTCAGTAATGTTATTGGTTACACCTGCTTTACTTCTGCTTTACCACCTCAAAATGGTTGCTGTGAAGAGGGGACTATGAACTCACTATAGGTTATTAGTAGTCTCAACGCCAGACCCTTCTTACACTGATACACTAGGTTACTGCACACTAATCTCTCTCTGGGTCTGGGACACTGCTCGCTCCAAACGGGTTTTGGAATCCTGGCCAGTGATTGGTTGCACCGGAACCCTGAACCCACCAATCAGTAACAACTTTAGCGATCAGGCGAGCCCACCCAACCTGACTCTGTTGTTGACTTTTGAAAATGAACCACTCTCTCATTGGTGCTACAGCCTGTCAGTCATTCAATTGTTCCCGACCTCAAAACAGCAGCGATGGCTGTGAAGTGGCAAAGACTCATTATCTAGTGTGCGGAGTGCAGCGATTCAACGTAATATTTGAGTGTGGGGAGAGGCTAGGTTATTAGTGTTGTAGTCAGGGCCGTAGCTTCACGGAGGAAAGTGTGGACGATTCCAAGGGCCCTTGACTGACAGGGGCCCAAATTATTATTTTTTTTTACAGTGCACCTGAACGCAACATACAAGATACCCGCTGAATAAGTGTCCAAATGTTCATGTCATTCTGGCCAATACTCTACTTCTGTTATAACATTTCAGTCTGGAATATGAAATATCTTTCAATAATCTTTATGACTAAAAGGCTAAAAGTAATCTCATGTGTAAGAAATGACTGTTCTACATTGAAGTAAAACATTTAAATAATTAACTTGTTGGTTTTGGATTTATTTCGCTTCAAGAGTGCATTTTTGTTCGTGTGATCCTCAACACAGGCTTTGAGAATCCCGGGCCACTTACTGATACTTATGCTTAAATTAACCCACTCATATTCTGGTTTATTTCAAGAAAAACATTTTGGCTAGTGGAAATTCTAATTGGCTGGTAACCTCTTCTTAAGGTTTGTTTATTAATTGGGAAAAGGACCACTGGAACAAATGCCGCGAACATGATCCACCTACTTTTTCAATCTGACTGGCTTCAAATGGCCAAAATCTTTCGCCGCCGCCCTTTGGACGGCGGCATCCGTGGGCCCGATGTGGTATCCTTTCATGGAGCCCGAAATCCCTGGCTATGGCCCTGCACACACACACACACACACACACACACACACACACACACACACACACACACAAGTCCCAGTGATGATGTCATCAATTGTGACATCATCAGTGATGTCATAAAAGCAGTTGTGACATCATTAGTGATGTCATAAGAGTCCCACTGATGATGTCATCAGTGATCATAAGAGCAAAGTCAAGTCCCAGGGGCCAGCACAGAAAGAAGTGAGAGTCTTGCTTCAGACCCCCGTCTTTAGCCATGGACAGCTATATGTTGCCAGCTCCAGGACAGGTGATCCAGCATCCCTGAAGTATGCCATCAAGGAGCAGCCAGGGCGAGGCCAGGCTCTTTGACCAGGCTCTGTGGGTGTGCAGTACAGATTGTATATGATGCAGAATGTAGATGAGACAGTCTGGCTTGAGCATTGTCTGCCTATATTGTTTATTGTGACATTGTGGGAGGAGTCATAAAGTTAAAACAATAATCTATTAACTAAAGGAAATAACTAGACAACACAAACTACATTAACCAGCAGGCTCCTGCAAGATTGTATCACATGTGTGAAGAGTGCAACGGTAAAGCTGAAATTAATATAAGTACCCTAGTAATAAATAATAAAAATATATACTATACATTCCACTTACTGTTGACCATTTAGAACAATTTGTATAGAAAAACAAGCTGTGGCAAATGAGCGTGATGGACTGCTGCACTGTCCAATGAGGTGACGGCACTTCCGCTTTACCATGAAAACACAAATCTGATTTCCTTTCTGTCCTCGGTCTCCTCCGGTGCACAACTGCAATGCAAAAGCTCCAGCATTAGCACGCTAAATTTCCCCCTTTAATAACCCTTAACTGGGGACATTGACCATCTTTTTGTCTCTTCTTTTTCCCCATCTTAAAACATTTTGCACCATTTTTCGGACATGCCTAACATCGTGCTTTTCAGCGGGAGCTCTCACCACGACCTGTCCCAAAAAGTGGCAGATCGACTCGGACTAGAACTGGGGAAAGTGATTACGAAAAAATTCAGCAATCAAGAGACATGGTGAGTATGTTTAAATAGTCATTTTGCTTGTGCTTTAGGATTTCGACGTAGTTTAAGAAGCATGTTTGTTTTTTTGCTTTTAGCTGCCCGTGTTGCTTCAGTGCATCACATGTGCGTAAGTTAGCTCCAAGCTAACAATAGTTTACTATTTAGCGGGCAGCGCTGTGCTACACGTGACTAACTAGCCACATGTAAACACACCGGGCTAGCAAGCTAACGTGGGGTGTCTTATTATCGGACGCAGTTTTGCTAGCTCACGTCTTGCGTCGACTTTCTGTACCAAAGTAAAGTTTTGAGACTAACGTCTGGACAAAACTACGTTACCTTTCGTGCGACGGTGGAAACCGAATTGAGCCGAGGTCGGACAAACCTGGCAAAGCTTAAACGATAGCATTGATTGTTTTGGCCTTAGCGTTAACATTGCCTTTTTTTCCACAGCCATCTGTTGGCAAAATCGGGAATTGGGCTAACCTGGCTGACAACTCTGCCTACTGACAGGGAAACGCAGGGGCTAAGGTTAAACGCTAACGTTAACCACAGCCACACATTTCTCACCCAGGTGGACATTTCAATTAATGTGTGTGTCGCTACAAAAAAAGTCGGTGCATTGATTGATATACCTAGCCTAGACTAAACCAGAGTGACTGTCGTTGCAATTTTTTGCGGGAAAGAACACGACTGGCGGGGACTTGTCCGATAATGTGTCTGTGTCAGCTAGCACTGGCAGGCAGCCCGGTAACTGACGTAGCTAGCAACGATGATACCGTGGCTGGCAGCAGGATTATGTAATGTTTGGACGGCGAAAGAAAATGTAGCTAACGTGCTACAGCAGTCACACAAACGTAGCTTTTAAAAGTTCAGACATGCACAAACTAATACTGGGTAGGTGTGTTGTATTCTGAGAGGCTGCTCACCACAGTTGTAAATAGGTTATCTGAGTAGCCTTTCTGTCAGCCCAACCAGTCTGGCCATTCTCCTCTGACCTGTCATCAACAAGGCTTTCTGTCAGCAGAACTGGATGTTTTCCCCAGCACCTTCCTGTGTAAACTGTTGTGCATGAAAATCCCAGGAGATCAGCAGTTTCAGAAATACTCAAAATGAGCCCGTCTGGCACCAACAACCATGCCACAGTCTGAGATCAAATGTGATGTTTGATGTGAACATGAACTGAAGCTGTTGACCTGTATCGTATGCATTGCGCTGCTGCCACGATTGGCTGATAGGATAATCGCATGAATAAGCAGGTGTTCAGATGATCCTAATAAAGTGCTCAGTCAATGCAAGTTAGTCACGTCTCCACTGATATAAATCACATGCATTCCATTTGTGTTCATTCCTAAAGGAGGCAAGTTGATCATTAGTTGGATCAGTGGCTGCACGTTACCAGCTAGCTTAAAATTTGCAATGTAAAAAGGAGTCTTTTACTGCCTCTGTTGCCTTGAGCAGGATTGCCTAAGGTCATATATCTGTAGCCCTTGTACCTGTTACACACTGACCTCGGCCTGTGGCTGTGAGGGTGATGACCTGAATCCACCAAAACACAGCAGTGCGTTGGGTTCAGCAGAGGTTTGAATGGTAGAGCGTTTGGAGAGGTGAGGACTTGCTCCCAGTAGATGTATTGTATGTGTTACATTTGGGTCATGGTTACTGGGAGCAAGTCTATGCAGTGTGCGGACTCTACTTTTTTCCCTGTTGCTGATTTGTTTGTCCTGCTTACTGAAGAGTGGATGTGCGTGCGCTACTTTTATTTGAGGTTGAGGACAGTTCCCTGCTCATTTCACTTTTGACATCCCATCTATCCCTTCTTTTTTTCTTATTGTTTTTATGATTCTGGAAAGGAGACTGTGCAATGTGACAAAACATTTTATGGTCAAAATTAAATATCACTATGGGTGTCAACAGTTACAAAAATGTCTAAATGTGTACATGGGACCTTTTGGCAGCGTGTAACCGGTTAACCCAGGGATAGTCAACTTGCTTTCCCCAAGGCCACTTTTGTGAAATGATAGAAGGCCAGGGCCCAGTTAATAAACAAACAATATACATTTTTCTGTAGTGGATTGTAGGTTTTTGGGGTGTCAGTCGGAGTTTAGACGGCGGTATTTGACAATTTAGCAGCTAAATTATAGATTATTGAAAGATATTCCATATTCCAGACTGAGATGCTATAACAGAAGTAGAGTATTGGCGAGAATGACATGAACATTTGGACACTTATTCACGGGTATTTTTTCTTTTTTTCCGCAATTCCATCGCGGCCCACACGGGGGGCCGCAAGTTGAGTATCACTGGGTTAACCGGTTGGGTTTTTGCTGTTTTTTTAACCTTATTTGCACTATATAATTGCTAGAGGGCACTGTCACCAATTATATACCTCCCAAACCCATAGACAGCATCAATGTTCTGTGTGTTGTGGAACGATGTTGTCGAGTTTTCGAGTCACAAAATTGTCCCTCGTTGTTTTCCCTGCAAGGTCTCGCATGCTTTATTAACGTTACATTGTGACCGCCGTGGTCACATGTGTCCATTATGTCGACCGTTACTGCACTTATGCGAACACTTTAGTGTAACGTTAAAGTTATCATTTGTAGCTTACAGGCAGCATTATCACCAACAGTTTGATTTTGATGAGAAATGAATGATTGCGAGTCCAAAACACAGTCAAATCATTGTCAAAACTTTATTTAAAAGGACAAAAAGACATGTAGTCGGTTCGGTTATTGATTTTTCTAAACTGATATGATTTACTATCCAGTTACATGTGTACACGGTGACACCCCTAATAATCACCACATCACGATTTGTCTATCATACTCAAAGACAAACACAAATATTGAATTATTACCCAACGCTCATTAGTGTATTATCTTATTTTAGTTGGATGAATGCGTTCCAACTTCCAAACCCTGCAGTTTACTTTTATTGGGAGAGTTGAGAATATATTCCCCTTGTTCAATATTTACCAAGGCTGCTTTGATTTAGCACAAGTATGTTCTCCTTGAATTCTTGAATCTTGAATCCTCTTGCTCCTGAGCAATACCCTCTCTGCTGGCATTGTTGCCACCCAAAACGCCCTAAAGTCCAAGGAAAAGTCTGGTTAGCCATGCTGAGATCTCTCTGGGGAACACAGCTGTTTGGGCAACACAAAAGTACAAAGATACAGGATTATTTTCTTAACCTTGCAGACTGAAAGGGAGGTGAGCACAGTATGCTAATCACAACTCTGACACAGATTTTTGCCCAGTTGACTTGCAGAGGTTAACACATTCACTGCCAGCCATTTTTTTTTTACTGTAGGTAGCTTCTGCCAACGGGTTTTTTTGAGGATTCTGGCTCATCTTTCAACAGCCGAGGATTATTTTCTGCTAAGATTTTGTGAACACAAAATATCTCAAAAGAACTAATAGAATGTGTGCTTTCTCTGTCTAAAAGAGTTAGTTTGTAGAGTTAGTAGTTATGTAGGCATTAGCACTTGAATACAGCATGGTTTCAGCGTCTGAAAATTTAAGCTGAGAAAAATGCCTTTTTGTGAAATTCGATAGAACAGTCACTTTAACCATTCATTTTTGGCATCAGTAAGACGTCAGACATCTAAACAATAGTTTTGAACAGTAATTTCCTCCATAACAGCAGGAAACCCCCCTCTCCTTCAAACTCCTCCCTCCGTGTGTGTTCTGCTCCTGCCTCCCTGGCTCTGCAGCGGGCGTGTCACAAGCGAGTTGCTGCTGCTGCTGTGCCTGTCTGCTGGCGGCCGCTCTTTGGGCGAGTCTGGATGGGCTCGCTCGTTTCTTGGGGTTTCGGTTGAGAGCTTTGATGAAGCTTTTGCGATTCTGGTCTTATTTATGCTGCGTGTTTCAAAGTGTGTTCCACCCGTAATCTATTATGCAAATTTGCAATCCCCCACCGCCAGCTCCCTGCGCGAAAGCGTTTTCGCCAATCCATTTTCATGAGAATGGCTTCCTCATGCGGCTGTTTTTGCTTGGCTTTCTCTCGTCTGGAGAGCACTGTCGCCACTTAGTGGGTCGGTAAAATAGATTATACACATTCAATACCTCCCATATTTTAATATGAGATGTAAAAGGGGTTGATCGACGTCCCACCGTCAATTTTTTTTTTTTTTTTTAACACATTCACTGCCAGCCGTTTTTTTTTTTACTGTAGGTAGCTTCTGCCAGAGGTTTTTTTTGAGGATTCTGGCTCATTTTACAAGAGCCGAGGATTATTTTCTGCTTGGACTTTGTGAACACAAAGTTCACAAAAGTACTAATAGAATGTGTGCTTTCTCTGTCTAAAAGAGTTAGTTTGTAGAGTTAGTAGTTATGTAGATATTAGCCATTGAGTACAGCATGGTTTCAGCGTCTGAGACTGAAAGCTGAGATAATCGCAGTTTTGTGAAATTCAATCAAACAGGCAGAACAGTCACTTTAACCATTTATTTTTGGCATCAGTGAGAGATCAGACATCTAAACAATATAGTTCTGAACGCCCTCTCCTTCAAACTCCTCCCTCCGTGGGCGTGTCTGGTGGCTTTCAGCAGCGTTTGTCACAAGCGAGTTTCTACTGCCTGTCTGAGCAGTGAGCAGCCTCCCTCCCTGGCGGCCCCCTCGTCGGCGAGTGTGGATGGGGCTCACTCGTTTCTTGGGTTTGAGAGCTTTGATGAAGCTTTGTGCGATTCTAGGCTTTATGCTGCGTGTTTCAAAGTGTGTTTTCCACCCAGTCTATTTTTGGAACCCCCCACCGTTGTGCGCCCGTGTGCACCAGCGTGAAAGCGTTTTCGCCTACAGTATGAGAATGAGGCTCGTTCGTTTCTGGGTTTTCGGTTGAGCTCAGCTGGAATGAAGCTGTGTGCGATTCTGCGCTTTCTGCTGGTGTTTCAAAGTGTGTTTCACCCATAATCTATTATGCAAATTTGCAATCCCCCACCGCCAGCTCCCAGCGCGATAATGCGCGAAAGCGTTTTCGCCAATCCATTTTACAGTATGAGAGAATGGTTTCCTCGCGTGTTCCCCTGCAGTTTTGGCTCTGCTTTTTCTAGTCTGGAGAGCACTGTCGCCACTTAGTGGGTCGGTGGAATGGGTTGTACACGTTCGGTGGCTCCAATATTTTTATAGGAGACGTGGGGGGCGTTGATCCACGTCCCACCGTCAAATTTTTTTTTTTTTTTTTTTTTTGACGACTCAACTCGTCATTGGCAGTGAACGTGTTAAGACGAGATATCTCGTCAACGGCAGTCAACCGTTTTTTTTTTTTAAGACGAGATATCTCGTCAACGGCAGTGAACGTGTTAAGGACTAGGGAACGCGAGTAGATTACTTGTTCCTGGGAATGAAAAAGTGGGAATAACCTGTTTGCACAGTGAGAAATGTCCACATTATTTCATATTGACAGTTGACATGGTCTTGTTTATTGTTGCAGGATAATTGCTGTATTGCAGGACAGTGTTTCCCAACCTGATGGTTTTCAGGGTTCGTACGGTCATGGAAAACCTGGAAAAGTCATGGACATTTAAAATACAATTTCCATGCCCTGGAAAAATTAGGGGAAAAAATTATTTTTTGGAAAGTTTCGGAAAAGTCATGGAAATATAGCTAAAGCTGCAATCCGAGCATAAAAATAGTATAGACCTTATTCGACTGACGTAACTCGCATATGGGCACGCCCACCGCTGCCATATTGTTGACATTCCGCAGCGCGCTGTTTAGGACATAGTTTAGGACGCTAGCCAACGTTACTTACTAGCCTATTTAATGCCGTTTTTACTGCGTCAGGAGCTATTTCACAACAGCGATAGTGTGCTGTGTAATAATACAGGGCTGTAGTAATAGCAGCAATAAAAGCCCGGGGCCGTTTCTCAATAAGTGTTCTTGTGTGTTCTTGCGTTCTTGTGTCCCTGTGAAACATCATCAGTCGCAGTCCCAAGTACTGTTCCAATACAAATTTCACATTTCGCCAAGAACGCTTAAAATTCCCGGATGTGTTGTCGACATGCCCACTTTACCGAGGATGCTCTGGTTGGTGACTTGTGTCAACTTGGCAAGGCAGATATCCCAGAATTCATTTCGGCATAAGCGGAGGCAGAACGCAGCAGAGAAGACGCCATAAGTTCCGGGAAGTCTTTTACAATTTAAAGTTTTATTTCATCACTAAATTAATTTCTGATGACTTTTGATGCCTACAAGCAGGGTAGGAGGTTTCAATAAGTGCCACTTTACAAACATTTATGGCGAAAAATGGCAAAAAAGCTCCAGAGCACAATTGGCTGCATCTACATCAGCTGAGCTTTTTATTTGTGTAGTACTGCAGGCGGCCTCTGCGCTGGTATTGCACAATACCCTCAAGAACGCATCATCTCAAACTGCCAACAGCATCATTTGTGCTTGTGACCTAGCAAGTTCATTCTTCCAAGAATGACTAGCAAGAACGTTGTCCCCAAGAACACAAGAACAAGAATGCATTCTTGGTATTGAGAAATGGCCCGGGTGTTAGCTACTGTCCACAAACATGAAGGGAAAGAGACTAGACGTTAGTAACAAACTAACGACTAACAAAACGTTAGTAGCAAACATTGGGCTCATGCAAGCAAGCCTCAGATCATATCAAACAAACATTTAACGTTAAGGTTATTTAGGCCTAAAAAAAAATAAAGTTTGGTTCCTGTTGGTTGTCAGTTGAGGTGATGGGTCGGTAGGGATTTTTTTTTTTTTTTTTCCAGTGGCAGCAAGGAATAGATAGGAAATATATATTTTTTTTTTCCTTAAAATTACAGCAGCGATGGATACTTTTTTCATAACATAGCCTACATGTACTCTACCACTGTGCTCTACACACATTTTTATATGAATGCTTTCATATCAAACATGTTTGATATTTAGGACTGAAAATCTGCACGAATACATCATCCTGCTGCTGCGCAAGCCTCCCGTCATTATCGTTAATTGACGCGGCGCCGCACTGCAGGCATCAGATAGGCTACCAAATACCAACAGCACAGAACCATGAGTATTTTGGGGAAAATGTCACTCATTTATACAGGGCTCGACATTAACGGCTGCCCGGTTGCCCCGGGCAACCAAAAAAAAAATAGGGCAACCATTTCTTGGCCTTTGGTTGCCCCAGGGGCAACCACGATTTAACATGCAAAAAAGTATGTACAGCAGCAAACAGCAAAATATACACCAAATAAATACGTTTTAATACTTGTTGTGAGTGACATGTGACATTTTATTTAGAGATGCTCCGCAATCGATTTGGCCTCTATCGGCTTTGATCACGTTCTCAAAATAGCCGATCAAAGCAGGCCGATCAGATGCATTCCAGACAATTAACTATACATTCCAGACAATTAACTGTGCGCACCTAAAATGACTAAACTCCTCTCTGTCTCTGGAGAGACAGACTTCACTTTGAACGAAGCAGGTGTGTGTATGAGGGAGCCGGGAGGGAGGGAGAGACAGAGTGAAGGAGGGAGGGAGAGGGAGGGAGAGACAGAAGACTACGTAGCCGCTTTCACAGACTTCACTCTTTCTCCCTCCCTCCCGGCTCCCGACACACACACCTGCTCAGTCTCTCTCCCTCTCTCGTTGTGCCATGGATCTTGAAGTTGCAGTGTGCATGAGGGCTGAGGCCCAGCTCATTCTGAAATTCCCGAAATAAGAAATAAGAACTGTGTCCAAGAAGAGTCCGAGTTGTAAACTCCACGGACTGTGCAGCAGGCAGCTGAGAGAGAGAGAGAGAGAGAGAGAGAGAGAGAGAGAGAGAGAGAGAGAGAGAGAGAGAGAGAGAGAGAGAGAGAGAGAGAGAGAGAGAGAGAGAGAGAGAGAGAGAGAGAGAGAGAGAGAGAGAGAGAGAGAGAGAGAGAGAGAGAGAGAGAGAGAGAGAGAGAGAGAGAGAGACGGCTGCCCGGTTGCCCCGGGCAACCAAAAAAAACATGGGGCAACCATTTCTCGGTCTTTGGTTGCCCCAGGGGCAACCACGATTTAACATGCAACAAAATATGTACAGCAGCAAACAGCAAAATATACACCAAATAAATGTTTTAATACTTGTTGTGAGTGACATATATGTGACATTTTATTGCTGTTACAATCGAAACGATGTTACTAATTACCAGTCGGAACCTACGTGATGCATGCTGCACGTGCGGTATGTTTAACGAGTACTGACTGGGACAGGTGGGGCTGCTCGCACACAATCACAGCGGCTGCAAGACGCAAGAAGAACCTCGTCCGCCCGCAGCCCCGCACAGAAACAAAGGACGAGGAAATTGTCATTGAGGTGAAATACCCGTGCGTCTTTGAACGGGACGGAAAACGAATGCTATACTGCAAAGCATGTAGCCTACAACAAGCGCTTAGGTCTCATATGCTTCCCGCATCGGCGAGTGTCCACACGGAAAAGTTAGTTAAATCAGCAGACGCGCCCCTCCACAAGGCTGCTGTGCAGACGGTTTTCGCCTGGCTGTGCACACCCCGAATTGTGTAACTACGTGGACGCGGCTGGGCGGACAAAGTGGAGTTTTCAAGACTCCAGCTCACTTCCGCGAGCAGAAACCCACACACAGTGTATAAACGCTCCACACGTTTCCTCGTCAAGATTCAGTGTCTCTCATTTCCGTGCGACAGCCCAAACTTCAAGCATAATTCCAGCATAACGCTATACTGCAAAGCATGTAGCCTACAACAAGCCTACAACATACACCTCGACCAGGACATCCTTCAAAAACGTTTTACCACCGCGTATATGTGCTGAGAAATGATTTGCATCCCTGGCCTGTCAGCCTCTCATACGGGGTGAGAGAGAGAGGGATTGCAGGGCCGCTTCTGGGCCTTTTGGGGCCCTATGCAACATCAGAGTGGGGGCCCCAAACCACTGTCATCAAAGTATCCCTGAATGAACATGAGGAGGGCAGGCCCGGCGTTAGGGGCGGGCCTGACCAGGCCGGGCCTGGCCGGGCCTGACCGGGCAGGGCCTGACCGGGCCGGGCCCCCCCATTTAACAAACTGGCCCCCCCATTCAAGTTTTTTTTTTTTTTTTTTTTTTTTTTGCTAAAATTGTTTTTCTGTTTTAAAGTTTAACATGGAATCTGGCTGTCATTAGGCATTGATTAACTCAATGCTATTGCTAACTGTTACTTTGAACATCCATTTGCAATGATTCTGGCTGGATATTAACTATTGTAAATTTGTCACAATGAATGCAATTTGTGCACAATGTGTAAATACACTTAATATTAATTGTTTAGGCCTAATTATTTGTAAAGTCACAACACATTAGAGATGTGTGTAGTTCTTCACAGATTTAGCCTCTTCATTTTGCTCTCAAATGCACCAGGTTGACGAATTTTACTTTAAAATGTACAAAATCTTCTTCCGGGGGAGAATCCCCCCGGACCCCCCTTGGGTAGCTTGGCCCCCCCAAGCTAGGGGCAGGCCCCCTCTGTAACTTGGGTCTGGAGCCGGGCCTGGAGGAGGGTAGGCTACTTAATTATCAATAACGCTTTTAATTAATAAATTAAGCACAATATGAACAATAACTGTTGAAAAATATATGAAAATGAAAGTTCACAAATATTAGTTAAATCCTTTCAGTGCAAATGCATTATAAAAACAAAAAATGTATTATTATTATTATTATCATTATTACTACTACTACACCCGGTGCGCACACTGAATAGGCCTATTATACTATACTATAGATTATTATACTTACTTTTCTGTCACATCGTCATTATTAAGCCGGCTTATGACTGCATAGTATCTTAATTACTCAAAATATAAAGCGACTAAAATTGGGCAACCAAAAGCTCTTGCCAGGTTGCCCCTCCGGCAACCACTTTTAAAAGTTAACAGAGAGAGAGAGAGAGAGAGAGAGAGAGAGAGAGAGAGAGAGAGAGAGAGAGAGAGAGAGAGAGAGAGAGAGAGAGAGAGAGAGAGAGAGAGAGAGAGAGAGAGAGAGAGAGAGAGAGAGAGAGAGAGAAATTATTACTAGTCAACACAGTAGTCAACACAGCTGGAGAGGCTGTCCGGCTTCTACGACTCCCCAGGGTCCTAAAAGCATCCCTACATAGGTTGTGTCCTCTGTCTGAATGGTTGCTCCTTCATTTCAGATTAATATTGAAATGGTCTTTAAGAGAGAGTGTAATAAATAATAATAATAATAATAATGCAACATTATAAAAAGAAGGCTTCAATCGACGCGGTGATCGGTTATATCGGTGATCGGCAGATACTGATTCCAGCTACTTCATTATCAATAACGCTTTTAATTAATAAATTAAGCACAATATGAACAATAACTGTTAAAAAAAATATATGAAAATTAAAGTTCACAAATATTAGTTAAACAAATCCTTTCAGTGCAAATGCATTATAAAAACAAAAAATAAGATTTGTTTAGAAAACGAAATTACACAAATTTATTATTATTATTATTATCATTATTACTACTACTACACCCGGTGCGCACACTGAATAGGCCTATTATACTATACTATAGACTATTATACTTACTTTTCTGTCACATCGTCATTATTAAGCCGGCTTATGACTGCATAGTATCTTAATTACTCAAAATATAAGGCAGCTAAAATTGGGCAACCATATTTTTATTCGGGCAACCAAAAGCTCTTGCCAGGTTGCCCCTCCGGCAACCACTTTTAAAAGTTAACGTCGAGCCCTGTTATATCACCATGAATGACCAATGAATAAAAAGTTGTTTTTTATTGTTAGTTGTTTTTCAAAGCCCCTGCCAGTCAGGCTGTTAATCTCCTACCTGTCTATCAGGCAGTGTGGGGGGAAAAGGCATTGCTGCTATGAAGCAATCCAGTTTATCAAAACTTTTGCCGATCTCATCATGACATGCAGCAGGGAAATATATTTTGGTAGCCGATGTGTTTGTGTCCTCACTTGTCCAGACAATCTTGCTAGAGAGTGGCGTTGTTTACACGCTTGTTAAACTGCCCTGAGATTCATTTGTTTGGGGAGCATATGCGAGACGCTCCAAAATCGAAACAGGTTCAGAGTATGGCCGGTCGTCAAAGTGATTATCCTCCCGATAATCTTAATAATATCCTGTAGTGCGTGGTGGCTGGGTTTACCCAGGCTACGCTAGTGCTGCATGGGCAGAGAAGCGACACAAAGCACATGTCCGTCATGCTCCCTGCCATTTTCGTTTTAAAGTATCCGTAGCAAAAAGCACCTTTGCGCAGTGGCAAACCCCGCCCCTTAGCGCCACCGTCAAATCAACAAGCTCATAAAATCAATTTGGGTCGCACGTAAATTGACAGGGTCGGTTGGAAACCGGAACCAAACTTTAGGCCTTACCTTTGCTGTCACGACAATGTATGATGATGATGTCGCATTGGTGGCACAAAAGTAAAAATGTCAGACCAATTGCCACAGATGAAATAGTTATAATGGGACTCAAGGGATTTGAAAGCCTTCAGCTCCTGAGATGTGTATGTATGTATTCACAAGGTACGTAGTTATAAATGTCCGGTAGCCCTACGTTATACCTGGCAATATAATGAGTTATATTTACTCTCCCAAACTGTGGTCCGCGGACCACCGGTGGTCCACCAGAGAATTGCAAAATAAATAAATAAATTCGATTTTATTTTTACATATACACATTAACCCTGAGTAGTCGGATTGGGCTGATTTTATTGAAATGTGATATTTGGGAAATATAAACCTTTTTCAAATTTAATTTCAGAGGCTGCAGCCGGCTCAGTTTTAAAGCCAGAGTGAAGTTTCTGATATCATATGAAACTAGAAGTCCTAAGGAATCGATTTGTACCAACCATGTCATTCTAGTTTGTCAGGAAGGTAGCTAAATAACACTCCAAATTTAGGCAACATTTTGGTGAGGGGAAAAAAAACATTTTTAAAGGGGTCCTCTTTCACAGCCTAATGTTGGCACTTGGCAGGTGTGTGTGTGTCAGTTTTGAAACGGCTAGTAGCCTTATATTGTCATTTAGCCTTTCTGCTGCTATTGCATGGTTAAATCAGCACATTTTATTTTAGGGGGGGGGGGGTGGAAGTGGTCACTGGGAAATTGTTTGGTACGTAGTGGTATTTGGACGGAAAAGTTTGGGAACCCCTGATAGGCTATGTGGCAAAGAATGACTGTCCCAGAAAGTAGGGCTGCTCGGTAAACCAATTTTGAATCGTAATCGAATTAATTAGCTAGGACGATGTCGATGTTAAAAAAATGAAAAACGTCAAATCGATTTACACTTTAACTAGGGTAATTACGTTACGGCGGGGCGGCTCTCATGTACGAGTGCTGTTTAAGGTGCTCGTCCCTGCTCCCCGCTGTAAAGTCTCTCTGGAGGCTGTGACTACTGGCTACTAAAGACAGCAGCGCAATTAACTTATTTCAACACCTCCAAAAAGCAGTGCGAGCAGCGTGTTGCACTGCAAGCTGTACAAGATAATGATTGCCACCCACAACACACGCACACGAACACAGACGTTCTCACCAGACGGTGAAAACAACAAAACAACACGTGAGGCCACCGAGTAGCTTCTGCTTCTGCTTCATGGCTGTAGTGTAATGTTATGTTACCAGCCTCACTCACCCTGTCTGAATTTCGGGGAATTGCATACCTGTTGTGACTTTGTGTTGTTCTAGTACAGATATAACTCAGAGCGCGGGTGGTCGTTCAGCTCTAGACACTGCTGATATACTGTAGAACAGGGATACTCAACTTGCTTTGCCCGGGGGCCACTTTCGTGAAATGATAGAAGGCCAGGGGCCAGTTAATAAACAATCAATATACATTTTTCTGTAGCGGATTGTAGGTGTCAGACGGAGTTTAGTCTGACAATGTTGTGCACACCGGATAGTTACTTAGGTTAAGTACATACATAAGTGCCTGGGTAGCGAGCAGACGGCGGTATTTGACAATTTAGCAGCTAAATCATAGATTATTGAAAGATATTCCATATTCCAGACTGAAATGCTATAACAGAAGTGTGCGTATTGGCCAGAATGACATGAACATTTGGACACTTATTCAGCGGGTATCTTGCATGTTGCGTTCAGGTGCACTGTAAAAAAAAAAAAAATTGTGTGCAATTCCATCGCGGGCCACACAGGGGGCGCCCGCGGGCCGCATGTGGCCCGCGGGCCGCCAGTTGAGTATCACTGCTGTAGAACTTTCAATAAGAGCAGAGTCCCCAATTGCCGCCGAGTCTCCAATAACCGCACCGCAGGGGGTCCAAGTCAATTTAGCATAATAAGCGCCGGTCTCCGTTAACCCTTGGGGTGTTTATTAGAATAAATGTTTTTTTCCCATTACGGTATGTTTTTGTGTTGACTGAATTCAGTCACTTACGGTAATGACGTTGTTTTGGAGGAAGTCAGGCGGAAGTCTCTCCCCCTGTCAGACAGTTTTATGTTTTATTTATACATGCCGTAACCGACATGTTTCAAGTATGGATACCGCATAGTTTAATGCTACAGATTCGTGTAGGCAACGTGCTGGAGACGCTGTCTAACCGGGAGCGGTGGGCAACTTACGCTAACGTAATGGTACAGTTGTGCCTTGTAAAAGTGCATTTCTCTCAGCGGAACAGCGATCATAAATGCAGTATGGATTATACCCATTATACTGGACATGTATTTGAAACTTGGCGTCTACCTATTTGGTAAGTCTGCTTGTTTTGTCTAGTGCTGCAGTGCTCTTTGGTTGAAGTTAGCTTGGTAGCTACGTTAGCGTGCCTTCTACAATAACGTTGCTTTGCTGGGGGAGTGGCAAGCGAGACTAACGTTGCTATGACTTCTTTCCATTGAAACACAAACAACTGAATGGTAGTCTAATGTTACTTGTTTAAAATATGGTATGGCTGTTTGGGAGAAGAGAAGAGCAATGAACTGATACCGTAATGTAGTTAGATGATAATGATGATGAAGGCTATCAGTTGTTTTTATTCATTTCAGTCCCTTGTACAATACGGCATGTTCAAAACTGCCTGTACCTACCCTCTTGTGTGTACTAAGTACTATCTCACTGGTTTAAACTGCCTGTACCTACCCTCTTGTGTGTACTAAGTACTATCTCACTGGTTTAAACTGCCTGTACCTACCCACTTGTGTGTACTAAGTACTATCTCACTGGTTTAAACTGCCTGTACCTACCCTCTTGTGTGTATTAAGTACTATCTCACTGGTTTAAACTGCCTGTACCTACCCTCTTGTGTGTACTAAGTACTATCTCACTGGTTTAAATAAGCAATTTTGTGCACTAAAGAAATAAACTCCTGACTCCAATTGCCGCCGAGTCTCCAATAACCGCTAATTATTTAGCATAATAAACGCCTGGGCGTTTATTGGAAGTTTTACGGTAATTATGTCACGCAAAAAAAGAGCTTTGCAGGGCAACAAATGTTTAGAGAAGTATAATAGTATAAAAAAAAAAAAAAAATCGAGTTTTGAGAGAAAAAAATCGTACATTTTATTTTTAGGCAAAATCGAACAGCCCTAGTTGCAGCCCTAATTTTAATAATAATGATAGCCTTAAATACCCAGTCCCAGATATGATTTTTTTCCCCCATAGCCTAGCCCTAGCCCTATTTTCTATCAAATAAATTGTTTTTTATGTCTTAAATTATGTTTGTTGAGGTCTTAAAAAGCATAAAATTTGACTTGGGAAATGGTGCAAGAACCCCGATGTCAGAATAAACAACACGCATAATGTTGGTTTGCTATATTGATGTTTGGTATGTGTAGGAGGATAAACTCATTAACTTCATTACCAGCTTACTTACTTGTAGGTTAATGAGATAAACTAGCATGCAGGGAGGAAAGTGCAAATATATTTGTTTGCACTGGCATAAAATAAATAATTTGCGGTTGCTTGGGGAGGCTGATATAGTCGCTGGTGATTTCTAAGTTGTTTTCCCGCAAAATGTGTAGCCATTCCATCTTTAAAAATCTGATTTTGTCATGGGGGGGGGGGGGGACAATTTTAAGTTGACAAGTGTTGGCTTTTCTAAGAAATCTCAGAGGTGTGTGTTGGTGATGGTTGGTGCAGGCCGGACCCCAACTCATAACCACCCTGTGTGTCAGGTGAGCACATGACTGAGAGTCGTGTTTGCCAGAGGAATGTTTCACACACGTGTTGCCTGCCTGCTGTGGCTTTCATGTCTGAACCAGTGTTTCCCCTACTAGGGCTGCACGATATATCGTTTACACATCGACATTGCGATGTGCGCATGCGCGATAGTCACATCGCAGGACGTGCGATGTCAAAAGCAAATTAACTCGTCATGTTGCTTGATAAACTCTCACTTTAGGGGTAGCCTACTGAGTGAAATGCAGGCTCTCTCAAAGGAGAGAGACGCCCCGCTACTGTACTCACTCATTTAATGCTTAGCTTCAACACAACAAACATGCACAGAGAGCAAAATTGAAATGTTTTTGCTTATGTTGCGTTGCTGACAGTAGCCTGTCTGTAAACGATGTGATTGCGAGGCGGACTTGTCCACAGCTTGCAGCGCACTAGTATACAGCAGGCTGGCTGCTGTAACTCAACATGTCCGTGGAGTGGAGATATTTACTCTTGAAACACCAAAAAGCAAGACCGCAACTTATGACACGAAGGCTAAAGTGATTACTGAGAAGTTGTCCGTGTATCACCGCAGCTCTCTCTCCCCCTCAGTCTGATGATGCATCAGATGATAGCAGTAACGTTACGGTAGAGGTAATCATACATAGCGACTCATTTACACAAAACATGTCGGTGAAAATTAAAAGACAATAGACATAGCTGGGCAATTAAATATATATTTATTACTTTTCACGAATGAATTGTTTGTCACCGGTCGGCTGCATGTGAATCCTCGTCTCTGTACTGCCCTGCGTGTGCTCAAAAACCGGAACTCCCCAAATGCGGAGCGTACCACTTGGTAGTTTCTGGAGGGGGGTCAGACCAAGTGTGTGAAGTAACCATGTGTGAAGTGGCAGCGGTGTTTCATTGTTGATTTATTGAAACGTTAGAAGAACGAAAGAAGTTGAAAGCAGTGATTATAATCAATTAAATCTAATGTTTTTCTGCAAATAGCATCATTGGGAGGTAGATTCTGGCACTCAATATTAGGGGTGGGCAATATATCAAATTTATATCCATATTGTATTGTGATTTGAGACTATATGGTCTTAGATGTTGGATGGTAATATGGTGATACAGCATACATGTTGTCTTTCCCTGGTTTTAAAGGCTGCATTACACTAAGTGAAGTATAGGCTAGTGACATTTTAAAGTAGAATGTCATAACTCACTTTTTCATGTATGTAAGTCATGGAAATCCATTGGTCAAAATGTGTATGCACCCTGATAGATGACGCTCTGAGGCCTACCAGTAGGTCACAGCCCAGTGGTTGAGAAACATTAAAATACCTAATTTCCCCTCCAAAATCAGATGGACTCCTCTACAAAATCATCCCAATCATTCTAGAAATATTATTTTCTTTCAAATAGAGCTAATCTGGTGAAAATCTGTATTTTTTCATATCGCAATATATATCGCATGGGCGGGGAATATCGCAATGTCAGTTTTTTCCAATATCGTGCAGCCCTATCCCCTACCATTCTACAGACCTGGCAGGCCCGCCAGGCCAGAAAAGAAAGAAGCAAATAAATATTTTTTTCCTGTTCTCCCCAAAATTTCAATAAACCTTTATGGCATATTATTACAATACAACAATACTAGTGTTGATAGTAATAGAAGATGCCAAATCATTCAAAACAATAAGCATTTTGCTTTTAGGAGTATCGTGCCAGAGTGCAGCGCTGTCCCAAAACGTGTCAACGTGTGTCCCATAATAGTATGATGATACTTGGGATACCATTGCTAACATAGATGCGAACAGGTTAGCTAAAAGTTTAGCGTCGCCTCTAAAGGGCCCCCACTGTTGCGGTCGGGGTACGTTTCGAAATCCCTCCACGCCTGAAACATTTTCTAGGGGAAACTGCTGAACCTTTAGAGCCTAGATCCTCTTTGCGCGGCTTGCGAGACGATGGCGGCTCTAGACTTTCATTGGCGGCTTACGGCTCGCAGCTGATAGAAATAATACAATCATGTCAAAACCATTCCCTCACTGCGGTGTCAAACAAACTGCGTGGTTGCCAGGTTTTTTGGCCCTTTGCAGCACCAAATGGGGGTTGAAACTCACCATATACCGGTATCTGGCAACACTGCAAACAAGCCAATGCCTCGTGGAGGGATTGGGTCAGTGGCAGGGACGCAGAAACAGAGCGCTTCAGGTGTGACAGGGCGTAATGTTGCAGCTGGCATTTCCTCGTCGTTAACGAGAAATGCGCAAGCTGCAACAATCAAGTCACCAGTGTCCCAGCGTTGGAGTTTTAACGATAAGCAAAGCAGCTGTCTGGAGGTTTGGAGCTGCATCCCAGAGAGAGACAGACTGAACATCAGAATGTTTTCATTATATATATTTTAATCAAGTCGGTGTGAATGTTTTCATCACTTTTATCATTTTTTATATCGTTTATATATATATATACGGTATATATAAATTCGGTCTAAATGTTTTTATGATTTTTATAATTGTTTCTAACATTTTTATCATTGGTTCTAATTTTTTTATCATTGGTTTGATCATTTAATAAACTAAAAACTAAATCAAATGCTTACTGTGTGGTTTTGCGGTAAAAGTGGCTCTCCTCTTGACTTTGACCGGCTAGTGTGGCTCTCATGGAGAAAGTAGTGAGGATCACTGCTTTAGAGAGACACACAACCAGTGTGACTGGCAATACCGACTCCACCTCCTACAAGCCCACACACTAGGGCTGCGCTATTATGGCAAAAATCATAATCCTGATTTGACTGATATTGAGATCGCGATTATTTAACATGATTACTCATTAGCCGCTTTCACACACAGATCCCGCAAAATTGCAGTTCAGAAGGCCCGCAAAGCCGGCAGCCTCGCCACAGAAATTGCTTTCACACACAGCCAAGCAGCACCGCCACATTCCCATCTTGGGGTGTGCTTTCAGGTGACAGCCACCGCTCCTGGATTGAAAGGCGAGCGGAGGCATTTCCACCCAGCTCCTCCTAGCCCAAATTAATATTTTCATAGGTTAGTGTAGCCTAGGCTACTGTATGATGAACGAATTCATTCAACAACCAAACATCGCCGATGTACGCCAGCCAACGACGTGCAGCTGCGGTCATTAAGGATCAAACTGATAAAACAGTGTTGTCCACATGCAGCTAGGGGTGTCACGGTACACAAAAGTCACGGTACGGTACGTACCTCGGTTTTGGGGTCACGGTTCGGTACGAAAACGGGGGGAAAAAGCAACAAATCCCAAATTCAGTTTTTTTCCCTTTGAATTTGTCTGAATTCTGCTTTTTACGCTAATTTTACCATCAGAAATAGTGTCTATTGTCTAATAAGTGGGAATTAATAAATGTTTTATTCTAGAGCAGTGATTTCCAAAGTGTGGGGTGCGCCTCCCTCTCAGATGTCTGTATTCCAGCTGTTTGACAGGGCAAAGGCATTTCCCCCCACTTTAAATCTTTATTGTACACAAGTTTGTAAATAGAGCGCATGTGTGGAATAGCCTAATACTCCCACCAACCTCTCCCCCTGTTGTATTTGTTTTATGTAGCATTTGCTATTGATGTGTTTGATTTAAGCACTAATTTGGAATCCTATCTAAAAGCGGCCACTAGGCGGCAGTATTTCTTTAGTCAACGTCAAAATACCTACATGTTCAGTAGAAGAAGAATAAAACAGCAGAAGAACAATTCAAGCCTGTTACTAGCCTGTTAGCTTGTTAACGTGCGGATGCGAGTTTTGTTTACCATGATGATTACGTTCGGTCATCTAATGGATTATTGGAACATGACAAGGAGTCATCCCCTCTTCCTCACCGCATCTTGCTTGTCATCCCACGCGATGTAAGTTGCTTGTTTACAAGTTAACAGCTTTGTCAGTGTTATGTAACGTTTAGCCGCTTCTTCTGGCCTTTCATTCAATTAAATTCAATGGCGTTCAAACAGCGTTTAGGCACTTCTGGATTTGACGTATTCGTCGTGTCGTTTCACGTACCGTGAAACGACGTACCGTGATGTATGTCATGTACCGCGACACCCCTACATGCAGCATGGTAACAAGGCTTTCAATATTCATCTGATCAACTTTATGGATCACAGATGCACTATCATGTAGCCTATTAGGTACAAGGCTAATTCTTATCTTTTGCTTCCAGTTTTTTGTAAAGCAAATTATTCCCATGAAGTAGCCTAATTAGCGTCCGTTCTGAAAGACGACGCCCGCATATCAAACGGCTGCAGTCTGCATAACGTTCGTCGGGGGAATAGTATAGGCTATAAATGCACATGACTACTATAACGTTAGTAGTTTTTGTAAGGGAATGCACAACTGGCGAGCTAGACAGATTGCAGTTCTGGAGCTGGTTTCCTAAGGGAATATCCTCAGACCAACTCGCCACAGACAGCCATAGTGCTCTGAACTTATTATATCCGTTAATTTTACCTACTAATGTCAACATCGTTTGAGCATAAGCCTAACCTACTTACTAGGCACGGAGCATTCCTCCTGGCCGCCTTTTTTTTTACTTTCACTTATGCCTTTCTTGCTGCATGAGTCCCCTGTATTTTTTCTTATGACTGAGCTGACCATTCGCACCATTCCGGCTTGCCGCTCCTACGCTTTCAGGTGGAGGCGGGTTGCAGGGTAACCCGGCGCTGTGACTAGGTCCACTGGCAGAACGAAAGGCGTACAGCAATTACCCACTAACCCGCTTTCACAACTTTAACATCGGAGGCGCGGATCTCATTTTCCGTACATTTTACGGCTTTCAAGGCCGGTGTGAAAGCGGCTATAGACTTTGGCAACATCATGCATTCATTTATTGAACTTGATTTTTTTTTTTTTTTTATAGTGGATTTCTTTTAACACGTTCACTGCCAATGACGAGTTGACTCGTCAAACACAATCCAACCGTTCACTGCCAATGACGAGTTGACTCGTCAAATTTTTTTTTTTTTTTTTTTTGACGGTGCTACGTGGATCAATGCCCCCCACGTCTCCTATAAAAAATATTGTAAGTATTGAATTAGTATAATCTATTTTACCGACCAACTAAGTGGCGACAGTGCTCTCCCGACAGAGAGAAAGGCAACCAAAAACAGCCGCGGGAGAAAGCCATTCTCAAGGAAATGGCTTGGCGATTTTACAGTCATCAGTCACCAGACTCGCCCGAGAGCGGCCGCGCCAGCAGAGCAGCACACCGAGAGCGGAGAGCGGTGCTGGCGTGGGGGATTGCAAATTTGCATAATAGATTATGGGTGAAACACACTTTGAAACACCCGCAGAAAGGCCAGAATCGCACGCATTCCGAAAACCCAGAAACGAACGAGCCTCATTCTCATACTGTAGGCGAAAACGCTTTCACGCTGCTGCACACGGGCGGGTGGGTTCCAAAAATAGACTGGGTGGGCAGCATAAAGCCTAGAATCGCACAAAGCTTCATCAAAGCTCTCAACCGAAAATCCAAGAAACGATTGAGTCCTATCCACAGTCCACACTCGCCACACTCGCCGACGAGGGGCCGCCAGAGAGGGAGGCTGCTCACTGCTCAGACAGGCAGGAGAAACTGGCTTGTGACAAACACCACCAGACACGCCCACGGAGGGAGGAGTTTAAGGGAGAGGGTGTTCAGAACTATATTGTTCAGATGTCTGATCTCTCACTGATGCCAAAAATAAATGGTTAAAGTGACTGTTCTGCCTGTTTGATTGAATTTCACAAAACTGCGATTATCTCAGCTTCCTGTCTCAGACACTGAAACCATGCTGTACTCAACGGCTAATATCTACATAACTACTAACTCTACAAACTAACTCTTTTAGACAGAGAAAGCACACATTCTATTAGTACTTTTGTGAACTTCGTGTTCACAAAGTCCAAGCAGAAAATTATCCTCGGCTCTTGTAAAATGAGCCAGAATCCTCAAAAAACGGCTTGGCAGAAGCTACCTACAGTAAAAAAAAAAAAATGGCTGGCAGTGAATGTGTTAACTTTACATTATAGTTGAACTGAAAAAAGAATAAAATAAAAGTAAAAAAAATAGATAAATAAATACGCGAACTAAAATAAATGTATATATAAAAATGTTTTTTATCTCGATTATCTTGTTTTCATATTTGTGGGAAGCCGAAATTGTAATTGAGATTTAAATTTGTGTGGAGGGACTTGGCCCAGACATGTTTCTGAACATTCATGCCAGTGGGCAAGTGCCTGTGTAGCTTCATCCAAATGTTGGCTGAGATATCTAACCTGTTTCAAGTTTGCATGGCTGTTATTTCTGCTTGAATATGGGTATATCGTGCAATCTTAGTAACATGTAGTATGATATTATCTGCAAAGGTTATTTTAAAATGGCTTTAATCCATATTGATTAATGGTCAGTGCTGTTGTCTAGTGAGGGTCAAAGGTCAGGACAAATTTCTAATGCAGTTACTTAAATTTAAAAATTATTGAAATTGATCACAAATTGTCGCCTTTAGCAATTTAAGGTTTTAGTTAGGCCGTTTTACCCTTCTGGGCTCATTTTCATTTGGATGGGAATTTTCCAGGTTCAGGTCAGACTGAAATTTTTGCACTTGAGTTTGTTATATTATATATTATTATATTATTATTATATATATATTATGTTATAGTAATATATTTTTTTCCTCTCATTGTTGTCGATCAGTGTGGAGATTGGGGAAAGCGTGCGTGGCGAGGACGTGTACATCGTGCAGAGTGGTTGTGGTGAAATTAACGACAATCTCATGGAGCTGCTCATCATGATCAACGCCTGCAAGATCGCCTCCTCCTCACGCGTCACCGCTGTGATACCCTGCTTCCCCTACGCCCGGCAGGACAAGAAGGATAAGGTAGAGACACACACAGAGCACCATCACCCCTAAAACCCCATCCTGATATCCACACAGAGCACCATCACCCCTAAAACCCCATCCTGAAGGATAAGGTAGAGACACACACAGAGCACCATCACCCCTAAAACCCCATCCTGATATCCTTGCAGTATATTGATTCCTTTCACATTTATCAGTCTAGAACAGTGGTCCCCAATCACCGGGCCGCGAGCCCGGTCCAAAAAAAAAATATATATATATATTTTGTATTATTATTTTTATAAACATAGGGTATAATATTATATAGGTATACCCTGTGTGTGTGGTAATGGTATTGGACTTGTATGTCTCTGTATGTGCTTGTTGCTGACATTTAAATGTCAGCAACAACTAATCAGAGGAAGAAAAGAAGATAGCCGGTGCCCGCGCTGTTGCTGCTCGCCTCTTGTACTGCAGATTTGCGCTCTGCATGTTCTACCTCCCGTTGAGAAAAGTGCACAGGACATACTTCAGGAAGGCAGCGCGAGGCAGAGCTCCGCAAACCGGGAGCGCACTCCGCGCTCGGGCCGAGGTGTTCGGAGAGAGGGAGAGACTATTTGTGTGGACTGCAGAGCAGCATTGCAGTGCAGGTGGCACGGGAGGTAATTAATTAATGCTGATGGCCCGCTGATACATGTGGGCGGGATGCAGCGAGCTTGAAAAGTGAGAGATAAAGAAAGAAAAAGGAACGCTTTCAACCTGGCGTATACGCTTGCAAATGAAGGTGGGCTGAAAAGTAGGCTATATGTTCATGCAAGGAAAAAGTGTGTCTAATATCACGACCCCCCGCCGCCGCCGGTCCGCAGCAACATTGACAGTATTAAACCGGTCTAGAACCATCTCCTCCATGTTCTTTTACACAGTGGGCTCACTGTCATTTGTGCCTTCTGTTTTCATTGCCCATGTTTTATATCATCCCAAGCACATCAAACAAGTTACTCAGATTTACAGATAACCCTTGTGGTTTTGTCAGTAAATGTATTGTCTAGGCCTGGGGATGTCAAGTTTTCGGGAAATTTTACTTTCGATTAACCGACACCCTTAACCGGTTAGTAAAGTTTTTTTTAAGACGTGAAATATAACGTTAACAAAAATTATAGAACACAGGTTAATGAGCTGATTGTTTCGCTATGGGTGTGTTCATAAATTCATTCTGAAATGGTCAGAGCACATGTGAGCTGTCGTCAGAAATTCAGAGCAGGGGGGTGGGGCGGATAGTGAGAGATAAGCTATTTTCACACATGAACTCCGGATCAGGTGAGGGTTGCTCACCAATGAGCCTGCCCCGGATGATACGTGAAGTGTACCCTTTCACACATGAGGCATGTTGCATTCTCACATGAGTAGCACCTCCGCAGAGTTTGTAAAGTAGAGAGGGGGCGGGGAAGGGGGAATTTGAGCATGACCACACAATGGGGAGTTGTGAAAACTAAAAATACATAATGGGCGATAACTGCCTAACGTTCACGGCATATCATCGTTTGCGCATAACGTTAGTAATTAATTAAACAACCCTACAACTCACGCCCAGATGCATCGATTTCCTCGAGTCGCAAGCACTACAAACAAAACAGGTCTTTGCTATGTTCAGTCCTGAAATGCATCAAACCTACTAGAATTATACAGAATACAGGAAGCTAGACGTTTTTACCTTCAAAATAAATGTTGTATTACTTGGTAACAAAAAATCAGAATGTCGACTCACTACGGGTTAAAATTGACTTTTCGAAGGGATATTCTTCCAGTTTATCTCCGTTCTGTATCTTTCGAAACACACACAAAAAAACATTACACGTGCATTTACTTTATTTAATTGCCATTATTGCGAAGGTTATACCCGGAAGTTTTCGTTTTATACTGCCTGACTTGACGCTACTTGGAATTTGCGGTTCTGCCATTGAATCTTCACAAACGCTGTGTAAACGTTAAATCAAAGGCATGAACGCAACCAGATCCAGATACGCTACCTAGCGATGTCCAATACTGGGAAGCGGGACGACCCTCGCGTCCAAAAATGCTTATTAAATGTGTGTGCTGTGCGAAGCAGACATGAAATCAGATCAGAGCCATGAGCCTTTCAATCCAGCAATTGGCTGTCGCACACGGAGCAGGTTTAAGCTTCATTTGGAAACACTGAAACGGCATGATGTTTTTTTTGCTCTCTCATTCACATCGACTATTTATATAATAATAATCTGTCACACTGGCTTTCTGTCCTCACTGACCTGGCTACTTCACGGAGCTCTGGAGGGGGGGCAATCCGCCCCTGGGTGTACCCTGAGCCCAAGACTTCCCTCCGGCTAGGAGGAGGCTCGCGGGATCGCGCATGAGCCAAGAAGATTTGTTCACACATACAAGGCCATCCGGATGCCCTCTAGATAGCTGCTGAATTCCAGGCATGTGTGAAAAGGGCTATAGAGAGACAGGATTCCATGCAGCACTGCTCTCAAACGCTTGACGAGGCAGTTTCAGCCTTTCTCTAAATGAATGTTCGTAGTGGTAGGAGCTTTTAATTCCTATATAATGCTAGTTTAACCCTTGTGCCATGTTTTAATATACCGTACTTACATTAACATTGCTTCCCACGAAGGAGGATTATTTTCCCAGATTGGCAACACGTATGCAAATTAACCGTTTAACCGACATGCTTATCCGGTCAGATGTTCTCGGCGGTTAACGGTCAACCGTTGACATCCCTAGTATTGTCAAATAGTAACAGAAATATTAGGCACTGTGAGCTACAGCCTTCAGCCTCGGAGCTACCGTGTATTGAATTTTTTTTTGTTGGTTCCTCTTCTGGCTTCTTCTGATGCAGTGTTTCCCACAGGATTTTGAGTATTTGTGGTGGGGGACCGCAGAGCCCCTAGGGGGGTGCGGGGGCATGCCCCCCCGCAAGATTTTTTTAAACATTTTAAAGTAAAATGCATGAATTTGGTGTACTTTGAGAAAGCTTAAGAGCAAAATTAAAAGGCTAGATCAGGGGCACTCAATTAAAATTCTAAGAGGTCCAGATAGAGAAAATGTCCTCAAGCGAAGGTCCGGAACATTGAGCTTGCGTTATGATTCAGTGCCATTGAACTTAGGCTACTTCAATGATTGCAGTAGCCTAATGGTACAACGTCTGTATGTAGTCAATGACTGACTGTTAAATCAAAATAAACACCAATAATGTTTATTTAAAGTTTTCATATTTAACTGGATTAATTATAAATAACTAGCCTACACTAATAATAAATACATGTTCTTTTCTCATTTCAAGTAAAATAATGGCTGCATTTAGAAATAACACAACAGAGTGCTTTGGAAAAATTTGCATCTTAAAATAAAGTGCTTTAATTTTAGAAAAATAAGTTCCCCCTTTTCTTCCTTTTCTTAACTCTATTTCACATTTTATCAGTCAGGCTCTCAGCCAACAAACCTCCTTTTCTCTTGATAGAAGTGAGCACTCTGTTTGTCTGTGCCTGCCTGCCTGTCTGTCTTTCTATCTATCGGTCGCTCGCAATGCAAACTTTGCGTTGGGCAGTGAATGTGTGCGCGCCCTGGATTTGAGTGTGTGTGTTTGCTAGGGGTGTCACGATACACTCAGTTCACGATACGATACGTATCACGATACTGGGTTCACGATAACGATACGATACGATTTTAACAATATTTTTTTAAACTTGAATAATGACAATATATGACTGGAAAAGTAGTATTTTATTTGAAATGCACAAATACAAAACATGCTGTTGTGGGAAATTGTTATTACAATAACAACTAGAAAAAACATGAGATTGGAGATAAGGCTTATCTTGAAATAGAATGAGTTACACGTCACTTAGATTTACTTTGAACTAAAAGGTTTCTCAGCAGTATAAATTCTCATTATGCATCTTCAGTTCTTCTTCAAACTCAAACAACAAGACTTTTCTTAGTCTATTTTTTATGCATCTTCAGTTTTTCCTGTCAAGTAAACAGTTTTGCCAGAAACTCAATTGAATGGTTTCTCTCCTGTATAACTTCTCATGTGTCTCTTCAGAGACTTGTTCAACTGAACTACTTTCCACACATTGAACTTCAACAAACAAAGACGTTTCTTTGTCTACTTTTGGAAAAAAAAAAAAAAAAAAAAATTCACGATATGAGATTTCATCTCAACGATACATATCGTGACGTTTTACTATCGCGAAATTTCGTGGGACGATATATTGTGACACCCCTAGTGTTTGCTCATGTGTGGCGCTTCCATAGACAGCTGGTCAGGATCGCATCACACTTCACGAGACAGACTGGTTTTGAACTGCTCGTGAGACCAATGAATGAACATGAGTCTGCGTGCTCTGGATTAAAACTAAAGCTTTGTTTTCGCGGTCTACTCGTTTCTTTTGAGCACGCGATGTGAAATACTTCTCTCGCATTTCTCCGAGTCTCGCCTCTCCTCCGTCCGTGTGTCAACTCTCCCGCAGCAGCAGCAGGCAGAATCGATTCGCTTGTTGATTGGCTGAGTAGCATCACGTGTGATGATTTACAGCGCATGCATTGGTCTGTGAGCTTCCTGACAGATAAACCAGTACCGTAAAGGCTAGAAAAGCATGTGCCGGTTAAAATAGAAATGCTCCGTGAAAATGTAACTATTCAGTGATTTGTAGGTTATAGGGCTCGGTCCGGATAGGACGGCGTCTGGGTCCGGATGCGGACCGGAGTCCGGACTTTGAGGATCGCTGGGCTAGATCTATGAAGAACATGTCATCATTACTGTGCTGTGGGTTTACAATGACAAACTAAATTTCTCCCTATAGGTCAGGGATACTCAACTTGCTTTGCCACTTTCGTGAAATGATAGAAGGCGAGGGGCCAGTTAATAAACAAACAATATACATTTTTCTGTAGCGGATTGTAGGTTTTTGGGGTGTCAGCCGGAGTTTAGGCTGACAGTGTTGTGCACACCGGATAGTTAGTTAGGTTAAGTTAGTTAGGTTAAGTACATACATAAGTGCCTGGGTAGCGAGCAGATGGCGGTATTTGACAATTTAGCAGCTAAATCATAGATTATTGAAAGATATTCCATATTCCAGACTGAAATGCTATAACAGAAGTATTGGCCAGAATGACATGAACATTTATTGGACACTTATTCAGCGGATATCTTGCATGTTGCGTTCAGGTGCACTGTAAAAAAAAAAAAAATTGTTTTTTTGGTCAACATCTTTTTGTGGCGGTCCAAATCCTTTTGTGGCGGTCCGCCACAAATTCCTTTATGTATGGGAAACACTGTGATGGGCAACTTTCCAGCAGCTACTAAATTAGATGAAACTTTTCACTGGGTCTCACTGTTTCTAATGCCTGACAGTTGTCTCCCCCTCCTACAATTACAGGTTAACGTCTCAGCTAATTTAGCTGTGATGTATGAGAAAACATACTAATAGCTGCGGAGCAACACGCCAGGGTGAAAAAAAAGCTTGCCTTGCTGTAATGTTGGAAAGCCTGATATTTATCTGACTTTCCGACAGGCAGAGAAAATGGGTCCACACAGCCTGCTTATCGTATAAATCATTAGGCCTATCTCATGCTGCCTCAGGTGCTGGTGTAATCACTACAGCATACCAAGTCCACATGAAGCAAGAAGAAACCTGCCTTTCTAGACCAGTTAGCACATCATGGTAACATTGTTTTGCAATGATTTGCACTCCTCCGTTGTTGCAGGCTGCAGCTGTTCAATAAGACGAGGCCCAAGAAGGCAATATTATCTCCTTAACTCGCATGGAGGTGCAACATGCTTGGGTCAAAAAGCTGTGCGGGGTTAACTTACTGTGCAGTTTGTGCACAAACATTTGACTCTGTAAAATGTGCTACTTGCAGGATCCCTGCAGGGGGATAAACTTAGCTATTTACAGTTTAAGAATCGGGCATAAGGTCTGGAAATTTGTGGAATAATATATACTACTAAACATTTTAGTCATGGATCCAACACAATGTCACATGTGATTTGACGTTGTGAAAAATAATCTTGAGCTATAGTCAAATGGCCCAGTTCACAATGATGTCCAGCCACACTATTAACAAAATTAGCATTTTCTTCAAAGTCAGTCAAGAAAGCCAAGGTCTGAAAACGGGTATGGAACTTTAGCGACAGCGGACTTGAGTCTGTTTGAATTGACTAAAGCTATTTAAGGTGTACCTTCCTCAGATGTGGTTTTGTTTAGCCTACTTGTTTTAGTGAGCTGCACAGTGCACTGCATATGGATGTTGTGTACTAATCCTAATGCCTAATCTCTTATCAGTCTGACACTTCAGAATCAATACAGATTGACGTTTCATTTGCCCCACCTCCCCGCACAGAAAACCAGCTCAGCAGTCATCCGCAGGTAGCCCATTATTTTGTCAACAAGTCCCAAAGCCTAGCGCTTGTCATGTGTGTCTAGTCTACAAAATATTTTCCTCTTCTCTTCTTGAGTGAAGAAAACAACTTGGAGAACGAGCCTGGGGCGGCAGAGTGGCTTAGTTTCTAGACTGATGGTCCATTAATGGAAAGGTCAGGTCCAGTCCTGTTCAAATGTCCTTCAGCAAGATGCCCAACATCTACCTACCTGAACTCCTCCTTAAGTTGCTTCATATCAGGATCAAATGTCTAAAAGGCAAATAGAATGCCGTTAGTCCCTTCCTTTTTTCTCAACTGTCATCCTGTGCCCATAAGAACAAAATGATTTGATGTAGAAATGACACTTGGTACTGCTTCCCACTCCATATGTTTTGGTTGGGGTGTTTTTAGTCACGCTGCACTAGTTGCTTCAGATTCCTTCAAATAAAAAATAAATACATAATTCATCAAGAGACTTATCAGGTTATTTTACTTTTCACTAAAAACGAGACCTGAAAAAAGTGGCCAAGAGCTGAAATGATTCCGGACTAAACTCAATCTTGAAATGCGCTAAAATAATTCATGCAAAACTATTTTTGATTCTCTGTGACAATAGGTTTCCAACATGAACTCAATGTTTGAATTGGAGGTCTGTTTCTTATAAGAACTTGTCCTCAAATGACTCTATCTTGCTGTTTGTCCCAGAGTCGTGCTCCCATATCAGCCAAGCTGGTGGCAAACATGTTGTCTGTGGCGGGCGCCGACCACATTATCACCATGGACCTCCACGCCTCGCAGATCCAGGTTAGTACACAGGTCTTTAAAGGAAATAAGTTCAAGTACTCTTACTGTCATTTTATAGGCATTGTTATAGTAATGTTATGATAAATATGCAAAGAAAACCATAAAAGTGTATTCATTAAATGGTTCTTTCTTTTTTGAATATTTTATTTTTCAGTTTCTTTTAGAGCACAAAGAACAAAATTTAACAAACTCAGACAGGAAAATACAAATAATGCATATATATACACACACACACTAGAGCTGTGCATCTTCACTGATCTCACGATTCGATACGATTCGATTATACAAGTCAACGATTCGATTCGATTCGATTATACGATGCATCTTAAATCGAGGCATCACTTTTTCCGCAATACATGATTTATTTTTTCTCACTTTCTTTTTTCTCACTGTGTGGCTACTTTTAAAATAAAAGTGCATTTGGAATTGCATTGTATTATGATCCATAATTAAAATAAACAACTGCATGTACTTACATTCTATTTTATTTGATTATTAATTTTTTTTTTTTTTTTTTTTTTTTTTTTTTTTTAAATAATCGATTTTTGATATTTGTTAATCGATTCAGAATCGTCCTATTAAGCATCGCGATGCATCTCTGAATCGATTATTTTCGACAGCTCTAACACACACACACACACACACACAACGTGGTGCTACCAGCCACATGAGGTGCTTATGTGGTTGTAATATACTGTATGCTGTGCATGGGATCCCATGCAACGGGTCCATGAGAAATCAGCCGGGCGAGTCACCCAGGCTGCAGGCTTATTTTGTAGGCCTTAGAGTACCAATCAAATATTTTGGCCCAGAATCCAAATGGTGAACGGCAAAACCAAAAAGCATGGGACAGCGTGCCCTCTGACACCCGACAACTATCACATAGTGGTGAGACAGAAGGGAAGATATTAAATGGTTCTTTCTTAGCTTCTAGGTTATGTAAAGCCCCCTACACATGAACCGCGGTAAAACAGCTCTGCGCTCGCTGTGCCAAGAGTGGTGCCGCCCAACTATGTGGCAGCGCTACCCTTGGGGTCGTGCACCATTCAAATTTGCCACCATGCGCTGAGGTCAAAGTTCAAAGATTTTAACTTTGACCTAGTTACTGCTGACCTTACATGAGCACAACCAGTCTCACCTAGCAACAGCTACTGCTGCTCTGGTACCTCGTGGTGAGAGAAGCCCGCTTATTATGAGTGAAGACCGCTTATTATGTGAAGGCAGCTTAACAGAGAACTACTTCTGATTTCTTAATTGAAACTGATTCTTGACGTGGCCAATTTGTAGTTAAAAGCTAAATCTACCTTGCAAACTGATTTTTAATTGGTTATCTTGTATTCTTTTCTTCTTTTTTTTCTTTTTTTCTTCTTCTTAATCTTCCCGGGGGGGGCAGGGATTCACAATTTCCAAATTAAGATGTTATAAGAATTTGGAATTAAGGGTTAGGGAGATTCTTTTGTTTTCCTTTTGTCTATTTCCATTTTTAAATATGTGCAAATAAATAAAATATAAAACATGATCTGCCTCATTTCAAGATAATGTCACTGGTGTTAAACATCTTCAGTTGCATCCATATGGTTGAAGTTGTCATACCCAAAGAACATATATTTTTTCATCTAGCTCAAATAAAATTTTAAGACTGCATCCGAACAAAGGAAACTACATTTTTGCAATGTATCTCGCCAATATTGGAGTCATAGTGGGCTTTTGCCAAAGCCTAAAATTGGGCCCATTAACTGAACCCCGTTTTCTTAAGGAACTTTGCTCTGTTGTGTCTATTTGAAGGGCTTTTTTGACATCGCTGTAGACAACTTATACGCAGAACCTGCAGTTCTCCAGTGGATCCGAGAAAACATTCCGGAGTGGAAAAACAGCTGCATCGTGTCTCCAGATGCAGGCGGAGCGAAACGGTAAATACAGTGCACACATAGGAACTCCTACCTCTGAGGAAACGGTAAATACAGTGCACACATAGGAACTCTTAGCTCTGAGGAAACGGTAAATACAGTGCACACATAGGAACTCTTAGCTCTGAGGAAACGGTAAATACAGTGCACACATAGGAACTCCTAGCTCTGAGGAAACAGTAAATACAGTGCACACATAGGAACTCATAGCTCTGACGAAACGGTAAATACAGTGCACACAGGAACTCCTAGCTCTGAGGAAACAGTAAATACAGTGCACACATAGGAACTCCTAGCTCTGAGGAAACAGTAAATACAGTGCACACATAGGAACTCCTAGCTCTGAGGAAACGGTAAATACAGTGCACACATAGGAACTCATAGCTCTGAGGAAACAGTAAATACAGTGCACACATAGGAACTCATAGCTCTGAGGAAACGGTAAATACAGTGCACACATAGGAACTCTTAGCTCTGAGGAAACAGTAAATACAGTGCACACATAGGAACTCATAGCTCTGAGGAAACAGTAAATACAGTGCACACATAGGAACTCCTAGCTCTGAGGAAACAGTAAATACAGTGCACACATAGGAACTCCTAGCTCTGAGGAAACAGTAAATACAGTGCACACAGGAACTCCTAGCTCTGAGGAAACAGTAAATACAGTGCACACATAGGAACTCCTAGCTCTGAGGAAACAGTAAATACAGTGCACACATAGGAACTCCTAGCTCTGAGGAAACAGTAAATACAGTGCACACATAGGAACTCCTAGCTCTGAGGAAACGGTAAATACAGTGCACACATAGGAACTCCTAGCTCTGAGGAAACGGTAAATACAGTGCACACATAGGAACTCATAGCTCTGAGGAAACAGTAAATACAGTGCACACATAGGAACTCATAGCTCTGAGGAAACGGTAAATACAGTGCACACATAGGAACTCTTAGCTCTGAGGAAACGGTAAATACAGTGCACACATAGGAACTCATAGCTCTGAGGAAACGGGTGACAGGATCACAGGTAGAGCGCGACCGATACTGGATTTTGGAGGCCGATGCCGATATTGGGGAGTAAAAAAAATCCGATATCGATATATCGGCCGATATTCTTATATTAAATATACACATTATATTACACAATGTTTTTGCAATGATCCCTCAAATATCAAACACTTGACAAAGATATGACTTGACATGACTAGAGATATGTAATGTAGGCAGGATATTTTAGAGCTCATCAATCAACTTTATTGTCCAAAATGACATCAATGCAATGAAACAGTAAACTGAACTGGGGATTTAATAATTATAAATAACTAGAAATACAAAAACACAAATAGAACAAATATTAAATATAACTTGAATTAAGAAAAATTATCAAATATACACAACATGCTGTCTATAACTTAAAAAATACAAAATAAAGAAATATCGGCCAACATGTCGGCCGATACCGATATATCGGTTATTGGCCAATATCGGCCGATAATATCGGTGGACCGATATATCGGTCGGGCTCTAATCACAGGTATTGGAGAGGTCATGGATGGACGGCCGCTACATGTTGTAATTTGAAAAAGCCGCAGTATATTTCTGGAGGTGTGGAAATGATGATACTGTGAAGATGGTAACTTGCAGTCGACTGGATAATACCAGTTTCATAGGTATTGACAGATCCCACAAGTTCGATAAAAGATGTCTGATGTTTGTAATTATGTGACAAAATGATTTAGGAAGATGTTAGATGCGATGGCCTGCTTCTACCCACAGGCCATCACTCTGATTAACACTCGAACACTTAGCTTACACATACTGTGGAATAACTGTGCGCACACTCATGATTTGATGCACATTTTCTGGGAAATAACTGCAATACCCGACTAAAAGCCTCGTTCACATTGAATGGCGTATAACTGTGCAATATCTGAAACAAATCTGTATTTAAGCCATATCTGTGTAAGCCTTTGTTTACAATCATGTGTGGCTTATACATTTACTGTACATGTACAGTCTTTCATATATACTTATTTAAAATTGACACTTTACACCACACTTATTGTATATCGTAGCTACTGTACATTTTTGCTAACGTCTAAATGTATCCTTTTGCCTTCCCTGTTTTAACTTTTGCATACCTCTCTACGTCCCCCCCCACCCCCAAGTCATATACAAGTCATATTCCTTGTATGTGTACATACTTGGTCATTAAATCTGGTTCTGATCCTGGTTTCAAGTTCTTAGTTCAAGTTCACTGATTCTCTTCAAGACTGTCGTTGAAGTCTAGCAGGTTCTAACAGAGCAGTGATCATCTCTCACTCTGTTCATCTCCTCTTCCTTTCCTCTGTCCAGTGTGACGTCCATTGCGGACCGACTGAATGTGGAGTTTGCCCTCATCCACAAGGAGAGGAAGAAGGCCAACGAGGTGGACCGCATGGTGCTGGTGGGAGACGTTAAGGACCGCGTGGCGATCCTGGTGGACGACATGGCCGACACCTGCGGCACCATCTGCCACGCCGCAGACAAGTCAGTAACATTTTTGTTCTTTTTTGTGTGTAAACATGATTCAGCCAATCAGAACTGAGGACTGTGACTATCAGTTTTACCTCTTTGCGAAAGACTTTACACAGAAAGGTTCTGATGTTTCTGTTGAAGTCTCTTTCCTCACACAAACGCACACTGTCTAGCTTGACCTTTTTTCTTCTCCTCCAGACTGATTGATGCTGGAGCAATAAAGGTCTATGCCATCCTCACACACGGCATCTTCTCTGGTCCGGCCATCTCTCGCATTAACAATGCCCCGTTCGAGGCTGTGGTGGTAACCAACACCATCCCACAGGAGGAGAAGATGAAGTCGTGCCCGAAAATACAGGTGCAGATCACACACGCACACAGAACTTCATGTCTACTCATTTCCTGGTTCAATGCAGAACATTTCGGAGCATTGTCAAATGAGCATTACTGAAAATGAAACTGTCTAATCTACACTAGGACCTTTATGGATGTATTGGTACAGCCTGAAGAAGGTTAATATACTGTAGATTGGAAACGCATCTTTTCTGCCCTCAGCTTCTGAGATTCTTTGAAAATGTGCCACACGGGGCGTCCCAGTGGCTCACCTGGTGGAGTGCGTGCCACACAGGCTTGGTCCTTTGCGCGGCCGACCTGTGTTCCGAGTCCAACCCATGGTCCTTTACCGCATGTCATCCTCTCTAGGCTCTCTTTCTACCCACCTTTGCTGTCTGCCTACTGTCCTATCAAAAAAGGCAAAAATGCCCCAAAAAAAATCTTGAAAAAAAAATCCACACTTTATAAATGTTATGTGTACCAACAGTACTTTGGTTATATGTATATATAGTATTTTGGTTGATTTTTTATTTCATGGGCTTTTCAACTGCCTTTTAGACCCACTTTTTCTGTCACTAAAAATGATTTAAAATAAATTATATCTAACTAATCATGACCAAATGTCAACATACCTCTACATGTGTATTGGTCTAGCACGGCGATTCTCAAACCGGACCGAGACGCCGTCCTGTCCGGACCGAGCCCTATAACCTACAAATTATTGATAATTGTCATTTTCACGGAGCGTTTCTATTTCAACCGGCACATGCTTTTCTAGTCTTTACGGTAATACTGGTTTATCTGCCAGAAAGCTCACAGACCAATGAATGCGCTGTAAATCATCGCACGTGATGCTACTCGGCCAATCAAATAAGCGAATCGTTTCTCCCTGTCGTTTCCTAGTGCTGCTGTGAGAGTGACACATGGACGGAGGGGATGCGAGACATAGAAGTAATTTCACATGGCATGGTCAAAAGAAACGACTCTTACATGTCCATTCATTGTTCTTACGGGCAGTTCAAAACCAGTATGTCTCGGTTGAAGTGCGATGCGATCCTGACCTGTCTATGGAAGCGCCACACATGAGCAAACACGTATACACACACACATAAGCGCACACTCACACATTCACTTGCCCAACGGCATGAGAAGTTTGCATTGGGAACACTCAACAGACAGACAGACACAGACGGACAGATGGATAGATGGATACCATTAGGCTACTTCAGTCATTGAGTTCAATGGCACTGAATCATAACGCAAGCTACGTTACAATGTTCCGGACCTTTGCTTAAGGACATTTTCTTGAACTGGACCTCTTTGAATTTTAATCGAGTGCTCCTGGTCTAGCAAAATACGAGGTTATTTTGGAGTTTGTCTGCCATACCCACTACAACCTATCTATGTATGCATCTAACTAACCTAGAACTAGTAGTGACATCAAGTGTTGTAAATTTAAATTTGAATTAATTAATTAAATTTCAGTATAGTAAAACCCATGCAGTCAGGCCTAATGAAATCCAGCCTATCTCTAATAGGGTGGGGGGAAAACTTACATTTTATTATTAGGAAGCCACAAAAAGGTGTGGACCAAAGCAACTCAGCAGGCAACTATAATGACAAAGCGAAAAATGAGCTGCTTAGAGTTTAAAGGTAAATAAATTTAATAAGAAGTAATTTGTACCTGCGTACTTCACAGTTAACAAACAGTGTACATCTTCATATAGGTGATACGGGCAAGACGCAAGATACGTCTTGCCCGTATCACCTATATGAAGATGTACACTGTTTGTTAACTGTGAAGTACGCAGGTACAAATTACTTCTTATTAAATTTATTTACCTTTAAACTCTAAGCAGCTCATTTTTCGCTTTGTCATTATTAGGAAGCCAAAATGTTATACTACTTGGTTCCTCAGAAGTTCAGTGACCTAATTTAATAATCATGTTGCAGAAGTAAAATGCTGTATTTGTTGGAGTATTCCAGCAAGTTTTCCCAGCTATTGAATTGATGCACCATGCCAGAAGTTGTTTGTATGGTGAACCTTCAGTGCTCGACGTTAACTTTTAAAAGTGGTTGCCGGAGGGGCAACCTGGCAAGAGCTTTTGGTTGCCCGAATAAAAATATGGTTGCCCAATTTTAGTCGCCTTATATTTTGAGTAATTAAGATACTATGCAATCATAAGCCGGCTTAATAATGATGACAGAGAAGTAAGTATAATAGTCTATAGTATAATAGGCCTATTCAGTGTGCGCACCGGGTGGTGTAGTAGTAATAATGATAATAATAATAATAATAAATGTGTGTAATTTCGTTTTCTAAACAAATCTTATTTTTTGTTTTTATAATGCATTTGCACTGAAAGGATTTGTTTAACTAATATTTGTGAACTTTCATTTTCATAGATTTTTAACAGTTATTGTTCATATTGTGCTTAATTTATTAATTAAAAGCGTTATTGATAACGCTCATGTTCATTCAGGGATACTATGACAGTGGTTTGGGGCCCCCACTCTAATGGCTCATTTCCACCACATTTTACAGCCCTACACAGCTCGTCACCACTCGGCTCTATTTGTTTCGACCCGATGGATGTTTTGTTTCCACCGCTGCTGATCTGCCCCCGCCCACCCCCGCCCACAACTGGTCATCATAGCGACCGCATATCTGTCCTCCGCCTATAGCCGAAGTAGGCTATAACATAACGTTAAAATTAAATCCATACACAGAACTTTTAAACTGTTTATGAAATACTGGTGCCTCTAAATGACCTACAGTGTACATGGGCAAATGTGACAATCGTCCAGGAGAATGGATATCCCTCTGTTGTTAGTCAAACTCACATGCATGCGCTGCGCGAGGGACGGGGGTTGCGCTACAGAGTGAAGCCTCTACCCCGGCGGCCTCTCACCAGGCAAGACCGCGGCTTCACCAAAGCCCCGCCTGCGGCCTAGCGGAGCTGACGTTGCACTCAACTACAAGGGCTTCCTGAGCAGCGGACTTTTCCTCTCTCAAAACAATTGAAACCCACCGCCATGTTAAAGCTGAGTAAGGAGATCGATTTTATTTCACCAGAGGCGAAGGCAGCAACACAAAAGACTGATGGAAATAACATAACAGAAGAGAAGGTAAGCCCCACTAAACTCTGGTATGCGACATTGCATTGACAGTCATTAAGGTGCTCTTATACTCGAGCAAAGCTCCGTGGGGGTGGGGCCCCGCGAGTCTCCGTGAGTCACCGTGTAGACCTCGCGCTGGGGCTGATGCCATTATACTCAGAAAGTGATCAGCATGTATTGTACAATGGTGAGAACAGCCCGTGAAAAGTCGCAATGAAACTGTGCAGTACTGAGTGCGCTTTCACTCTCAAACGACCGCACATCAGCACATGAAGGACTCACCAAACTTGTTTTTACTGAAAGCCGTTTTTACTTCTCAGCCCTGATAGCCTACTACTCTGTGCTGCTTTTAATCTCTCTCAATAATGCTCTCAACACAACACATTTACTTGGTGAAATGACTAAAAACGAACAGTTGCAAATCTAAGTTTATAGCCTACCACATGGGTCAAGAAATTTGGCGAAAACACAGTTGTTTGGAGAGAAGCCGTGCGCTGCTCGCGCTGTGAGGAAAAAAATGTCGCACCGCGCGAGTGCCCGACGGAGCTAGCGAATAACCACGCCCAACAAATTTACGTCATTTGACGCGCCCGCCCCTCGCTCCACCCATGCGCCCTTCACGGCAGGGTGAGCATAATTCCCCCTTAAGATGGAGTAAACACGATTCTGCCTGACCAATCAGTCGTCTACAATGTTTTCACGTCACTGTATGAACCCGGGTTCACAGCGCTAGAACCTCAACAGAGCAGGGACCAAAAGCAGCACGACTCAACCCGGGCTGTCCACGTTTTTGATCGGTGGAATGAGACAAAAAAGCGAGACGAGCTGGGCGGGGCCGCATTGATACCAGTGGTGGAAATGGGCCATAAGATGTTGCATAGGGCCCCAAAAGGCCCAGAAGCGGCCCTGCACTCCCTCTCACCCCGTATGTAACAGGCAGACGAGGCAGGGATGCAAAGCATTCCTCAGCACATATACGTGGTGGTAAAACGTTTTTGAAGGATGTCCTGGTCGAGGTGTATGTTGTAGGCTTGTTGTAGGCTACATGCAGCTCGATTTGTGATGTGGATGCTGACGCAAGGTTAGCGACAGCGTTATTAGTCGGGGCTTGGACCCATGCAGCCAGACTTCATCTGCTTTTGATATCTTCACGGTGCGTCTTGCAGCCGCTGTGATTGTGTGCGAGCAGCCACCTGTCCGAGTCAGTACTCGTTAAACACACCGCACGTGCAGCATGGTTCCGACTGGTAATTAGTAACATCAATAAAATGTCACATATATGTCACTCACAACAAGTATTAAAACATATTTATTTGGTGTATATTTTGCTGTTTGCTGCTGTACATATTTTTTTGCATGTTAAAACGTGGTTGCCCCTGGGGCAACCAAAGGCCAGGAAATAGTTGCCCTATTTTTTTTGGGTTGCCCGGGGCAAACGGGCAGCCGTTAATGTCGAGCCCTGACCTTACAGTCGAGGGTAGGAGTAAGTTACTAACTTACTTTGGAACTATTTCAGTTGGTGCAACCATTAAAATGTTCATAATGAGTATACTCGAACTTGATGAGAATTTGCATTGGAACTAGTGTATGTTCGAGCTGAAGCATAACTGGAGTAAGTTGACAGATGTTTTGTTTCCTGCAGGTCATCGACATAGCTATGATCCTGGCGGAGGCCATCAGGAGGACCCACAACGGCGAGTCCGTGTCCTACCTCTTCAGCCACGTACCCTTGTAGAGAACAAAAGGAGAGGGGACGCCCCCTTCCCCTCTCCTGCCGGCCCACTCGGCTTGCACCTTTGGCCACATCCTCCAGGAAGTCTTGAAAAGGCCTGACGGTTTTGGCCAATCGTATGACATTTTAAAGGTCACGCCCACACATTCCCTTGACATTTCCACCTGGGACAGAGCAAAACATCACTTTTTTTTTTTAACACCAACAAGGTTGTATTTATGAGTATCAGGCTGTGGCCACACTGATCCCTTGTGTCTGTCCGTCTCCGTTCATTTAAATTAATTTTCAATGAGAGCTGTCCATTGTCCGGGCAGTGCTGATCACCGCATCCGTCTGTCAGATTTCACTTTGTTTTGCCAGACAGAAAGTTCAACCCAGGAAAATCCAGAGGCCACGGTGCAGCAGACATCATCAAGCGGTGAGCAAACACAGCTCACCAGTTTTGGAATTCATCAGTTTGTTTGGATCCAGTAGCAGTCCTTGCAAGACTGCTGCTGCAACGAGGATACAACCCTCTACACTGGAGGAGACCATTAAAAATTAAGATTACTAACCGGTAGATTTCTGTCCGTTGGGTTGTTTTGGAATGTCAATACTATATATATATATATATATATATATATATATATATATATATATATATATATATATATATATATATATATATATATATATATATATATAATGTGTGTGTGTGTGTGTGTATATATATATATATATACATACACACACACACACACACACACACACACACACACACCTCAGATTTGCGGTGTGGAATCTGTCTGTCCAGAAACATCTGGACTGTGACCCCAACAAACTTCTGCAGTGTCCCACCAAATCCAGCAGGCTTCTGCAGTGTCCCAGCAGATCCGGGCCTGCCGCTTCCCTTACTATCTGATAAAGTGCAAGAAGAAGAATTGTCCTTTTTTGTGTGTGACAACACTGAAGACTGGGGAGACAGATGGGCTTTATAAATGGCAGGTTCCTGTCAGTACCTGAACAAACACATGGTAGTCCACACAGAAGAGAAGCATTTACATTTTATTATTAGCAAGCCAAAATGTTACACTACCCGTTTCCTCAGCAGTTAAGTGACCTAATTTAATAATCATGAAAATGCCATCTTGCGATCTTGACTGCTGTTGCCCACCGATCACGGCCAGTGTGTGTGTCTCCACTATGCGCGGCTTGACGATGAAGTGCACCACCTTCTCATTGGCGCGGTTGTAGGCGGCATGGGTCCGGTGAGGCAGCAGCCTCATGTAACTCCTGACCACCTGTCCTGCACCTCAGTGAAGCTCTCCTCATTGCAGTCGTTAAACTGCACCTCCATGGCCATCTCGCTGGTGATGTTGGTCTCTCTGAGACTGCCTGAGGCCATTTCCTCCTCACTGGATAGCTCATATTGTGTGCAAAATACTCAATGAAGGAGCCAGTAAATGAGCTGCATGCAATCCACATTCTATAGTCTGTCCTCAGCTCCAGAGACCATTTGATGGCAGCAACATTCATTTCCTTTGCTTTACACACCAACTGACTAGTCTCTTTGCAGTCAAAATACTTCAAGGTTTTCAGAGCCAGAGTGAGCTCTTCCCTCATGTAGTCAATGAGTGGTTCGTCAATGAACACAATACTGTCTTTCTTCTGCTTCCGGTTCACACTTTTTTACCAGTGCAGCCAGAATGGACAATTCCTAAATTTGCACCACACAAATACTCCCCCTGTAATGGGCGGGGGCTTTTTGGCGACCTGCATCAAGAAGCTGGGTAGCTCCTCATCCTCCTCTTCTTCCTGGGGGGGACAAAGAGGCCAGTTGGTCCAAAGATTGACTCAGCTGAACGATCCGCCTTGGCCGACCATTCATTGGTTGTTCATGGACTGTCTCTGTCCGAGGATGAGTACCGTCTTGTGTGAGGCATCCTTGTGTAGTGGTGGGAGAAATGAGGCTTTCTGAAGCTCTGAGCATAGGGTTACCAAATTAATCAAGGAAAATCTCTCTCTCTGCCCTTGAATCATCTTCATATCCATTTGATGCTCGCTACCTGTACCCGTCATTTTTACATCCTCATGCCAAAGTTTAAGGCTCCTGAGCTTTGGAAAGCGTTTTGGGATTTGACCAGTGCAAGCTCCCAGAGGTGAGGGCCATGGGTCCAAATGAAGGTGGAGGAGATCTGGAACCGCCATTGCTACGCATCCCAGGCCCGCATCTGAATATTCAACGCTGTGACAAGTCTGAGCCTGAGTTTCATAGAGTTCGTTCAGGTACTGAAAGACTTGGTCCAACTGCTCATCATCTTCCAGGTGTATTGTTCACCACCCGCCTGTTTGGCGCTCAGGAAGGAGTGTAGCCATCTTGACTGTCTCCATCATGCGCTGCTTGACGATGAAGTGCACCAGCTTCTCATTGGCGTGGTTGCGCAAGCTTGACGAAAAAGTTTGAGCCAGTTGAACTTTTTCCTGGGGCAGACACATCGGCTTCTTGATCCCAGTCTTCACTAGTGTTGGGATTTGTGTGTGTGTGTGTTTGGGATTTGTGTGTGTGTAGAAGGTTTCCTGTGTGTGAGAAATAAAGAATCTTTATTATGGGCCGTTGACAAGTGGAGCAGCTATGCAGACTAACAGGAACAGAGGTACAGCACGGGCATTTAGAGAATGTGAAAGTTACCGCTTTTTAAGCCATGTCAGGTTCAGTCCGTTTGCTTCAGTGGGATGGGCGGGTACATCAGGCATGTTTCCATCATCACGCACAGGAACTGGGTAGTTGCGTATCTGCCACAGCTGCATTTATCATGCCTGAATACTTTGAGAGAGGACTGACGAATGGTAGAACAGCACCTAGAAGCCCCAGTGCACAGGACACCAATAGAACTGGCTCCTGGTTCCATGCATTCTTTAGGAAGCTCCAGCCCCACCATGTTCACTTCTATAGTTGCATTTGCTTGTTTTGAAGTTTTTGTTGCATCATCCGTGCTGAGCTTTCTACTTTTCCTTCTCTTTTTCTTCTCTTCTTGTTTGACTTGGTCTCTGAGCTTCTTCTTTTTTTTGAATGGGGAAAAAGAGAAAACCGTACACTTCACACCTTACACAAACAAATAAAAGAGGAAGAAAACCCTGACCCCATTCTCAGTGGTTTCCAACTTGAGGTGGCAAGTGCCAAACTGCAGAGCTGGTGCGTTTGAAATAGCAAGGTTTGCTCTCATAAAAGATGTTCTCCAGCTTTGGAGGTTCAATCACTTCTAAGAACAATTAAAAACTATAGGAGTTTTTACAAAATGTTAAAATAAACAAGAAACGGTGAACAGTGGGGGGAAAGATAACACCCCCACTCAAATATCGCATCCCAAGGAACACTACTTTATTGAAGACTATACAGACAGTTTAGAGAATAAAATGAAGAAAACCCTGACCTCATTCCCAGTGTTTAAAACTGGTTTCTTCCTCGAGCTGGCGAGTGCCAAACTGCAGAGCTAGCGCGTTTTGAAATAGCGAGGTTTGCTCTTATTAAAGATGTCCTCCAGCTTTGGTTGTTCAATCGCTCCGAAGAACAAGGCGAGATCAGGAGGGTTATAGTACTGTTTCACCATGAGCTGCTGCAGAGAGATCAGGAGGGTTATAGTACTGTTTCACCATGAGCTGCTGCAGATTTGGACCTTGTGCCCATGATGGTAATTGGTTTCCTTGGTGCAGACTCGTCATCCGTCTGATCCATCCCATAGTCCTCAGGGTTTTTGCTCAAAACAAGAAATGTATTGCCGCCCTTAGGAGTGATCTTGTATGATTCCAGGTCAGGTGGAGTCTACATCCCCTCGCATCTCTGCGGAAAGGACTGACGATTTTTTGTATCGTTTTTTACTGACTATTATTATTGCAAAGGCATCGAAATACACCATAAAGATGACGACAACTAACTTTCAAGGAATGGACCCCGGTGCTAAAAGCAGTAGAAGGGTACTGCGGCCGCCAGGCGGGGCCTCCAACATCTCCTTGGGCACAGATGACGACGACGACACCACCTCGGCGCAAGAACAAAATGGCTTCCATCATCTTCGCCAATCTGGTCGACCCCCACGCTCATCGGAGGAACAATCCACCCAGCCAAGCCGGAGCACCCACAAGGACCCTGTGCGGGGAACCCTCGGCCCCATTGAGGCGCTGCCAGCAGCCTCTTCTCTTCCCCAAGAACCCTGAGCCAGAACTGACCCCCATCCACAACTCTGGGGCAGCCATGGTCTGGAAAGAGAGACGAGGAGAGGTTGAGAATGGCGAAGAGCAACCAAACGATGAGTGTCCCGCTGGAAAAGGCATGACGTTTAGCTTGTCTCTCATTCTTCGCTGTTGTAAATGGTAAAGGAAAAAGTCCTAAAAAGATTTGATGCGTGGATTTGTAAGTACAATTAATTTAATTTAAATTAATTAAAAAAAAACGGTGATCCTGTATGACTGAAGAGATTTCTCAATATCCAGTCACATTCAGGGCACCACCCGTTGCTGTTCCTTGGTCTCTGAGCTTGAGATCGAGCAATGAGAATCACTAGTGATCTTCAGGTTCCCACTGTGTAAGAGTCACAAATGTCCAGGTCCTCTTCTTCACTGTTGTCCAGCTGAGGCATTGGTGGACGAATAGAATGGAGCTGCTCAGATAGTCTGCTCAAGACTACCGCTGCCCTTTTCACTCGATTCAGAGAACTAGCCTCCTGCTACCTTTGTGGCTTTTTGTCTTTGTAACCCGAGTCTTGCTGTCCAGTCGTGATGGAACAGTAGGTCAGTTAGTAGTCAGAGCTGGAGGCCTGAGTCTCAGGGACAACAGCCTCATATGGCGATTGAGGCAAAACAGGCTTTCATGTCTAACCTGACAACATGGACGCCAACCGTGTGCAGCCGATCAAGGGTGCTCAGAAGAACTGGTGGTTTCATTTGTCCTTTTGGCGTCGGTGTTTTTGATGTTTTTGTTCTGTCATGCATCCGTACAGAGCTTTCTAGTTGCCTGATGCGTTCATCTCTTCTTGTTTCACTTGGTCTCTGAGCTTGAGATGGAGCAGTCAGAATCACTAGTCATTTTTAGGTCCCCACTGTGTAAGAGTCACAAATGCTCAGGTCATCCTCTTCACTGCTGTCCATCTGAGGCATTGGTGGATGAAGAGCACTATGTATGGTATGCTCAGATAGTCTGCTCAAGACGATCACTCGTCGTGATGGAGCTGTCTGTTAGCGTCATTACTCAGAGCATGGAGGCCTGAGTTTCTGGCAGAACAGCATCATCGTCGTGAATATTAAAAAATCAGAGTTGGAGGTGGTCGCTGGTCCTTGCCTTGTTGGGGAGTTCAAACTGAAACGCTCTCTCGCAAATATCTAACGTTAGTCGGGACCATTAAAAAGCTCCGCAGTAGCTGGTGATCGACCGCCTACACAGCAGCCATGTCGTCGACATCCCAGAAACAGAGTTTGTGGCAGAGCCCATGGGGGAGAAGACTGATTGTTCTCATAGGCATTGGAGAGGGTTCTTGGCAAAAGACTGGAGGAAAAAGGCTTCTGACAGGGTCTGTTGTCGTCCTTGGGCAGTGCCTGGTCCTCAAGCCGTGACTGGCTGAAGGACACGTGCAAGGGCAAATGTGAAGCAGCAAGGTGACTGCTACGGCTGTCTTTGAGAATGGTGTGACTCCTTCCTATAAATGGCGGCAGTTCTTTCTTTTGTTTTGTTTTCTACTTTTGAAGTCACAAATGTAATGTTCCTCTTCTCATGTGAATTATCTCTTGCAATCTAATGTTACTTCTCCTGCCCACGTTTTCATCATCAGAATCTGCATCTCTACTCAGTGCTCAGAGGAACTGGTTTCCATGGGCAATGTACACAGGTCTGTGTTGAGTTCATGGATGACAGCAACCGCTCCATCATCAGGAACATTAGGGCCCAGTCAGAGATGGAGATGTGCTCACGCTTCTGGAGTCTGAAAGAGAAGCTAGGAGGCTGATAGCCTGAGATCTGCAGTCACTGACAGGAAGCTGCCATTTACTATATTGCACCTCTACGTTTCCCCAGGCTTCAGTGCTCATAGATCTTATGTTCAACCCGGTTGAACTTTTTTCTGGCCCGCAACTTGTCGTCTTGGTTCTTGTCAAAGGGCCACTGCAGAAGTTTGTTGGGGTCACAGTCTGGGGGTTTCTGGACTGACACATTTGTCACCGCAAACCTTTTTTTCTTCATTTTGTGTGTGTGTAGCGTTTATGTTCCAGCCGAACGGACAAATCTATTGGTTAGTAATTCTGTTCATTTTCTGATGGATCAGTGTGGTCGTGGTTTACCCTTTGTATCAGTTTTCTTTCTTTCTTTTGAACCTTGAACCCAAGGTCCTGGCCGTCACACTAACCAAAGGGTCCATTAAGTAACATGTATTATTTACCTCATTTTGAATTTGCTATAAATGAAGCATTCCATGTTGTGATGTGCTTAGTAATGTGTTGGCCCATTCTGCTTCACAAAGGATGAAAAATGGTGTACAAATGTGTGCCTTTTCAACCCCCAAGTGTTGACTTAATGGCTGCAAAAAGTATTAAAACTAATTAGGCTTAATACAGCTAGCTCATACTTTATTCAGTTGCAATAGTGTTCCATATTGCTGATAAGAAATACACTTCTCAAGTTTATTTTGTACTGCTTTTGGTAGTTTAGATATGGCTGTGTTAAAATTGGCAATGTAGGAACATTTGAACCATGGTTAGTTTAACAGCCCTCAGTGAGCCCCATGTAGTTTTGATCACAGACAGATCCAGGAGGCTGAGTGGGAATACAAGACTCAACACGCTGCCTCAGGGTGTTCAGGCTTTCACTTTTCAACAGTTTCGCTCAATTTCAATGTGTTGTATATTAAAATTAAAATTTTCTGAGAATTGTAGTGAGCTTTTCTGAATGTGCTGATGCGTCTTACCTCTGCAGTTTTAACATCTGCAATGTCATTGAACACCAAGCCCCCCCCCCTCCCCTACAACCCTTCCAACACCCTGAATCAGCTGCAGTTTGTATTACAATAACCTTTTCCTTCTAAAACTCATAATTGATCCAAAAATATATATATAGTCAGTTGCTACTCAAATGCAAGGACAACCTTCACATCTTGATCAGGTCTTTTGTTTAAGAAAGAATCTAATAGGAGGTTTAATGGGTGAACAGCCCATGTTCCAAAAGGTCATGAACGCCATTTGTTATATTTCAATTACGATTTGAGATTAAATAAAATCAATACTGTAAAAATAAATAAAAATTTTGTCTAATTATCATGGTGTTCATCCTAGGTTTCACTACTAGGTGGGTGATTTTTCTGTTACCACTTCCAGTTTCTTTGACAATAAAGCTTTGACAATTGTTTACCAATGCACTGTGCTGTCTCCTTTAGTTTCTTCCTCAGCATAATTTTGTCCCCCATTTGTACATACCAGTAGTTAATAAGGAAGTTAATGAGTGAATCTGAGATATTGATATGAACTATCATTAGTGAACTGCTTGATAAATTGTTTACATACCATACTTAGTCAGCCCAATACTAATGTAATGTAGCTATGTTCATCACTGGAGAAATTGTCCAGACTCGGAACTGGTAGGGATTCATTGTATTGCCCAGGGTCATTTAAGCAGGCCGCATGCTTACAACAGAACACAGACTTCTGGTTGAACAATTGGTTGATTGAGAACAAATTAATTTATTATGTTGATATTTGCTTTTGTCCTATAAAGTAAAAAAAAAAAGCTGGTTACAGCTTCACAAATGTGAAGGTTTGCTGCTTTTCTCAGTTTTATCTGATATCAAATTTATTTATATTTTTGGGGGGTTTTATTTGGTACTCATCAGCAAGTTTAAGAATCACTTTGGCTTCTGGTAACGTGAGCATTTGTCATTTTTGACATTTATACACTAAAGAACGCAGGAGCAGAGAGGCCACAGCCTGACGAAGATCCAGTGAGGTTGAAACGCGTTGTGTTTTCCTGCCCGTGTCTCTTATTGTGTATGAAGTTGTACATTGTATGTAAACCTGAGGTTACCTGTGTACCAACACTTATGGATTAAATTTCTCCCTAAAAAGTTACCAGTAAGCTCCTTTTTCCACTTTTGTACACTAAAGAACTAAATGATTAATTGCAACAACAAAAAGATTAATCTATAATTTAAATAATCTTTAGTTGCTGCCATACATAGCCGATGTTTAAATTAATTTTGACAAAAGCATCACTTTATAATCTTGTTAATTCATACTGTACCTATACTGAGAGCTGAAATGCAGGCTGCCGAGTCTCCACCAGGTGGCGCCTAGTCTACACTAAAGCGACTGCCACAGACTCAAAAGTGATAGGAGAAATTTTGTGCCATATTTATGTCGATGCATTGAAGTCACAAGTAACCCATTCTCACACCGAATGCAGTTACACTACTGTGATACAACACGTAAAAGAAGTATAGCAAAGGTATTGGACACTATACAGACATTACAGGAGAACTACAGGAAGGATGGGAATATTGCAGTGACAACATATAGGACTATATACTACTAGTGCTATTAATATAAACTCCTATAGAGACAGTGGGTCGCTATAGAAATATTCACAAAAATATATAAGACGCATATTTTTGAGCGATTTTGAACCTTTGGTGTGGGCATGAGGATGTAGGGTTTGTGTCTTTCCAGTAGGGGGATACCGAGGATGGGAACTGGTGATGTCAGATGTCATTAGCATATTTCTGACTATATCTAATGCTTGCGCAAAGACGCGCCACTACTGCTGCAACGCATAGACCAGAGACCTACCACCCACCAGTCCAAACTTTGGTAAGCACTATTTCATCAGTTATTTCAAATCGTTATTCTTTGCACCACTCGAAGGGACTGAAACGGTGCAATTAATGTCAGAAACCTGATCAGCGCATACCGTATATTTGGATGGGCTGTTCTGTCGAATAGATTACCAAGGACAAAAGATGATATAATACGATGTTTCAGTGGATGCAGCTTGTGTTGGATTTCAATAGCTTTGGGTAAAATATGACACCTGCGTAGGCTATATCTGGTCTGTATGTGTCTTAAGTACAGACATCATATCAAGCCGTTTCCTTTGTTGCCTTTTGTGGCTGAGCTTGAGCTGCATTTGCTTGTGTTCCGTTACAATGATGCCATTGCTTGAACACATTTGCAGCTTGACTTGATGTGGTTATTTGTGGGTAGCCTATTTGAACCATTTGGACGGGCGATGAATTGAAGGAGTTGAACTTGGATGTAACAGGATGAACATAATGCCAATCTGGGCGGTGGTTCCTTCACATTGATCACGCTCCCCAAGGGAGAATACGTGACAAGTGAATTTGCCGATGGTAGACAGCCTACACGTGGAAAGCCCCTGCCTGGACCCATACATTCACCATTTAACGTCTAGAATTCGATTTTTATTTTTGTATTACCCTATTTCTAGGTTAATTTAAAAGATAGGCTACATATAGCAAGCAGAGTTTTCTTTTTTCGCCCTTTTCTCGGTTTTCCCAGCATGGGAACTCATATTGTTATGTAAATGTGAGGGTTTGAACTGTCTGAAGCCTTGGATGGTAGCCTATTCATTGTTTGTTGCGGCTCTTCTGTGTGACTGTGCAACATCCCGGCGCTCTGTTGGATAACGGGATGGATGAGTCAAATCATATACTGGGCAGAGCCGCAGGGGAACAAAAGAATGCGGACGTAGGCTTGTACATTAGAGGGGAAATACTTTGCGGTTGCGCATGTAGTTAAATTAGGCACTAAAGTGATTTTAGCTGCGCACTGATTTTTTTTTTTTTTTTAGCTTGGAGGCAACGCCTCTGCTGTTATCTATTCTACTGTAAAATCATGTAAACCATGGCCTCATGTGGTTTTTGGTTTTATAAAACGGTGGAGGCTACACATAGCCTATATATATATATATTTTAAGAATGCATCACTTAGCTAAACATGGCGGGTGCTAGGTGACACATAACGGTAGTGATTTGTGCATTAATACTTAAATAACTGTTGGGCCTATGCGGCTGCTGTGGGAGTTGATCAGGTATTGGGAACTGTGCTGTAACTGGATGTTTCCCTCTCGCCATACAGACTCTGCAACAATGGGCGACAAACCAAACTTGGCTGAGGTGACCAGCTTCGACAAGACCAAGCTGAAGAAGACAGAGACTGAGGAGAAGAACCCCTTGCCAACAAAAGAAAGTAAGGCTCACATTTACACGCGAACCCCCCCAACCATGTCTGTGCTGTTAATAGATACATTTTTCTTTTTTGAAAATGGCGCATGGTTATTATCAGGTGTGGAGTTGGTTAATATAAAACTGACAGCGTTCGGTTGAATCTCAGAATCTCATATCCCCTTTGTCTGTTCCCCTCCACAGCCATCGAACAGGAGAAGCAGGCGTCGTGAAGCCTTCTCTGCCGTCATGCACTGTACACCCCCCCACCCCTTCCTGCATTGCCTTCTTTTCAGTCACTTCTTTTAGCTGTATAACTTTGTAACCGAAATTATGAAACTACAACAACCAAGCTGCACAGTCTGCAGATGGGCGTCGTCCACATCCGGGGGCGCTTGGCCCTGTCCCCTCAACGACCACCACCGCCATTTTACCATCACTACCTTAAAGTGACGCTCCCGTCCTTCTGTTGTGGAGATGAGGAGGCTGCGTCCAAGGGGAATGTGCAGAAGACGGGTCATGAGGGTGCATGTCTCCCCCCACTCACCCACCATTGCCGATGTGCAGCAGAGAGGCCTGAAGGAACGGGCCGTGGCCTGCATCCCAGGAAGCTTCGTCATCGTCTCACCGCCGCCCAGCATTACCGTTTGAAAAAATGTATACCGGTCACCATGTCCTGGAAGATTTCAATGTGCCGGACAAATGGGAGTAATTCTGGTAAAATATGATCTGTCTTTATTGAGCTTAAAAACAATAGCTAGTATTTGATCAGCGTCATCACGGTCACAGTGGTCACAGCGCTGCAGCTGTCAACTTGCCATCTAACTTAGTGACAGTCCAGGTCACAGCAGTGCTAATAGGAAGCTAGCAGGCGTTAGCGTTGTCTATTACCATTGGCTAGCTTCCTATAGCGCTACTACTTTGCTAGGCTGTGTGATTGACAGCTACAACGCATGTCAACAATGTGCCCACGCTACCGCAATGACGCTGATAAAAGGACACGTGGAAATCACCGGACGTTGTGACCGGAGAGGTTTAAATGTGTCGGACTTTGACTGGTTTTTACTGGTAAAAGACCGGCAATTACCGGTTAATGGAAACCCTGGTCCCAGGAAGCTTCGTCATCGTCTTACCGCTGCCCAACTTCCCATGTGGCTGCTGTCGCGCCAAAGCCAAGGCGTTAAGCTTTTTTTTCTTCTAAATTTCGGGAAAAAATGCACAACTTTTTTTGTTTTTATGCTGGTGAAAACTATAATAGCCCCAAATAGATAAGATAGCCTACCGTTGTCTGTCACAGTATTTTTTTCTATGTACACATGGATGTAAAAGAATAACGGAATCCACCTAGATCTGGGAGATGCTCAAATGGACTTTATTTACGTTGATATTTTTGTAATTGTATTGTACATCGACCCTTTTTATTAGTGTGATTCGGGATAGCTTTTGTGTTGCACCCTGTCTCTGAATTATGTCTCAAATGAGGAAAAAACAAATACTGGAAATTGATTCCATGTGTCTGCTTTCAACCGTAGATCAAAATTCTTTGGAGTTTTTGTAAAGTCCCAGCAATGTTACTCTGCCACAAACCATTACCAGTAATGGAACACCGTGAAATGTTGTAATAAAAAATAATTTGTTACTAAGAAGTGTATTGCGATGTGCTTCACCTGGCATTCTAACACAAATCCTCAAGCCTAACTCAAAAACCACTCATTACAGCACATTTGTCCACCCAGCCTAGTTTTGATTGACGACTGCTTGACCAATACTGTCACAGTTTCATTTTCCTGTTAATGATTGACTGCACATCCACCTCTAACCCACTATTCACACTACTTTATTACACTACAGTTGCCAAACAGTCCAACGATACTTAAGGGATGAGGCTGTTGCACAATTAAAAGGCTTAAATGTCTTTCTGACTACCATGCAGGGATTAGCACAGAAACTTGTATCTGTGTGTGTGTGTGTGTGTGTGTGTGTGTGTGTGTGTGTGTGTGTGTGTGTGTGTGTGTGTGTGTGTGTGTGTGTGTGTGTGTGTGTGTGTGTGTGTGTGTGTGTGAGTGAGTGCGCGTGTGTTTACCTGTCAGGTATTTTCTTGAATAAGTTGTGAACACCACTGTCAGCGCAAAGCTCGCCTTAAAGCCAGTGATTATCTCAGACAGACTCAAGCCGTGGGAACCAATGGGCAAAAGTAAGCTAGCGAGGAAATTTGCTCATCAAGCATTATCATGCTAGCTTGCGTAACAATGGTAGTAAGCAGTTCATTGATTGAATTTAAACATTAGTCTGAAGGTCAAATGTCCAAGTCCATATCAATCCCTTTATTTCTTTATCAAACTTTTAGCAAAAGGTTCAAAGCTAGCTAGGCGATTATCACATCTGATAGCGTATGTGAGTGAGCAGGGGCTAACGGTGCAGTGCGCCCTGACCTAGAGTAGGCTACAGGGTGTAGTCTCTCTGGGAGATTTACTTGAGTACAGGGTGTAGTAGTCTCTCTGGGAGATTTACTTGAGTACAGGGTGTAGTAGTCTCTCTGGGAGATTTACTTGAGTACAGGGTGTAGTAGTCTCTCTGGGAGATTTACTCGAGTACAGGGTGTAGTCTCTCTGGGAGATTTACTCGAGTACAGGGTGTAGTCTCTCTGGGAGATTTACTTGAGTACAGGGTGTAGTAGTCTCTCTAAGAGATTTACTTGAGTACAGGGTGTAGTCTCTCTGGGAGATTTACTCGAGTACAGTTTGTAGTCTCTCTGGGAGATTTACTTGAGTACAGGGTGTAGTCTCTCTGGGAGATTTACTCGAGTACAGGGTGTAGTCTCTGAGAGATTTACTTGAGTACAGGGTGTAGTAGTCTCTCTGGGAGATTTACTCGAGTACAGGGTGTAGTAGTCTCTCTGAGAGATTTACTTGAGTACAGGGTGTAGTCTCTCTGGGAGATTTACTTGAGTACAGGGTGTAGTAGTCTCTGAGAGATTTAATTGAGTACAGGGTGTAGTCTCTCTGGGAGATTTACTTGAGTACAGGGTGTAGTAGTCTCTCTGAGAGATTTAATTGAGTACAGGGTGTAGTCTCTCTGGGAGATTTACTTGAGTACAGGGTGTAGTAGTCTCTCTAAGAGATTTACTTGAGTACAGGGTGTAGTCTCTCTGGGAGATTTACTCGAGTACAGGGTGTAGTCTCTCTGGGAGATTTACTCGAGTACAGGGTGTAGTCTCTCTGGGAGATTTACTCGAGTACAGTTTGTAGTCTCTGGGAGATTTACTCGAGTACAGGGTGTAGTCTCTCTGGGAGATTTACTCGAGTACAGTTTGTAGTCTCTGGGAGATTTACTTGAGTACAGGGTGTAGTCTCTCTGAGAGATTTACTTGAGTACAGGGTGTAGTCTCTCTTGGAGATTTACTCGAGTACAGGGTGTAGTCTCTCTGAGAGATTTACTTGAGTACAGGGTGTAGTAGTCTCTCTGAGAGATTTACTTGAGTACAGGGTGTAGTCTCTCTGGGAGATTTACTTGAGTACAGGGTGTAGTCTCTCTGGGAGATTTACTTGAGTACAGGGTGTAGTAGTCTCTCTGGGAGATTTACTTGAGTACAGGGTGTAGTAGTCTCTCTGGGAGATTTACTCCCCCCAAACGCCTTCATCCTTAAATTAGCCCTCACCTGCAAAGCCTCAATGGCATCAGCATGACGCTGATATTTCATTGTGAATGGAATGTCTGGCCTGCGTAGTGGCGGGCATCATTCTGTAGGAGACCTTTTCTTCAAGTTAAATGTAGCTGGTTGGTGCGGCGGGCGTCCATTTTGACAGGCTCAATGTAAAAACAAGGCTTGGTGAGGGGGTGTGTGTATGGGGAAATTAACACATCACACTTTGGATCCCTATGTAAACAGTTGTCATGGAGCCTGTGTTGCCTAGAGAAGACATCACCGAAGTTACACAGGATTTTTTCCGATTGATCTCGGGCCACGTAATAGTCGCCTAATCGTACACGTTAGTGTGTAAGTGGATTGTTGTTGTTAAGTCAGTTGCTCTTAATAAGGCATTAATCTGTGCTGAGGAGGAGGGGCAAATGTGGAGGGTCAGTGGGCTAGTATGCTGGATGTGGACGATGTGGACCAAGCTAGGCCGCAGTCCCTCATGCCACCGTGTCCTCCTTGCTCCGATGGGATTAACACCTCCCATCTCTCTCTCTCTCCTCTCTCTACCTCGCTCGCCCAGTGGTGTTTCTTAACTCGCCATGCTGTGGCGAGAAAGTGGCTGAGGGGTTTAGGCCGGGTGGAGAGTGGCAGGGGTGCTGTCAGCAGGGAAGGGAGGGGGCGAGCTCAGATGTGTCACCGCACTTGGTGGGGGGCACTATGGGTGACCTGCTCAGTAACCCATGGCAACGGCTGCTGCTGAGTCACTTCCTGGTTGGCTCGTCTGACGCTTATTATCCTCCCGGGCACTGACACCGAATGTTTCTCCCTGGCATGCGCTCTGCTGCATAGACAATCCTTTGTTGTTAGCGGGTATAATAGGCATGTGTTGAACACGGCAGAGCTTAATGTGAAGCCAGCACATTCTGGTGTACTGCCTGTTTCTCTTGTGCGATCTGCCCCGCAGACCACGCTCTCCGCCATAGGCGTGTACTAATCTTGCATGGTCAACAACTGGCCTGATTAAGTGAGCGATTGATTGATGAATGGTTGATGTGGTAACCCCGTTGGTTTTTCACAGGCTGTTGCACCAGCACCACTTTGGCTCAGCGCTCTAATGTCCCTGCACTTGGCACTAGCTAACTGATGGATGGGGGCGGGGCTGCCTGTGGCGGTTAGTGCCAGCCACAAACACTTTCAGGCCTTTTTCAATACTGTTGCCATCACTGGCACTGCTGGTACTTTGGAAGCACACACAAAAAGGCTCATTCACACACGTTTTCTCTCATGTTTTCCATTGTTATATATTACCTGAATGTCCAGTTGGTGCCGGAGTCAATTATCTTCTATCGCGATCACCGGCGGAGAAAAACTGTCGGTCCGAGCGGGGTCCACCCGCTATGCCGACCACCCGCAGTGCCGACAGCCCGCAATGCCGATGTTAGGTTTAGCCTTGGGGGGTGGGAGAGGTTAGGGTTGGGGTTAGGGTCTGGGGGCGGTTAGGTTTAGGCGTGAGAGGTTAGGTTTGGCGTGAGAGGTTAGGTTTAGGCGTGGGGGGTGGGAGAGGTTAAGGTTAGGGTTGGGGTCCGGGGGAGGTTAGGTTTAGGCGTCGGGGTGGGAGAGGTTAGCTCCAGCCGGTCCACCGACACACTGCACGCCGCCTCGCTCAGCTGGTTCTGCTTGTGGGCTATCGGCACATAGACGGGGCACCATCGGAGCTGGCATTTCCATGGCAACCACCCACCCAGGAGTTACATTTGGTGTCGGTAATGAAGCGGGATGTGGATACAAACACAGAGGCGGGGCCAAGCAGGAAAAACATGTTTGTGGGTGATGCTGTTATCACGCAACCTTCAATTCCTCTCCAACCACATGTGTTTTTAGATGGTCTCCATGTTGGCTGCTGGCTGTATCTGTTATCAAAGTAAGCAGGAATGGCTTTACAATGCTAAAAGGCATGAAGAGAGAGTGGTAGAAGCCATGCTATAGCAAGTTAGCTGCACCTTGCCTGAATGCCCAACGTGCATCTATGCAGCATTTGTTCCCACTTGTGTCATTGGATACAAGGCTGTGCCACAGCTCGCCACTGGTGTTTTCTCACCGACACATGGCAAGAAAGCTCTTCAATGACAAAGCATGTGAGGTATGAGCTCTGTCACAAGGGTCCAGGGCCATGTTTGCATTGAGCGTGGAGGATGTGACTTCAGTGTAACTGTATCCCTATCAAAGTGTTCAGAGACTCGGACTCCCACATTGTCGTACAGATTAAACCAAACCTGTCTGAAATCCTTCGCTAAGCTGAGGAATGGTATGAGGTGTTATTTGGTTTGTTTCCTTTTTGAGAGGTTCTGTCTTGTCTGTCTAGGCTTATCTTCTTCCTGGATTGACTCGCATGCTAAAAGAACACTTTTTTTTATGCAGCAGGCCTCTAGGGCCTCTCTTTCGACCAGTCATGTCCTTTTTGCACAGTGTGCTAGATAGATAGCCTAAGTGTTGAGGGCAGAGGAGCAGGAACTAACTTTTTATAGCTGAACGCAGACACAAAATGCTGTGAAACAAAGGGAACAAAACAAACACAAGCAAACAATTAGCTGTGGTCAAGGTCAGACACGCACTGCTGGCTTCGCATCGCATCGGTTCTCACACCATATTGCCTAACGCTAATTTACATCAGCTCCTGTGGATTGGTAAAATTGAAAGTCCATTTAACAGCTCTACAAACCACTAATTACTCCATCAAATTGAAGTAAAAGGCACATAGGCAGGCAGGTTTTTAAGGATTTTTGCAGATAGAGAATGGGCGTGGTGCTGCAGTAAGCCTACAGAGAGGCTTTCCATCTGCAGCAGACTGAGCTGTCTGTCTATAAGTCGGGTTGATGATCCCAGACGTGCTCTATTAGGCCGGCCCCAGGTGGGGCCCCCGATCAATGGTGTCTAAATGGTGTTGACCGCTCCCCATCGCCTGTGATGCATTAGCCACAGCGGCGGACAGAATCAATGGCGCTGCACGGAGAGTGAAGCTAAGCGTATAGCACACGGTGGCAGACTGACTCATTGTGACTGCCTTCGTTCGCGCAGGCAGAAAAGATCGACTCTGAGGTGTCGACTGAGAGCGCAGACAAAAGAGTGAGTCACACGTTTGCCCAGAGCTGTGTGTGTGTGTGTGTGTGTGTGTGTGTGTGTGTGTGTGTGTGTGTGTGTGTGTGTGTGTGTGTGTGTGTGTGAGGTGTCTGCGCTCGCACGGGCTCCCCTGCGGATGCATGTGCATGAGTCACCTTGAACATCCGTGAGGTGTAAACATAAGAGTGACTGCCCTCCGGAGGGCTTTATACAGAGTAACAGCCTTGACATTTCCAGCGGGTGAGGGGGCTGGGTGAGGTAGGCTGGGTAGGGGGATGTGGGTGCTACGCTGCAGACAAGACGTTTCCTCCCTCACCGCAGCCACAGATCTGGCCCACTCTGCATCTCCTCAACCTTCTCAACGAAGACCGCGTTGTCATTGCTGCTGCAGGAACCCCACACAGTTTTGGTTTCTCTTTTATAAAATGGCATCGAGCAAATTCATTGTTAGGGTTGACCCCGATGCAGCTCAACTCCCTTTGATAGTAGCAAATATGGCGGTTCCTTGTAGGGATGAGCAAGTAGGGCCTAGTATCTGTTTTAATCGTGCGTTCCTTTATCGCAAAATAACTGGGATGTGGAGGCTAAATGACGTCACATCCGTTTTGTTAGCGTTCCATTTGCAGAAAACTTGAGCTGGGAAGTTCACTGTTCATTGGTCAGATCCAGTCGCTAGCCAGGCTAGCCATTGTTAGCAATAACAGTTGATAACATTGCATTTCGCGGCATTTTGCGCATACAAATACTGCAGCAACATGTCCACACAGATAGAAGTTAGGCGGTGCTGTGTGTACAGCTGATTTAATGAGACATAAACAAAACAGAAGTGCTAAACAACATTATTACGATTATAACTACTGTTGCGTGGCGCAGCCATCTTGGATTTCTGAGGTCGGGGATGCTGAGGCTCCTACGAGTTTGGAATGGGAAATACCAGCTCTGGTGATGTCACCGTCCCAGCTCATGACCTTTGAAGTCGTAAGATTACCAGTTCCCAGTTATAAAGGAATGCACGATAACAACAAAATGATCTGTCTCCGTATCTGTACTCAGAGGAGGTGTGGCTTAAATCAAAAGTGGGTGGGTTTTGGACAGAAAGTGGGTGTGGCTTACGTTTGATGATGTTGGCAGTTCAGCGTGCAGAAATGCCACCAAAACGTTCAAAGTATGGCTAAAAAATGAAGTACGCTATTTGTATCGCTATCACTTCAAGGGTACTGATATTGGTACTGGTATTGTCATTTTTTAAATAATACCCAGCCATAATCACGAGTACAGATTATCGGATATTGACACATTGAACTCGGATGATACTCGTACTCGTAAAAAGTACATTATCTGTAGGATAATTGTTTCATCTGAATATTTGGCTCAACCCTAATTCCTTGCTTGTATTTTGGGTTTCAGGAGACAATCATATTTTTAATTAATTTGAAGATCTTCAGTCCCTTTAAAAAATATAATCTTCTATTTTGGGATTGTTGCATTGGTGAGATATTAGTTTTTTTTGTCATGTTACCAATGCTAGTGAATGTGAAAGCAGCTCAAAAGCCATGTCTGAACACGTCCTTGCAAAAAACATAAAATCACTATCCTGATCAAATAGTGAAGTGAAATTCTAACTTCTGCTTTTAATATCTGTCTGGACACACTGAGGCACATGCTTCTTTGGATGGACAGAAAGGACTCAAAGGTTGTGTGATTAAACCAGAGGTGACTCTTGAAAACCAAGTCAATGTGCCTCGACAGGACACAGGCCAATCTGATCAGGCAAACACACCGATGCTAAGCAGTCTATTTGAAAAGGTGTTCAAAGATGTTTGTTTGCAGGATCATATGAGCTCATGTTTGGTCCTTGACTCAACACTTGTTTGTCATTGTGGCCCACTGGCCCTCATTGATATCTATTGACACTAAAGATGTAAAGGCTCTATTACACATTAAACATAGTTCTGCTATCAATGCAACCAATAACCAATGATGGAATCTTTTTAGTGTTTGCCAGTTCATTCAAATTTAAAAGAGAAACACTATTGAGTGAGTGAAACCTGTGATGAGAGTGGCTCCCCGAGTATGTCCGAGTCGCCTGATGAAAGAATGTTGATCAGGAGCGTTAATTATGCCGAAGGTCCCTGGAGAGATGGGTTTTTAATTACATACCATGGCCCTCGTTAATAACAAGCTTAGCCATGCTATGTCCTTATTTGGGTTGTATTAATTAGCAATATGCAGCAGCATGGAGTCAGTGGGTCTGGAGGGACACCGGCCTTCAACCGGAGATTAAGCCCCTGGGTTGACAAGCCAGTGTCCATGAGCAAACCCCTACCACCTGCAGGGCTTTCCCTATGGGGGTCTATACCAATATTATGGTGGATGGATCATGGAGAGCTCCAGACTGGAGGAGCCCATGGGTGCTCCAGAGTGGAGCAGCACACAGGTGAGCGGAGTTGTAATCAGCCAGTGAACTCTTGAGCACCACACAGCTGAGCGGAGTTACAATCAAGTGGACTATGAAAACCCTCTGGGGAGAGAGAGGAGAGGCTGCATGCCAACTCTGTGAGCGAGGCCTGACTACTAACTGGCCAGTCACACAGGGACGGGTATTCCACTAGTATCATCAAATTCTGCTTTGAGCGCTGTGGATCATCAGATTTATTCTTATACTCTTTGATTGATCCTGATTTCCTCTGAGCTGCGAGTTTGAATATGCAGGTTAAAAACCCAAGGACACTCTTTACAGCCTGTGTGTGTGCACGTGAGTGTGTGTGTGCCATGTGTGTGTGCCAAAGAGTTGATTGATGATTCAATTTTCCAAAGGCAGCCAAACTGTGCAGACATCGTGAGTCGAGCGGTGGGCGACTGAACGGTGCGGATAGAGCTGCACTTAACACAACGGTGTTTCCCGTTTGCCTCGTACTGCTGCTCACAAATTAAAGCCAGGAATGAACGCTGTCTCTCACTGGACAACATTAGCAATGAATGCTGTCTCTCACTGGACAACATTAGCAATGAATGCTGTCTCTCACTGGACAACATTAGGAATGAACGCTGTCTCTTACTGGACAACATTAGCAATGAACGCTGTCTCTCACTGGACAACATTAGGAATGAACGCTGTCTCTCACTGGACAACATTAGGAATAAACGCTGTCTCTCACTGGACAACATTAGCAATGCACGCTGTCTCTCACTGGACAACATTAGGAATACATGCTGTCTCTCACTGGACAACATTAGCAATGAACGCTGTCTCTCACTGGACAACATTTAGTCAGTTTGTGATTCCTACAAGGAGGATGTCTCCCATTCATAATTTAATCTGTCTCTCCTTGTCTCTCTTCAACACCTCAACACAGTCTTTTTCTCTCTGCATAGCCTAGGGCAAAAGTTCTTATTACAAACATGTGGAGCGCATGCAATGTTCCTTTTGGCCTCTATCGATTAATCATCTTTGTTTTGAGCCCCGAGGTTAATTAATGGCATGCTCGTATGAAGATGGCTATAAAGATAGCATTCAAGACCGTTCCATTTTGTCTTGAAGACAGCCAGCTAGCTTCAAGACAAAATGTTCCCTCACTGATCCTTATTTTGTTTTTCTCTCCGGGGGGCCGGGGTGCAATAAAGGCTCCCGCAGGCGTTACATCTACATGAGACTGGGAGAGTTGCGTTACATCTATGAGACTGGAAGAGTTGCTCAAAGGCGTCATTGTGCAACAGCTCACTGCTATATGAAATGCATACAGGATACAATCACCATATAGGCTGTAATGAGTCATGTGTTGTTCTGTCTGTGTAGAAACTGTGTTGTATTTTGTGGTGGTTGACCTCGACACACACAGACACTCAAAGATCTGATTAAGTCACATGGACCCCGCCCACGCATAATCCATTTTACACCATAATCACTCATTGGTTTGACACAGTGTTTATTTTTTTATTTCCTGATGGCGAGGTCGGTCCAGCGGCGATAACGCCTGCTGGCATGGCAGTGAGTCACACTGGGCCAAGGTCAGTGAAGTTGTGTCAACAGCAGCAAGCAAGACACAACCAGGAAGCTGGAGCACTGCCATCCTCCGAGGGGGTTTTGTGGCTAATTTGGGAGCGCACCACACAAACCTTAAACTCTGGCCCTTTTCAGCCTAGACTCCCTATATCAGTTTCCATCATCAATTCTGACAAAAAAGTTACAATTAGGCTTGCCCTCATTCCCACGGCAGCCATTTTGCCCCCCCCCCCCCCCCCCCCCCCCATTGTTTTTGTTTTCACTTTTGCTCTTAATCAAATGTTTTATGGTCACTCATGATTCATCTAGCTGGTTGGCTTGGTTCCAGGCTTAAAACCTTTTTTTACATAGCCTAAGCCCGCCCCCCTCTCTTCCGGAACCGGAGCCACGAAAAAGTGGGTGGTCATTGTTGAGCTCTAAATTAGCTAGCAAACTCTCTGGAACAACAACAACAACCAAGGCTGTTTGAAATGAACAGGGAAGTTAGCTAGCTTACGAGCTAGTTAGCTAGCTAGCTACCTGGATTCTGGTAGCTATTGTGGGCCAAATAATATCAATGTGAAGCTATATCCCATTTTTCACTGGGGAATTTGTGAAATGATATAGCCTATGTTTGTCCAATTCCTGCATCTTGGTTCACAACAGCAGAACATAGTTGGACTGTATTTGTAAGGGAGGAGTTGTGAGATCACCGATGAGGTCATCATGCCGGTGATGTCATTCGGCATCGGAGTACCGCCAGGGGACCCCGGCAGGCCGGATTGGGCCCCTTGCCGGCCCATCCCGTCATAAGGCACCTGGCATGGAACCTTTGGAACAGTACTTGCTCATCCAGGTAGAGTTTCCCACCCGTGAGTTTGGCGCAAGTTCAAAATGGCTGTCATGGGAATAAGGTTGATAGCTTCACTATAGAGCTACTTGCCACTAAATGCGCTGGACTCTATTTTGCCATCAGTCATCACCTTAAAGCTGATGTTTGATGAATAAGCGGTGGTTTCCTCGAGTGCCAGCTCGACATCAAATACAGATCCTTGGGCCTAGAAACCATGTGCTCCGAGCCAGAAATGTCTGAACTTAGCGAAGGCAGTCATGGCTACAGATCTTTCAGTTCAAAGATGATCTGAAATGCAGTGTAGCTGAGCCGAATGCATAATCGGCACCCCACGCTGTTTTCAGGGGAAATGGGTGACAAGGCTGTTATGTCTGCAGTGTTGTGAATTGAACAGGGAATAGGAGAATGATTGCACTCACAAACACCTGCGTGGAGAGAGAGACACACACACACACACACACACACACACACACACACACACACACACACACACACACACACACACACACACACAAACACATTTTCACATATGATGGCGAGAGATTTTAAAAGCCAGGACTGGCAGGTTTTCCTCTCATTAGTGGAAAGTTTCACCACCGCCTTTTACTACATTTATTGAAGCTTTTACATAACATCTGAGGAAAGGACACTGGGCTGTGTGTATGAATAGGAATATAATGATGTCATCGATCTCGTGTTGTTTCATTTTTCCCTCGGCTATATTCGCAAATTGGACGCTCATGAATGCGTTTGTTTGTGTGTGTTTTTTTAGAACCTCTCACCTAGACTGGAAGCAAATTCTGTGCGTAATATCATTATTATTAACACACGCACACGCACACACACACACACACACACACACGCACGCACGCACGCACGCACGCACGCACGCGCACGCACACACACACACACACACACACACACACACACACACACACACACACACACACACACACACACACACACACACAGCCAGACAATGCTTGTGGCATAATGGTATAAATACAATTGTATTTTCTAACAACTTTGAAGTTCTGCTTTGGACTCTTCCACCACATCATCCCTGCTTTGGACTCTTCCACCACATCATCCCTGCTTTGGACTCTTCCACCACATCATCCCTGCTTTGGACTCTTCCACCACATCATCCCCGCTGATTTGTGCTTTGCTTTCCAGTGTATTTCACACGTTTCCTGTCAAACAACAGAGCTGAAATCCTTGGTCCACACTTAGTCCACACAAGGTCAGCGTAACCACCCAGCACAGTGAAGGACATGAACACACACACACACACACACACACACACACACACACACACACACACACACACACACACACACACACACCACACATACACACACACACACATACACACACAGACACACACACACACACACCCCACACACACGCAGGGTTTGAGGCATCTAAGGAATTCTGTACCACATGTTGTTTTGTCTAAAGACTAAGACTCATTGATAACACTCATTTTGGCAAAACACAAATGTTATGGAGATGAAAAGCGCTGTTGAATATGATCCATTGTCACGGCTGATGAATGGAGATATTATAAAATCGACATCTGAGCAAGTCTTCCAAAACACCAAAGGGTCTACATGCTTTGAGCTTCTTAAGAAGATCAGGAAAATAACTATAGATCATCTTGCCAGGGGATCACACCAGCCACGACTTAAAACGACGATGGACCAGGGGAGTAAAGTGTGTGGAGGGGCGTGGGCACGGTGCCCTTGCTTGGATCACACCCATTTTCAAACTTCATTTTGATGTCAACTACACATCAATAAAGTGTCATGACTGCATCTTGCATGGTTTTGATGCTGTCGCGGTCGCAGAATCTGTCCACAGACAGACAGACAGACAGACAGACAGTATATAAACACCGGAAGTACTCAAAACTGCTTCTGTGGTAGTTCCCACTGCATTATAGGTGTCTCCAGGGCAGGACCACATTTTGCCTTGATGACATGCACACACACACACACACACACACACACACACGCACGCACGCACGCACAATAAGAAGCCACATGCTGTTGCAGTTGGTAGTAATAATTCACCAGGGAACATGAAGTAAGTATTTCTAGATCAGTAGAAAGACTGTCAACCTGCGGACAATATATGTCTTGGTTCACTTTAAGGCCCACCACAATATGGATCTCTAATTATGGACCACTATAAGGGCCATGCGCAGGGTTTTATAAATACCAAGGTCATTTTAGCGCGGTGGCGAGGGGGGCCCAGGGCCAGGGGGGCGTCCGGGTAGTGTAGCGGGAGATTCCCTGCCTACCTACCAACACGAGGGTTGCAAGTTCGTGCCCCCGTGTTACCTCCGGCTTGGTCGGGTGTCCATACAGGCACGATTGGCTGTGTCTGCAGGTGGGAAGCTGGATTGAGGGTATGTATCCTGGTCGCTGCACTAGCACCTCCTCTTGTCGGCCGGGGCGCCTGTTCGGGCGGAAGGGAACTGGTGGGAATAGCATGATCCCGCCCACATGCTACGTCCTGCCGGTGAAGCTCCCTGCTGTCAGGTGAAAAGAAGCGTCTGGCAACTGGACATGTGTTGGAGGAAGCATGGCGCTAGTCTACAGCTCTCCTCAGATCGGCAGAGGGTGGAGCAGCGACCGAGGCAGCAGGGGGAAATTGGCCAAGTACAATTGGGGAGAAAATGGGGGGGAAATGTCATTATTATGTGTTGCATAATGACAGGAAAGATGGAAGGGGGGGCAAAAGGGGTGATGTCACCAAAGTTCAAGTGTGGGATTCAAACCATAGACTGTCAAAAGAAATGGATGGAGTGCATCCACCCATTGGTATGTGGACACTCCCATTTTGAAGCCTCTAAATTAGTTTGGTGTTTTGGCATTTTGGCCGCCGCCATCTTCTCCCACCAGGCATGTAAACACATTTATTCATGATGTAAACTCGGACATTTTAACATGGGGTGAATGGGGACTGATTCGCTTGTAGCCAGCCTCAAGTGGCCATTCGAGGAACTGCAGGTTTTGGTACTTCCGGATTGGCATCAGAAAGCCTGCCCCCTCTACTTAAACCCACAACATTGCAAGTACAGCCTTCCTCAGCCCACTTACTGCAGCCTCCAGGAGGCCTGTGCACTGCCCACTGGGCGTTTTTACCCTGCTTGGAGGACTGATCCCACTGGGCTTCCCGGGTTCCCTGAATGTCCCGGCATGCCTGTCCAGTGCTGTGTGTCTGTCTTTCTGATGCCTGTTCCTCTGATGCCTGTCCAGTGCTGTGTGTCTGTCCCTCTGATGCCTGTTCCTCTGATGCCTGTCCAGTGCTGTGTGTCTGTCTTTCTGATGCCTGTTCCTCTGATGCCTGTCCAGCGCTGTGTGTCTGTCCCTCTGATGCCTGTCCAGCGCTGTGTGTCTGTCCCTCTGATGCCTGTCCAGCGCTGTGTGTCTGTCTTTCTGATGCCTGTCCAGCGCTGTGTGTCTGTCCCTCTGATGCCTGTCCAGCGCTGTGTGTCTGTCCCTCTGATGCCTGTCCAGTGCTGTGTGTCTGTCTTTCTGATGCCTGTTCCTCTGATGCCTGTCCAGCGCTGTGTGTCTGTCCCTCTGATGCCTGTCCAGCGCTGTGTGTCTGTCCCTCTGATGCCTGTCCAGTGCTGTGTGTCTGTCCCTCTGATGCCTGTCCAGTGCTGTGTGTCTGTCCCTCTGATGCCTGTCCAGTGCTGTGTGTCTGTCCCTCTGATGCCTGTCCAGTGCTGTGTGTCTGTCCCTCTGATGCCTGTCCCTCTGATGCCTGTCCAGCGCTGTGTGTCTGTCCCTCTGATGCCTGTCCCTCTGATGCCTGTCCAGTGCTGTGTGTCTGTCCCTCTGATGCCTGTCCCTCTGATGCCTGTCCAGCGCTGTGTGTCTGTCCCTCTGATGCCTGTTCCTCTGATGCCTGTCCAGCGCTGTGTGTCTGTCCCTCTGATGCCTGTTCCTCTGATGCCTGTCCAGTGCTGTGTGTCTGTCCCTCTGATGCCTGTTCCTCTGATGCCTGTCCAGCGCTGTGTGTCTGTCCCTCTGATGCCTGTTCCTCTGATGCCTGTCCAGTGCTGTGTGTCTGTCCCTCTGATGCCTGTCCAGCGCTGTGTGTCTGTCCCTCTGATGCCTGTCCAGCGCTGTGTGTCTGTCCCTCTGATGCCTGTCCAGTGCTGTGTGTCTGTCCCTCTGATGCCTGTCCAGTGCTGTGTGTCTGTCCCTCTGATGCCTGTCCAGCGCTGTGTGTCTGTCCCTCTGATGCCTGTCCAGCGCTGTGTGTCTGTCCCTCTGATGCCTGTCCAGTGCTGTGTGTCTGTCCCTCTGATGCCTGTCCAGCGCTGTGTGTCTGTCCCTCTGATGCCTGTCCAGCGCTGTGTGTCTGTCCCTCTGATGCCTGTCCAGTGCTGTGTGTCTGTCCCTCTGATGCCTGTCCAGTGCTGTGTGTCTGTCCCTCTGATGCCTGTCCAGTGCTGTGTGTCTGTCCCTCTGATGCCTGTCCAGCGCTGTGTGTCTGTCCCTCTGATGTCTGTCCAGTGCTGTATGTCTGTCCCTCTGATGCCTGTCCAGTGCTGTATGTCTGTCCCTCTGATGTCTGTCCAGTGCTGTGTGTCTGTCCCTCTGATGCCTGTCCAGTGCTGTGCGTCTGTCCCTCTGATGCCTGTCCAGTGCTGTGCGTCTGTCCCTCTGATGCCTGTCCAGTGCTGTGTGTCTGTCCCTCTGATGCCAATGAATGAGGCCTTTTGTACACTCTCTGTGTTCAGAAAGGGGGAAGTCATGGCCTTCACTTCCTCTCACACTGTATCAGTAATAGTGCCATGCTGCTTTAATTGGCAACGGTTCAGTATTTTTTGCACATCACATTTTGCACACAGAGAGTTTACAGTAGTTCCATGTGGTTTGATAATGTCATAAGAGGTCAACAGAGTCTCCATTTTTTCAGGGAGAGTAGCCTACCTAGCACCATGTGTGTGTGTGTGTGTGTGTGTGTGTGTGTGTGTGTGTGTGTAGGTGTGTGTGTGTGTGTGTGTGTGTGTGCATGTGCGTGTGTGAGATCATTTTCGATAGCTGAAAGAAGGAAAGAAGAAGTTGCAAATCACCACGGTCCACGGTCTCGACTGTTTTGCTAATAATATTGACTTTGGTGCAGCAGATAGCAACTAATAGTGTTGTAATGACTATGCCATAACTTAAACGTAGTAAACATACCTCTAAATGGGTTGAGAATGTGATCAAATGTTAATGTAATAACATCTTCAGACTAATAGAAATATATATGTAATAAATGTTAATGTAATAACATCTTCAGACAAGTATAGTAATATTATATACGAGGGATCAGCCGAGCAGGCTAGCAGCATTTTGGTAAACAAACCGCGTCACTCGGTGGCAACGGCAATGGAACCCTATAGAGCCCAAGTGGTTTGATTGTCTGACTCTAGCCAGCTAACTCTGTTTACATTTTAAAAACTGCGACAGTTCACACAACTTTAACACGACATGCATATATTATACATCAAACTCTTGAGCTACTTCTGCTCTCACCAAGAATATCAAAATATAAGCGATGTGATGTATAGTTTTTGAGATATTAACATTTTTTTGGCACAACTCATACTATTAACTGCCGCGGGGTTCCGCATTTCTGGGTGTCAAGTGACGTCACGCTGATTCATCCTATATGTGTTAACACTTGCACAATGCTTTTCCAGCAAGGAAGACGCAGAGTAAATTCACTTTTCTCAGTTAACTGTGGTTTATTTTTACACAGGTCCCAGTTGGCACATCAGCTTTAAAACACTAGTTTATTCCATTTGCAATTCAAAAAAAAACAGTGACATAGATCTCCTACACACACACACACACACACACACACACACACACACACACACACACACACACACACACACACACACACACACACACACACACACACACACACACACACACACACACACACACACACACACACACACACCAGAAAACAGAAGAAAACAAAGCAAAACACAGTATTATAAAATCATCTCATTCCTCCAACTGTATTTCTACATAATGTTGGGTAGGAGACCAGCGGATCTTAATGTATAGCAAGGCCAACATACCGCATGCATGGCCTCCGTTGCACAAGGCCAGGAATCAACAGGCTCATCAAGAACAGTGAGGACCTCAGTGCCCTGATCCCCCAGCATGTCTCCTCATAAAGGATATATTTACCACACAATATAAAAATTGTGTGTGTGTGTGTGTGTGTGTGTGTGTGTGTGTGTGTGTGTGTGTGTGTGTGTGTGTGTGTGTGTGTGTGTGTGTGTGTGTGTGTGTGTGTGTGTGTGTGTGTGTGTGTGTGTCATCATAGTAAACTGTGGTGGAGATGCTTTTTTTGTCGCGGGAACTATACCACAAAAGCCATTTTGAGTATTTGGCAAGGTTGTCTCTGTCTGCCTATAGTCTCACGTGGTCAGACCCACCGTCAACGTCAGCAAGCTTCCAGCGATGGAGGGTCTGAATCACAAGAGACTTCCGGCGCTCCATCCAGATGCTGCAGGTGAAATCCAGGTGAAATCTGGTTGGCTGGGCTGTGACAGAGGTTACGTCATACAGCGCGTCATACAGCGTGCCTCCCATATTACAGTCCGACAAGGAAACACGTTCAGTGGAACGCCGTGAAGCACCGTGAAGAGACTTAACTGAAGCGATAAAAGGAGAGACTAAAAAGTAGCGATATGCTGTCTTGCAGGAAGAATGAGTGAGCAAGATCATTTAACGACTGCGCAAAGAAGGCAGTCAACGTTTGCAGTTTTAGTCGACGTGGTGCGTTCGAGCCATTTCAATGAATAAAGTTGATGTTTTCACCCGGGGTCTATTTAGTTGTTCCGAATTCTGAATGCACCGCCCACGAGGTCCGTGGTTGGTCAATTCATACGTCTGTCACGCACCTTTTTTTTTGTCTGGGGGGGGCGGGCGTTTTGAGAGTTGTGTTCCAGACGTAGATATCATCTACGGCTGGCACTGCCTGTCTGTCTTTGTCTTTCTGTCATTTTGCGAACACGATAGCATCAAACTATGCAAAATGCAGTCATGAAGATTACATTAACTAGTTGCAATTCCGCAGGCCAACATAGTGCACAACATGCAAATTAAGCTGTTGGGACAAAATCCTGAGGCCTGATTGGTTGGCATTTTAGATTTTTAACTGGAAAGCCAATAGGAAGCCTCAATGCACCCTTTCTCACCTCCTCATTACCATTTAGGGCAACTAGTTAATTAGTGGACATTTTGGCTTTCACTAGTTAATTAGTAAACATTTTGAGGCTCACTAGTCAACTATTAAGGACAATCAAAGCTTTAACTACTACATTTTTGACACATGCAGAGGGACATTTGATTACATTTTGACCAGTAATTACATTATCCAGCAGTGCGTACTTTATTATGTCCTACAAGCAGCGACTGTAGTGCTGTCTTCTTCATGTGTACTGTTAAGGTGCTCTATACTCTGTCTCCATGGCAACAGACATAGAAGCCCCCTCTGGATATGTGGCTGAAATTATGTGGCTTTGTCTGTATCTCTCTCTCTCTCTCTCTCTCTCTCTCTCTCTCTCTCTCTCTCTCTCTCTCTCTCTCTCTCTCACACACACACACACACACACACACACACACACACACACACACACACACACCCCTCTCTCTCTCTCTCTCTCTCTCTCACACACACACACACACACACACACACACACACACACACACACACTCACTCACTCACTCACTCACTCTCTCTCGCTCTCTCACTCACACACACACACACACACACACACACACACACACACTCTCTCTCTCCCCTCCCTCTCTCTCTCTCTCTCTCTCAGCATGCCCCCCACTGCTGAACATAAATGCATCTCTCTAACGCACCTAATGTGTTCACCCATCATAGTTAAAGTGCTCTCGTTATGACGTGTTCCTCAAAATCAGTGAGTGCGGTGAATCCAGCGTCCTGCACGTTGGAGAAGAAGTGAAAGGGAGTGATGCAGAAAGTGATCCTGCAGCAGCAGGACAGGATGCTTTCTGTTCACTTTGGATGCAGAATGTGCAGCACAGCCTGATAGGTCTGCACCGCAGTGCAGGTGAATCCAGCCTTGACCCGCTGAAATCAATGGGAAAGTAAAACGTGCAAACAACTGTCTGCCCAAATCTACCTGGCACTTTTATGGTATTAGTGTTTTATATATTAGTGCAATCGTGCATGATTTAGGTTCTTGATTAACCTAATCACAAGCCCTTAGCTGACTTTACTGTTATGTAATGTCTGTGTAGGCCTACTAATGTTTAGTGCAGCGATAAAGTGGGAAAATCCCATGACTCACTGATTGTGTGTGTGTGTGTGTGTGTGTGTGTGTGTGTGTGTGTGTGTGTGCATGTGCATGTGTGTGTGTGTGTGTGTGTGTGTGTGTGTGTGTGTGTGTGCATGTGTGTGTGTGTGTGTGTGTGTGTGTGTGTGTGTGTGTGTGTGTGTGTGTGTGTGACGTGTGTGGGTGTGGATGTGCAATCGAGGTTGATATGTTATCAATAAAGATAATGAGACCTGATTTTCATCTAAATTGTAAAAGTCCAGTGAGTCATTCTTGTCTAGCCTGTCTATCTATCTCTAGATTAAAATGGGGGTGTGTATGTGTGTGTAGGCCTACATGGACCTAGTATGTAATGCTGTGGACAAATTCCTACACGTTTTTGTTTTGTTTTTTTGTTTCTAATTGTGGTGTTTTGGGTCCTGAAGGCCTCCCTGCAGAACAACACTTAGGGGCTGTCGCTGTGCAGGAAGTCAAGGAGCTGATTGCTCTTCCTGTTTTGCGAGAGATTCTTTGGCTCAGTCGCTTTGTTCTGTTCTCCTTTCTGCCAAGTTTCCTCCATCTGAATATCAAAGGTGAAAGCGCCTTTGGTTTATTGAGTTATGGAGGCGTGTGGGCAGAGCGCCTGTTTATGGCAGGACATGTTTCCAGTGATAAGAAGGCAAAGGCACGACATGAGAAGGACTGTGGGGAACTGAGACATGAGATGAAGGACTGTGGGGAACTGAGACATGAGAAGGACTGTGGGGAACTGAGACATGAGATGAAGGACTGTGGGGAACTGAGACATGAGATGAAGGACTGTGGGGAACTGAGACATGAGAAGGACTGTGGGGAACTGAGACATGAGATGAGAAGGACTGTGGGGAACTGAGACATGAGAAGGACTGTGGGGAACTGAGACATGAGAAGGACTGTGGGGAACTGAGACATGAGATGGAACTCATGAAGTTTCTTCAGGTGAAGGCAGGGAGCAACAGTCTCTGCCTTTTGCCCATGTGTCTACTGTAAATCAGACATGCAGGGACCAAGTTACTTTGGTCCAAGTCTCAAGTAACTCCCAAGTCATTTTGTTTTGGGCACGTCAAGTCATGTGACTGACTGTAGTTATGTGTGTTAAACAGTGACTTGAGTCTATTTGAGTCCAAGTCACGATTAGTCTCAAGTCCACATCTCTGCTGTAAATCCAAAAGCAGGACTTCCAGCAAGCGCTCGCTCCTCCAAAACACTTTGCTCACATAAAAGGTTGTAACCGTTGCGGCTGAATAGATTCCCAGATGCCTGAGTGCCTCTGTGCCTTGGGGGGGGGGGGGGACAGCCGCTCCCTCTGTCTTTTCTGTCCGTTGAGGCCCCCTCCTTCCAAGGCTGGTCAGACGTGTGCCTGCATTCCCGCTACTACCCCCCCTCCCCTCCTTTGGGTTCAGCTGGACTCCTGCCCGGCTGAGCACCAACTCACCCTCTTTGTCCGCGGATCTGGCACATGACTGGCTCTGGCACCTGGCACTGTGGGCCGAGTTCCTCCCCCCCTTTGTTCCCTGTGCCCCTTTTGCCCCCCCAAAAACCTCCCCGCTGCCCCAGCGTAGGCACGGCGCCAGGGCGGGCGGCCACAACAACAATGGCGTCACTGCTCGTGTGGAGTGAGTGCGCCGTTCACCACGCCATTGCAGAGCCTCAGTGGGTGCAATTTGGTACATTGCTTTTTGTTGTCTCAATTGCCACAGCGAGGCGTAGCTTTGGACAGATTTCTTTTTTAAATGAGTAACTTTCAAAAAATGAATTCCACACTCACATACCATGTCTTTGCTTCAAAAAATTGTGGAAGGCCTAAACTAACCTACACCAGCGGATAGAGACTGAGAACTGAGTCTACCAGGTGTGTGATATGAATAACCAGGTGTGTGATATGAATAACCAGGTGTCATGGGTTCGGTTCTAAAAAGAGCTTGTGTCTAGGTGAACTGGACCCGCAACACACCACTGCAGAACGAAATAACCACAAGGCTGTCAGATGGAAAGTTTGCGAAAGGGAGATTGACTTAACCGGCGCAGGGCGCAGACCGCAGGCCCCGAGGCAGACAGCTTTACGGCACAGCCCAAGCCGGGGTGTGGAGGCTAGCTAGAACTAGCTTCCGTTCATTAGTTTAGATGCTAACAGAAAAGTATCTCACACACACACACTCACACCCATACATGAAAAGAAAGGAATAAAGACAATAGAACAGGAGGCGGGAGAGACAACATGTCTTCCTCGTTTGGAGTGCCAGAGAGAGAGCCCCCGCAGCCAATTGCCACGTCATAGAAGTCAACTCCCACTTTCCCATAATGACAGCCTCACGCGACGTCATAAATCACATAACAGGGGTAACCAGCAAACATCATACTAACGAACTGTGACACAGGTGTGTGATATGAATAACCAGGTGTGTGATATGAATAACCAGGTGTGTGATATGAATAACCAGGTGTGTGATGTGAATAACCAGGTGTGTGATGTGAATAACCAGGTGTGTGATATAAATAACCAGGTGTGTGATATGAATAACCAGGTGTGTGATGTGAATAACCAGGTGTGTGATATGAATAACCAGGTGTGTGATATGAATAACCAGGTGTGTGATATGAATAACCAGGTGTGTGATATAAATAACCAGGTGTGTGATATAAATAACCAGGTGTGTGATATGAATAACCAGGTGTGTGATATGAATAACCAGGTGTGTGATATAAATAACCAGGTGTGTGATATAAATAACCAGGTGTGTGATATAAATAACCAGGTGTGTGATATAAATAACCAGGTGTGTGATGTGAATAACCAGGTGTGTGATATAAATAACCAGGTGTGTGATATAAATAACCAGGTGTGTGATATAAATAACCAGGTGTGTGATATAAATAACCAGGTGTGTGATATGAATAACCAGGTGTGTGATATGAATAACCAGGTGTGTGATATGAATAACCAGGTGTGTGATATAAATAACCAGGTGTGTGATATAAATAACCAGGTGTGTGATATGAATAACCAGGTGTGTGATATAAATAACCAGGTGTGTGATATGAATAACCAGGTGTGTGATATAAATAACCAGGTGTGTGATATAAATAACCAGGTGTGTGATATAAATAACCAGGTGTGTGATATAAATAACCAGGTGTGTGATATAAATAACCAGGTGTGTGATATAAATAACCAGGTGTGTGATATGAATAACCAGGTGTGTGATATAAATAACCAGGTGTGTGATATAAATAACCAGGTGTGTGATATGAATAACCAGGTGTGTGATATGAATAACCAGGTGTGTGATATGAATAACCAGGTGTGTGATATAAATAACCAGGTGTGTGATGTGAATAACCAGGTGTGTGATATAAATAACCAGGTGTGTGATATAAATAACCAGGTGTGTGATATAAATAACCAGGTGTGTGATATAAATAACCAGGTGTGTGATATAAATAACCAGGTGTGTGATATGAATAACCAGGTGTGTGATATAAATAACCAGGTGTGTGGGATCAGAGCAGCTTTTTAGCTCATTATCCAAAATAATGATGTCAACCCTGCACCCTTAGTGTGAAACCTCAACACTGTCCAAACCACTTCCACATGAAGTACAATCAGCCAGAGCAACACATCCCAGACACCTATACAACTGCATATAATTACACCTCTACCTTTCATCTGTGTGTTTCACATCATCTGATCAAGCCTTATAGGGAGACTTTTTTACTTTGCCAACCACGTCTTGTTTTGTTTTGTGCAAGAATAAACAGAGACTGATAAAATGTCCGCACTGCTAGAGACATTTAAGTATTTTCTAAAAAGTGTGTGTGTGTGTGTGTGTGTGTGTGTGTGTGTGTGTGTGTGTGTGTGTGTGTGTGTGTGTGTGTGTGTGTGTGTGTGTGTGTGTGTGATTTTTTTCAGTGCTGTACAACCTTCAGAAAGGGTGGGCCCCACAAAACATGTCCACGTCAGGTTTGGAAAGTGATCCCCACAATGTACCACTTCCAAGTATAGGTGTGTGTGTGTGTGTGTGTGAGTGTGTTCATGCCTATCGGCTAAAAGAGGGGCAGTGGGTTGTGGGGGATTTCTAAATGCAGGGTGGCAGAGGCAGAGTAGGGTGGGCTGCCCCTGTCATCCTGTGTGGCCTCGCCCGCGCCTACGCGTGCTCGATGCCTAGTTTTGGGAATTTGCATAATATGTGGTTGCAGCTATTGCAACTTGGCGCTTGTTTTTTAAATGAGTCTGGGTGTTCGAGAGGGTCGGTCAGACAGAGGACCAGTTGTGCTTTGATTCTGATGTGTGTGTCAGAGTGCGACAGCCGCCATCACAGTTGCTCATCACACCCTGCATCTATCCTCCACCAGCATCGCAGCTCATCCTTTCCAAATGTTGCAAAGTGGGAGTGAAGGAGCATATTGTAACGCAAACGTCTCTCCAACAACAGCTTATTTATCGCTGCTTCTGACAAGAGAAATACGAGCCAAATGTAAAATTATGAAATTATTCATTATTTTGGCACAGATGAAGGCAGTGGCTACAAGAAAGCAATGAGCAAACCACATCTGAGAAGACGTGAAACACCTCCTCCTATGAAACTGCTCATCTTCATGTAAATGTTATGATTGGCAGACGAGAAGCCGAGGGTTGTGCCCCATCTGTTGCACAACAGATTAGCATTCCGGTGAAGTTCAGACCTCGCTGGGAGAAGGCGGGAATATTTGGAGTGGGAGAAGGGAATGTCAGACATGTGAGGTCGAGGCGGGACTGGAACAACCGATCTGCCCGGGCGTCTCCTGGCATGAACCGGACGATGGAAGTCTGCTGACACTTTGCTGATATACTTAAAGGGAAACCCCCCCAGATATGTAACAAAACGGCATGCTGCTTGATTTGAAAAACCTATGTAAAACCAAGAAATTATCGTCTCCTCTTGTCTCACTATACTCTTTGGCTGTCCTCAGACGGCTCCGACAGGAAGCTTGGACATTTTTTATCGGACAGTTTGCCCGCAGTTTTCTAACCCCACATAGGATAAGGAATAACCACGCCCTGTGCCCGCCTACGCAGCAGTCAAGCGCCGGGATTGGCCAGGCGCCCATGCTCACGTGAGCCAATGGGACGATGATTAATTGACAAGCTCCTGGTGCGCAAGCAGACTGACAAGGCCTCAGTCTGCATGCAGCTCGGCGTGAGCTGCCAACATGACAACAACAGACATGAACTGTAGAACAGCTGACTGGACTTGGGAAAAATGTAGAAAAAACTGGACTGTATTTTTTTATTGTATTTGATTTTTTAGATAAAATGTCTGCTTGTTGAAGCTTGGGACTAAAGCACCTGGGTTTATACGATATGATACATTATGAGCTATGAACGTGAACACAACACCGTTTATACAGTGCTGTACCTTTTCTCTGGGTAAGAATTGAGCTTGAAATTAACGATATGATACATTATATTATATGAGCTATGAACGTGAACACATGCATGTTTTTGTAGATTGTGTACATTGTGTAGATTACAATTATTATGCTTATTATTATTACTATGCTAAGGAAGGTAGGTAACCATAATTCATTTAAATGTCCTCTCTCGAAATCGCTGTCCGTTCTCAAGAGCTATTCAGTTGGTTCATGAAATCGCTGGGCTGCGTGCCCTCCAGTGTTTGTGGTGTGGGAGATTCCAGCTGTCAAAAGAAGAAGACAAAAGACTTGCTCCTGGTCAATCCCGGCGCTTGACTGCTGCGTAGGCGGGCACAGGGCGTGGTTATTGCTTATCCTATGTGGGGTTAGAAATCACGCGCAGTTTACCCACCACATCACAAAACAAAGTTATATGAGAGCTACAAAATCTTTATAAATATCAACAACTAGCCAACGCTGGTGGCCTGTATGGAAACAGCGTTGCTCAAAATGGTTGAAAGTTATATCAATTTGGTCATTCAGTGGCGAACTAGAAACTGCCATTGACTCCCATGTAAGTATCCTTAAAAGAGCCTGGTGACGTGAGCCTGGTTATCGCCGGCCGCAGCACAGCACAATAGTCAGGACAAACCCCCCGCTCTCAACACGCTCTAATGTAATCACAATGGGAGATTTCTGCATTGAGGTAAACACGTTATTAACTTGTCAAACTTGTTCTCTAGAACCCCATGAAGTCAGTTTTTCATTTTCGTTTGGGATTTTTTCATGAATCATGTCCAAAGGTACAGTGCACACCATGTAATACAAATCACCCTCTGCTTTTTTCTCTCGAGCGCGCGACCAAAGCTGGGCCACAGTACAAACATTCTCCCTCCTCCTCTCTCTCCTCCTGTCTCTCCTCCTCTCTCTCTCTCTCTCTCTGCCATTGCTCTCTGCACAATCGAAGTGGTTGAGTGGTTCTGAATGTGGGGTCCGGGGACCACCAGTGGTCCTTGAGAGGATTCCAGGATTCTCTGTTATCTCTCAACCTAATATTGTAGCCCGGTGGACTTGCCGTAGCGGAGTGGCTGATCCGGCCAGAAGTGTATCGGAGTGCTGAGCTGTGATTAGGCACCTGTTTGCACCGGATTTGCTGTTGGCAATCCGCGGCTGTTAGACTGGGTTTGGTCGCCTCCACGAAGGGCTGGGATCCCACACGCTGCAGGGTACACGTTGCCCCGATTTACTGTGGCTGGACTCAGGTGCATTTAGCAGTTACAGCCAGTGGCATATTGAGCAGCTTGTGAGGCTGCCACGGCCTGACGACAGCATGTGTTGTATTTGGGGTAAGTCCCTGCCATGGCCCATGTGTTATGTTGAAGGCAGCGTCATTGTTGGTTTACAGTGTGGGCCACTGCCTTGGTCTGTTTATAGTTTCTTTTGTTGCTTTAATTGTTATACTGTATTGCCATCTTGCTGTCAGCCAACCTGTATTACTGTGGTGCCTAGAGCTGTTTTAATCAACAAACTTATATACTTTTCTCTATAATAAAGACTTATATTTTTATATAAAACTGCTTCACGGTATGTGGTATTCAGCTGCCACAATATGGAATTCTGGACAAAATCATACCTAGGCTACAAAAAAAAACAGATTTGCATCTGAGAGATCAAATATCATCATATGGGGGTCCATTTCCCCAATGTGAACTAAATTAGGGCTCCTTAATATGAAAAAGGTTGGGAATGATTTACAGCAACACAATGCCATTTCCTTCCTTTTATTTCTATTTATGATTATAGTGGCTTTTATTGATAGTATTACCACATGGCCATCTTGGTAGGAAAATAACAGGTTATTGTAATCAATTAACAGGTGATTAACAGGTCAAGTGACACAAACAGCCAATGAGCTGTGTGTATTGTAGCGCCATATTGGTAGGAAAATGCTTGTGACATCATGGGAATAGGCTTGGAGTTGTGAGGAGCTGGGAAAGCTTGTACAGGGGGAGTAGGGGAGTTACTATCTTGAAATCCCATAGTCTTTGGTTCATCGTGACTTCAGGTTGTACCACATTTTGTGCAGTTTTGAGAGCAAAAAAAAGCAGGGTTGAACCCATAGAGGGCACTTATGCAGCTGAAAATGATACAAATGGTACAATGGTAACAGTTTGGTCTCAAATGTGGACATTTTGACCAGAATTCTTCACACACCACCCCAAAAGTCATATATATTGGTTAAAAGCTGAAAAAAAGTGTTTTGCGGGTAAGTTATACTTTAAGTAGAAGTAAAACTGGTGTAAAAATCAACTTAAAGGATGGCTTTAATCAACCCACTTTGTATCATTAATAATCTCAGTAATATAAGCACATGCACAGTGTTTACCTCTCTCTGGGTTTTCCTCACGGAGATCTCCCATTTCCTCCTCTGCCAAAGCACTCCGTTCTGACGTGTTTTACGTCACAAATCGTCAGAACGGAGCTGCGGGAGTTGTGCTGGAGAGGCAGACTCTGCTCCGAGGGGGGCGGTTATTGTTTAATTTCATTTTTTAAGTATGCGCACATCCACGGAGAATGCATTGAGAGCCTTAACGAGCCCTAATGACTTGCAGCTGGTGGGGGCGGAGTTTCTGCAGACAGGACCAGGAGCATTTTCTCCATGAGGTAAACAGAGAGAAGGGAAAACACTGCCCATGTGCTTATAATACCGAGATACAAAGTGGGTTGATTCCCGGTAAAGCCATCCTTTAAGTAGCAGTAAAGTGTAGCTGTACTCAGGGTAAAAGTTACTGAGTTGCCTCCCCCCACTTTTCCCCCCTTTTTGCTTATAGGGCCTATACTGTAGCTACCTGTCTGTGCAGGCATACACGTAACTACACACACACACACACACACACATACACACACACATACACACACATATTTACGCACAAAAAAGTAATATGGAATCAGTTTTATTGTATCCTCATCCTACAAAAGCAGCTGAATGAAAAGGAAGACATGCCTGGGGGGTATGACGTGTGTAAGATGAACCTGGCCTTGCCCTCCTGCAGCCAAATATTCGCCAACCGCTGCGAGAGCCAGTGGAGTGGATCCCGACGCAATCTCCCTCTTGTTTTCCTTTGATTAAGAGGGGAGTCTTTCTCCTCGGTGCGGTTGGCTACGAGCTTGTTATGAACATTATTTGGGTCCAAACTCACCGAATGCGAGCACACTCACAACATGAGTTCCATTACGAACGTTTCAGCAGCAAGCCTTTATCAGCGTTGACACAACGCTGATGAAGGCTTGACGCTGAAACGTTCGTTGTGTGCCATCCCATCCCAGGTGACTTATTAAAACTCTGAAAGGACATTTTGGAGTGCTGGCCTGCTTTTTGGAGTGCTGGCCTGCTTCTTCTATTGCTCTTATAAACATAATTTGGCCTTCAGCTCCTTGGAGAAATGTGAGGTGGAAATACAAGATGATGAGCTTAATGGAGAGGGAGAGAGGGAGAGAGGGAGAGAGGGAGATAGAGGGAGATAGAGAGGGGGGGAGGGGGCGAAGAAAAAGAGGGCAGCCACAATCCCAAAGAATGGTGCTCTCCTCTCCTCCCCCCTCCCCCTCCTCCCCCAGAGAGGTCAAACTCAGGGTTACTTCCCAGAAACAGTCTCCCCCTCGCTCCCACTCTCTCTTTCCATAGCAAATCTCCACAAGGCTCTCTCGCAGCAACGACAGCCGCGGGCTACAAAACTTTATGTCGGATATATAGGTTTGGCACGGCTACAGAATCTTGAATGTATAAGTGAAGAGAAGAGAAGAGAAGATATGTCTAGTCTGCTCTGTCCATGCTTCTCAGTTTGTGTGACCGGTCGTCGTCCTGACGCGTAGCTACAGCAAGATTGACAGTGATAATAATGTGTTGGAGGGAAAATGTCCTTTCTTTCAGACGGAGTTCAGAGGGCATAGTAAGCTCCAGAGTCTTGCTTCAGCAGGATGGATGCTTGCCAACACGGAGACTTGACCTGGATCTTCCAGTCTCTACTCACTACACCACCCTGCTGCCCTGAAAGCACAACATTATTTTCATATCATTTCCCATCGTACTGACCAAAAACAGAAGGAAAGTGGGAGTGGATCCTTATTGCAGAATGAGCAGGTGATCTTTGGTTAAAAAAAGCATGGGAAGTCTTTGCAAATTCATTTTAAGATCCAGTCAGCGCTGGGTACTAGGCTACTGTTTTTGACTGGATCTTAAATTATATTTACAAGATTGATTTTGGAGTGTCCATTGGCCCTATAGGCCGTATTGGAGAGCCGTACCTGGGCAAGGAAGACGTACGAGGTTCTGGTGGGGATTTGGTCCGATTCGATGGGCCAGAATTGAGAATTGCCAGAATTATGGTTTCAGGACACACCAAAATGGAAAAAATGGTGATGTTGAGGTATATGTATGTATGTATGTGAATCTGTAATGTTGATGGGTCTGTTTGTATAAATTGAATGTGGGAAGTGTTATTGATATCAGACAGAGTGGGTTGACGTAGGTCAGTCAAAAGGCCTTTTCTGTGGGTGAGATCTACTACTAATACTCCAACTTATCATAACCAGTGCAGCACCAAGACAACACCAGGGTTTTGCTTAATGCCCTTAGCAGTAATTACTGTCCGTGTCCAATGGAGTAGTTAAACGTATTCGACTTCAACCAAACAAGCTGGTTTTATGAGTGTATACAATGCCTCTGAAGTTGAGTGCTTTTTGCTAATAAAGCGAACAATGAGAAATAGCGGCGTAATGGTTTGTTGACATTGTGATAGCGAGGAGAGTCAAACACCATGGAGCTAATTTAACAGCCCAAAGCTAAAGTGGTGGAGAAGTCAAAGAAGAAAGGGATGGAATAGTTTTTTTTTATGAACTGTGATGGTATTTGAGCAGGTTTACAGCACATTTGCATTCCTCCCCGCTAGGGAAATGAGATTAGATGGTGCTGGAGTCAAACCACAAACTGAAGCTACAATCCAGTCTCTATGGACCTGTCAGCATCTGATATGGAAACAATAGGGTAATGTTAGGCACTGGCAGCCTCCTGCATTCCTGCATGGCCCGGACAGATCGGCCCATAGACAACCCGTACCCATTAGAAGCTAATCAATTTGCACAGTGACGGGAAGAGTGCTGTTAAATGGCTTCTCTCTTTGGCACACTCATGTGATGTCAGGCCTGGGCAACAGGGCCGGTCGGGTGCCAGGGGGGGCGGCTGAGACGGTTTAGTTGGATTTTGGTGCTGATCAGGACAACGGCTGCTTAGCTAAGGCTGCATGTCAGGAAACTCTTGGCTTTTGATGACATTATCTTCAAATAGAAAGGATACACTGAGGCATTAGTGCTTAACGTGCTTTCATGGTTAAGATCTTTTAGCAAGAGAACATAAGACTTGTTTTCACCGTTTTGGCCTAATTAAAATTGGTATTTAAGCTCAAGATGAAGTCTATTTGTTTACTTTCATAAATTAATTTAGGGTTATTTTAATCGGGAAAATGATTGTTTTTGTTTTGTTTTGTTTTGGTTGTGTTGAGTATCGTCAAGGGACACCAAGTACATGTGAACTACTCCCTGAATGTAATAGGCATGTGTGTTAATTGGCATAGACCCCACCCCTCCCACCCCGCACACACACTCTCACAATCCCCCTACTGTCCAAGAAAACAAACACACACACACACACACACACACACACACACACACACACACACACACACACACACACACACACACACACACACACACAAAACAAACACACACACACACACACACACACACACACACACACGCACACTCCCCCTACTGTCCAAGAAAACAAACAAACAAACAAACAAACACACACACACACACACACACACACACACACACACACACACACACACACACACATACACACACACACACACACACACACACACACACACACACACACACACACACACACTTGATACAAACACACTAATCCGCCCTGACAAGTTGCTGAATAGAGGAGTGTCGCCAGCTCCTTCAGCCAGACATGCAGGTGCACGAAGGGCCACCCTTAAGACTTTGGACTGGTTCTGCGATGCAGTTTTTTTTAATCTCTAACGGTTTCCACCCAGTTTTAAAAACGAAAGTTGGGAGAAAGTCCTCAGTCTGTAGTAAAGACTGTAGATGAGCGAAGTGGATAGGGACTGAGAACTGACTGAGTCTAATTTGGCGAAGGCGCGAAGGCCGCATTAACAAACACAGGTGGAAAGAATGAAAATATGTCCTATAGTCAGGTAGAACTTTGTTCAATATTACATTTAGCTAACTTAGCATGTCCTTTACATGCTTGAACAGGTTTCATCCTTAAAATAAAACTGGCAGCCATATTTTATTATGTAATTCATTGTCTGCGGAAGTGCCAAAAACTGCAGTTCCTCGAATGGCCACTTGAGCTTGGCTCCAAAATAGAGTCAATCCCCATTCACTCCCCCATGTTAAAATGCCCGACTTTACAGCAGGTTTACAGCCTGGTAAAGAAAAACAATATATATTTATTTAATGTATGTATATACCGTATATATATATATATATATATATATATATATATATATAATGTATTTATTAGGGCTGTCAATCGATTAAAATATTTAATCGCGATTAATCGCATGATTGTCCATAGTTAATCGCGATTAATCGCACAATTTTTTATCTGTTCTAAATCTACCTTAAACCAATGTTTTTAATACTCTTATCAACATGGGAGTAGATGAATATACTTGCTTTATGCGGATATGTTTATTATTATTGAAACAATGACAAATACTGTCCAGAATATTCTTCAGAATAACCTCAAGGGCGTGCATGCTGAACCATACTGTATAGTGAAGTAGAAGCTTATTAGCCTACTGGTTCATCTGAACAAAACAAACTAAGAGCACAGCTTAGAATTGCATTTATAAATGTCTTTTGTTATAGCAGCAGTGTAGTAGGCTAGTGAAGACTACAGTAAATATCGACAAATTAGACTCAGGTCGCTTTCACATATAAGCTGGTGGACTCGGTGTGATTTGGGGGGGGTGAAGTTGCAATATTGTTGCGATTTTCATTTGTGGTCGAAACTGTCACTCGTCTATTGGACAGAATAGAGAAGGGAAATCTCTCCTCTCTTCAGCAGGCTTCTTGCCTGGCTGAGGGCTGACTGAACAACACAAGTGAATCCGCAAAACACAAACCATGGAGCAACACCACCTGCGATATTGGGATTTCTGGTTTTACTTTGGTGTTACTATCAAATAAATATTGCAGATGAGGCAGAAAGCTGCTGAACATTTCATTCTGCAGCTGAGACGAGTAGCCTACGTACCGAAGGAGATAGCCAAGCCAGCTGTTGAGAAACAATGTGTTGTTGTTATGACGACGTACGTCACCCGGCGCGCACCGCAGTGTTTGTTTTGCTCCCTTCTACCATCTTCTACTCATGATATCTGCTCACCCTACTTGAAGCTGAACTTGCCTACCCTTTTCTTCCTTCTTTTCTGCTCCTCACAGAGATTTATTTCTGCTTTACTTCCTGATTTCCAAAACTACGGGGCGGACCAAGGCGTAAACATCACAGAAAGTGCATGTGTTAATCGCGCGTTCAAAAAAATGGTGGCGTTAAAAGGAATTTGCGTTAACGCGTTATTATCGCGTTAACTTTGACAGCCCTAGTATTTATACATACACGAGTAAAATAGACGATAAACAAAGACTGTTTTGGGTGTGATTGACAGGTCACCTGTCTAGTGACCGTGCAGCTCTGCGATCATGGACCCAGTGGCGTGCCTGACCAAATTTCTGATCAAAACTGTCACATTAAAACATCAATGACAGATGAATAGATCTGGGGGCCGGGGCTATTTTTCCTTTTTTTTTGGGGGGGGGGGGGGGGGGGGGTACCGAGGTCATGACCTCAGTGTCCTCAATGGTAGCTACGGGCCTGGCTGCAGCCCAGGCAGCCAGAAAGCCAGAATTAGAAAAATGATTTCACTATTATTTAAAGACTTAAGACGTTGTTGTGCTTATTTTTTGTCTACTATTGCAAAATAATAGTAGGCCTATTATCATGAAAAAGTATTTGTAAAAAAAAAAAAAAAAAAAAGTTTTTTTTTTTTTTTTTTACCCTCTCTGGCGCCCCTAACGGCTCAAGCGCCCCTAGCATTTGCCTCGTTCGCCTAATGGACGGCACGCCACTGCATGGACCAATAGCAGCCAGCGCTGTGGGGAAACCTCTGGTGGCGTGAGAACCAAGATGGTTGCAGTCAAAATACCAACCTGGAGGCTTCAAAACGGGAGTCCACAAACCAATGGCAACGTCATGTTCGCTGCGTCCATATTTGATACAGTCTATGGTTTTACATGGTCCAAACAAGTGCCGAAAAGCTCATTTTTCATATACGAGCCAAACGAATCCTTGCATAACAAATCCGCCTGTTGTGCTTTTTGATGAAAGGCTGGCACCAGTCAGTAATTTTCTTCAATATGACACTACAATGACAACATGTTTATGTTTCAATCTGCTATCGAATTCGACTGAAGTGGTAATTTGTCGATAAAGAAGCTATACACCAGAGGGCGTGGAGGACCCCCCGCGGAATTAAAAACTTGGGATTAAAACTGGAGAGAAAAGGTCAAAGGAAAGAGGATCTCCTCCGGCACAAAGGAGATCAACCTGTTTGCATGGGAACTGGAGCAGCCAGTCTTGGTCATGTTATGTTTTGTTGGCTGGGCCCGGGCTAAAGTTTCAAAACCAGCGTCTCCCCCAGTGTGAACTTCCTCTCCACAGGTTCGATTGAAAAAAGATTTGATGACACAAACACTATATTTCAGAGAAACGTTGGTGTACTATGCTGTGGAATGACATTAGAAAGAATCACTGCTCGGTAAAAACCAAGTGCAGTAAGTTACTTTTTTAAAATGTTTTCTTACTTTGCGTTGGTCATTCCTATCTCCTTATAAATGAAATTGTGGTGATTTTCATGTTTTAACTCCAGCTGAGTGATTGCATCCTCCTCTGTCTTCCTCATGAGAAAACTCTGCAACCACTGGGTTTATGAAACCTTTAAAAAAACAATCAGACAAACTCAAACATGCATGGTGGTCAAGCTATAAACAAGGCCTACTGTAGCTGACACTTTGGAGATACAAGGTTTTCGTCCGATCAACAGTGAAATATTGGCAGTTGAGTCTTCATGAGGCCTTTTCAAACCAAACTATATATTTTCCAAAGGCTATCAGTGACAAGCTCCACAGTCTTTTATCTTTCCTGAACATTGGCAGACTTGTTTTGATACCCTGCAGTGGTGATTTCCTCTCCATTGAGAAAATGTTTGTCCAGGATTGCACTTTATCTCTGTCAGAGAGCGATCCCATATTGAAATGTCCGCGTCAAGAAGACACTCATGCATTTTAATAAACATACAAAGGATGTGATGTAGAATTAACTTCGCTATATGTGAGCAGATTGCAGAAAATAAGACTCTCTTCCATTAACAACACGTCGTCGTCATCGTCATGGAAACGGACCAGGGGGCCAAGAGTGAGCAGATGGCCGGAGAAATCAATGGCTCTGACTCAAACTGGCTGATCCGCTGATTAAACCAAGAAGAGAGTGTTTGGACTTGCTTTCAGGTTGTGTTTCACAGGGTGTGTGTGTGTGTGTGTGTGTGTGTGTGTGTGTGTGTGTGTGTGTGTGTGTGTGTGTGTGTGTGTGTGTGTGTGCGTGCGTGCGTGCGTGCGTGCGTGCGTGCGTGCGTGTGTGTGTGTGTGCATGTGTGTGTGCGTGTGGTGCACGACACGTACACTGGGAGCATGTATGTGCAGGCCAGGCAGGGGGGTGGCCGGTCCTAGGGTCTCTCGCCCCCCGACTCTTTGCTCTGACAAGCCAGAGAATGCTAGTAATGTCAAAACTGGGTGTGGGTGTGACAATGCAAACACATCTGACAGATCCTCAGGCAAGGAGTCTCAAGCTTTCAAGCTTAAAATCAAAAGTTAAACGCTTTTGCAATCTGCGCTGCCGGACTTTTGGAATGACCAGGCGAGCAAATTCAGTGTAAAAATCGCTTTTTAAAATGTTAACAGACTTGCTTTTATGGGACTTTCTTACGTGTTTACTGTCCCATTGCTATATCAATTTCATCAGTTGCTTTCTTTTTTTTGTTAGAATAATTATGCCTCCGCCGGCGCTAACCAGGCCGGAGGCATTATGGATTCGGGTTGTCCGTACGTCCGTCCGATGTTCGTTAATGCGATATCTGAGGAACGCTTTGACGGAATTTCATCAAATTTGCCTCAAACATCGACTTGGACTCAAGGATGAACTGATTAGATTTTGGTGGTCAAAGGTCAAAGTTCAAGGTCATTGTGACCTCACAAACGCCATTCCAAAGTTCGTTAATGCGATATCTCAGGAACGCCTTGACGGAATTTCTTCCAATTTGGGTCAAACGTCTACTTGGACTCAAAGATGTAGTGATTAGATTTTGGTGGTCAAAGGTCATAGTTCAAGGAGACTGTGACCTCACGACCGCTGATTTCATGCTCGTTAACGCGATATCTCAGGAACGCCTTGACGGACTTTCATCAAAATTGCCTCAAACATCCACTTGGACTCAAGGATGAACCAATTAGATTTTGGTCATTAAAGGTCAAAGTTCAAGGTCACTGTGACCCCACAAAGCCCATTTCCAAGCTCTTTAACACGATATCTCAGGAATGCCTTGACAGAATTCATTCCAATTTGGCTCAAACGTCGACTTGGACTCAAGGATGAACTAATTAGATTTTGGTGGTTAAAGGACAAAGGTTAAGGTCACTGTAACCTCACGAATGCCATTTTCAATGTCCTTAACGCGATATCTCGAGAACACCTTGACAGACTTTCTTCGAATTTGCCTCAAACGTCCAATTGGACTCAAGGATCAACTGATTAGATTTTGGTGGTTAAAGTTCAAGGTTACTGTGACATCACGAC